>NC_133325.1:144361707-144665457 GCF_042186555.1 Aquarana catesbeiana
GGGTTTCTTACATTGATACATCCCTGTAAGGGGTATAAGAACAGGTTGTGGAGGAATGGGTTGGAGAGACTTGATTATACTAGGGGCAATTTTGCTTTTGATGTTCTTTGATCTTCTGTAAGTTACTTTGGGTTTGATACCAACTGTAGTTTTCAGGTGAGGATCTTCCAAGAGGATAGACCAATGGGACTCTAATATTTTCTCCATTTTCTTGTGTTTATCATGATATTGTGTGATGAAGCGGGTTGGTTGCTTGACAGCAGGGTTTGGCGAACATCGGCGCTTTATTGAAAAAGGCAAAGACCACCATAGCGTCCCCAAACATTTCCTTACACATCATGACCGTTCCACGGCCGGCCTCAGTGTATGGGTAATCTAATCCATTCCCGCCACATATCCTTCAGCTGAACGCTTCAAACGTCTGTGCCAACAAGAGACCTACTGGATTTATTCTTTGGGTACCCTTACACCTGGTGGGTTGAATGAGGAAATTGAAGTACACACACTACTATAAGTCACCCCCCCTCTTTCCCCCCCCCCCCCCCCCCCCCCCCCAAAGGACTACCCTTACCCCCTGTTTCCTAGGTGTCCTTCGGCCGCCCCCCTCCCCTGTCTTCCCCCTCCACCCCCCCCTTTCTCTCCCCTCCCACCCCCCTCCCCCTTCTTTCCAGTCTGTTATCCATAACCAAAAAACCCCCCCCATAACTTAACCCAGCCCCCCCCCTTCATCCGCCCCCCCTCATACATATACGTGTGTATATATGTGCGTGTACGTGTGTACATGTGTGTATGTATGTATGTATGTATATATATATATATCCCCCTTTTTTTCTTTCCCCCCCCCCCATCATACACCCTTTTTCAACACCATCCTTTGATAGTGTACATAGATATACACATATACATAAATAACATTTTGTAAACACCTTCCTCCCACCCTTTTATGATACTTATCATCAATTTTATTATTATTATTTTTATTTTATCTTATTATTATTATTATTATTATTATTTTTATTTTTCATTTTAATTTTACTTCATTTATTTACATATATATTTTCTAAATTTTTTTCAATCTTTATATCAATTTCTTCTATATAGGTGTTTTTATAGATATTTATACAGTATTGAAAATACTGTATTTTTTATAGTTTTAACATATATACTTTGTATTCATGTCCAGCTCCTATGTGCTTTTAAGTATTTCAGTGCGAGTGTATTAACAGCCTCTCACAGCCTTTATTAGTGATGTGCTGTTAGCCGACGCTGAGCCTTGTTGTCCCACAGCGCCGGGTTATAAATAGCACATCACTGACACACTCCCCCTCAGGCCTATTGAAGGAGCAGCAGCTCCGAGCGCGTAGCCTTCAGAACCCTCCCTCGATGTTGCCCCTCCCCCTGGAGTGTATCCGGAAGTTTTCTGAATGACCTGTGATGTCACGCACCTCCCCTGTGCGTTCCACGCCGGTCCCAGCTTCTCCCTGACGGCCACAGGAAGAGATACAAGCTGCAAGTCTCCATCTGCAGCCCTACAACGCTGGTACCTGTTCCGGACTGGAAATCAAGGAAGATAACACTGCCTACTCACAGATGAGCCTTTTAATTTGTTTTTCCTGTAAGTGTTTACTTTTTATGTCATTAAAATCTTACATTAATACTGCACTCAGGTGGCGCTTCCTTTTCTCCACCCCCTCGTAGTGTAGTGGACAGTATAGTGTAGTGGACAGTATAGTGTAGTGGACAGTATAGTGTAGTGGACAGTATAGTGTAGTGGACAGTGTAGTTCTCAGTAAAGTGGACAGTATAGCGTAGTGGACAGTATAGTGGTCACCGTAGTGGACAATATAGTGGTCAGTGTAGTGTAGTGGACAATATAGTGGTCAGTGTAGTGTAGTGGACAGTGAAGTGGTCAGTGTAGTGTAGTGGACAGTGAAGTGGTCAGTGTAGTGTAATGGTCAGTGTACTGGACAGTATAGTGGTCAGTGTAGTTCTTAGTGTAGTGGACAGTATAGTATAGTGGTCAGTGCAGTGTGTAATGGTCAGTAAAGGAATCAGGTTGGTCAGTGTTTAAATAAAGTAGGTTAGTGTAGTGGTCAGTATAGGAATCAGGTAGGTCAATAGTTTTGTCTTATTTTTTTAATTAATAAAAAGTGTATTTTTTTTTTTCCCAAAAAGACCACTGCGCAAATACAGTGTGACATAAAGTATTGCAACAACCGCCATTTTATTCTCTAGGGTGTCGGGGGAAAAAAAAAAGTTTGGGGGAAAAGTAATTTTCTAGCAAAAAAAAATATTTTTAACTTGTAAACACCAAGTCTGTCGGTCCTTAAGTAGTTTAAAAAAGCTTTTTTGTTTATAAAGAAAGCATGGGTATAAATAGGATATTGAAAAAGTATTCATACCCCTTGAAATTTTCCACATTTCGTCATGTTGCAACCAAAAACGTAAATGTGTTTTATTGAGATTTTATGTGATGGACCAACACAGTGGCACATGATTGTGAAGTTGAAAAAAATATAAATGGTTTTCAAAATATTTTACAAATATGTGAAAAGTGTGGCGTGCATTTGTATTCAGCCCCCCCGAGTCAATACTTTGTAGAACCACCTTTCACTGCAAGTCTTTTTGGGGATGTCTCTACCAGCTATGTACATCTAGAGTGACATTTTTGCCCATTCTTTGCAAAATAGCTGAAGCTCTGTCAGATTGGATGAAGAGCATCTGAACAGCAATTTTCATGTATTTCCACAGATTCTCAATTGGATTTAGGTCTGGACTTTGACTGGACCATTCTACCACATGAATATGCTTTTGATCTAAACCATCCCATTTTAGCTCTGGCTGTATGTTTTGGGTTGTTGTCCTGCTGGAAGGTGAACCTCTAACAGGTTTTCTTCTAAGATTGCCCTGTATTTGGCTCCATCCATCTTCCCATCAACTCTGACCAGCTTCCCTGTCCCTGCTAAAGAAAAGCATCCCCACAACATGATGCTGCCAACACTATGTTAACCCTGCTTTAAACTTCTGCACAACTTTATCCCTGACCTGTCTGGTGTGTTCCTTGGCCTTCATGATGCTGTTTGTTCACTAAGGTTCTCTAACAAACCTCGGGGGGCTTCACAGAACAGCTGTATTAATACTGAGATTAAATTGCACACCGATGAATTCTATTTAATAATTGGGTGACGTTGAAGGCAATTGGTTCCACTAGATTTTAGTTAGGGGTATCAGAGTTAAGGGGGCTGAATACAAATGCATACCACACTTTTCAGATATTTATTTGTAAAAAAGTTTGAAAACCATTTATCATTTTCCTTCCACTTCACAATTGCCACTTTGTGTTGGTCTATCGCATAAAATCCCAATAAAATGCATTTTACGTTTTTGGTTGTAACATGACAAAATGTGGAAAATTTCAAGGCACTGTATAGCTATGCATTACATGTGGCCTGTGTATAAGCAGCTGATTAGAGGGAAGATGCAATTGATGCATAGCTCACTCGTAAATCAGATCGACCACTTGCTGCCAGAATGTGAGGTATCCATGACGTTAAACAATGAAATATTCTGAAAATATATTTTTCTTTACGTAATGCCATTTAGCCTATCATTTGTGTATTGTTCTGTTACCTAAAACATTTATGTCATTCCTCCATAGACTTTCTCTCCCAGAAGACTGGCGTGGACTGCGGGCAGATGACCTCTCCTCCATCAGTGGTATTCCAGGTTGTATCTTCGTTCACACTACTGGCTTCATTGGTGGGAATGAGACACAAGAAGGAGCGCTGGAAATGGCACAGAAAGCCTTGACTTCCTAGAATGGACCCCTTGTATTTATTCAGCCGCATAAAGTACCACGCAGAAGAGAAACCATTGTATTTATATCATGTGACATCAGTAAATATTTTTGTAATCAACTTGGTCAAATGTTGGCTGTTCTGATTACCGTGTGACATGCCTTTTTGTGTTCTGCTTTGCATGAAAGGGCCCCTAGGAGTGAATTATGTGCTCTTCTTGTGTGTCTGTGGTGAAAGCCCTCTGCCCACTCCATTATTTTTTTTTTTTTTTTTTTTAAAGAAAACCCACATATAACATTAAATAACAAGTTCACCTTTGGGAATATGTTCCCAATACTGCTGCCTGATTTCCACCCTGCTGATCGCTGGTGCAATGCTTCTACAGGCTCCAAAAAATAATAAATAATAATAACAAACTTTTTTTTTTCCCTGCAAAAAGATGTGCATTCATTTTATTTTTTTTAAAGTGCACACAGGCTTTAAGTTAGTTGTGCGTTGTCATATGTAGATCAATGGGCCCTTGAACTGAACTTGCACAAAATACCAACAGTACTATTGTGCCTTGCATTCCTGTCTCTTTGTAAGTGTTCAGGTTGGGCATTCCAGCTTTCAGAACTTCAGGCTAAATGTTTGAGTCAGTATAAAACCAGAAACCAAGCACACTGGATAGTGCAGAAAAATTCCGATAATGCGAAATTAAAATTGCACTTGCATTGCAATGCAATGTCAAGCTGCTGCTAATAAGGCAAACAGAATATTGGCATGTATTAAAAGGGGGATCAACTCCAGAGATAAAACGATAATTCTCCCGCTCTACAAGACTCTGGTCCAGCCGCACCTGGAGTATGCTGTCCAGTTCTGGGCACCAGTCCTCAGGAAGGATGTACTGGAAATGGAGTGAGTACAAAGAAGGGCAACAAAGCTAATAAAGGGTCTGGAGGATCTTAGTTATGAGGAAAGGTTGCGAGCGTTGAACTTATTCTCTCTGGAGAAGAGACGCTTGAGAGGGGATATGATTTCAATTTACAAATACCGTACTGGTGACCCCACAATAGGGATAAAACTTTTTCGCAGAAGAGAGTTTAATAAGACTCGGGGCCACTCATTACAATTAGAAGAAAAGAGGTTTAACCTTAAACTACGTAGAGGGTTCTTTACTGTAAGAGCGGTAAGGATGTGGAATTCCCTTCCACAGGCGGTGGTCTCAGCGGGGAGCATTGATAGCTTCAAGAAACTATTAGATAATCACCTGAATGACCGCAACATACAGGGATATGTAAGGTAATACTGACACATAATCACACACATAGGTTGGACTTGATGGACGTGTGTCTTTTTTCAACCTCACCTACTATGTAACTATATAACCAGCTGTACCACAGGAATACCATGTCCAGCCAACAGATGCAGTTGTGCTTTTATGTGGAAGCTGGCAGTGGGAGACGCTTGTCATGATGTGGCATGATCCTGTTTAGTGGCGATACTGAATCAACCTGGACCACAGATCATGTTCCTCCCATTTATGTTCCATCTTGGGACATTTCTGCAGTCTCTGGACAATTTTTTTTTTTTTTTGGATTTCAAATTGAATGTTTTGTCAAAATCCATAAGCTCAAAATGGAATCAATTAGTTCAGTGGTGGCATCTTTGGTTGTGGCAAACTTTGACATCCATTGATGTCAAAGGTGCATGCGTCCATGTGCACTATTACTTGGGACACCAACCAGGGCAAGGTGTTTTTCCCATTGGAGAAACTAAATTTTCAGGTTCACCTGCCGCATGTCATATATTTGCTATTGCACGAGAGTTTGGGGTCTCATGGTGTCTTTTTAAACAATTCCTTACTAGGCCAAGAAGGTACAGTGCAGCTAAGGTTCTGCAAATTAATAATAACTTGCCTGTCTTCATTTTATTGTAACTTAGAGCAGTGCTTAGCAGACTGCAGCTTCTCCGGACTGGTGTAACAGACTACAGTGACTTGGAGACACAAAGAGCAAACTGGATGATTTGTTGACTAAACTTAGAGCTAACAGAACCAGGGCAGCTAATTTATCTTTCTTTCTGGTCAATGTTGATTAATGTGAATACCAAAATGGGTGGGATTTGACTAAGTAAATGTTGGGGAATGAGGGACTGTTGTCTTTCCCACGACAGAAACTCGATTAGATGATATAGCAGATGTGTTTTTTCTGAGCAGATTAGAATTATCTGTCTGTGTGAATTTGAGGACCTTTATTACGTGCTGTGCCTTTAAATACAGGTCAATCATATTTCCTTTAAAAAGTATTTGTAGAGCTTTTACAAATATCAGAAGGTATTTTCTAAATAGGGAGGAGTCCCATCTACAACAAGACTACCTATTGGACAAATCTGTAAAAACAACAAACACTGACCAAAAAGCCACCATCTTGCTGATCTTCTACACAAACACAACCTCAATGATGTATAGTGAGAGCACAAACTTTCTTCTAGGGATTATGCATACTTTTTTCCTGCACACAATAAATACTCCAGAACAGGCTACATTAGTTTATTTCTTCCAGTACCACTGCCAGCCTAATCTCAGCTAAACTAATGTCAGACCATGACCCTATCTCTGTTCTACTCCAAGGTCTTCCTCTAGCAGTTGAACAAATTGTTACTCAGCTGCTTTGATATTTTACAACAAATTGATAATTTTTTTCAAATAGAATAATTTTCCTTTCTTTGCCCCCTTGACTCCATTAGAAAATCCATTACTAAATCAATAAATTGAAGGTGGTGGTACAGCTAAGTGTTCCATAATTAGACTCACAATGGAATAGGGTTGGATTTGTGCTGACATTAGGCAAAGCCAGGAAAAGAAAATTGGGGTAAGTGTTTGACAATTTTCTACTTTTCTGGCTCTGTTTCATGTCAGCGCTTACCTGGATTTAACTAGCCATGGTACTAGGGAAGGGAAACAAACACCAACTGTAAGATGCCATTTTGAACAATTTCAAGGCCATGCCAATGGAGGAAAAGACTGATGTGCCCATGATCTGTCTTGGTCCTGAAGCCATATCTAATATTTATAACGGCAGATAAAGGTGTTTGGAGTATGTTAGCTTGCTGCCCTACACACCACATCTGCTGAGACCTTTAATTGTGCTGGCCAGTATGCAAACACTGTTCTTGTTGAATGTGCGCTTATCACATCTGGAGAGGTAGAATTTCAGCCGTATAGGCAATGTGAATTGTCTACGCTATCCATGAAGAAATCACCCTAGGGTGTGTCAAGGAGCTTTTCCCGTGACCCTTTGGTAAAATGAAAAGGCTTTCTGATTTCCTAAATTGCCAAGTTCTAAGGAGCTATGTTTGTAGGATACTCTTGAGGTCTAGCTTTCTCCAACATGATTCTTCTGACTCAGAGGTTGGAATAGCCATAAAAGTAGATTCCTAATTGCGTGGAATTCTGACGTTACTTTGGGCAGGAAATGTAGAGCAGTCTTCAGCACAACTTTAGAAGGAAGCTGCTGTATGGTTCCTTATATGAGAAGACACTAAAGTCAGATACTTGCTTTGCTACAACTATTGCTGCAAAGAAGACAGTCTTTGGGGTAAGGTGCCAAATGGAACTATCTGGATAGAAAAGGTAATCCATTAACTTTCTCAAAACCAGCGGTAAGTCCCACTTTGGAAATACATGACAGATCAGAGGTCTTATCTTGATGGCTGCCCTCAAGAATTGAACTACAGTGCTTCTGTATACCATAGGTGGTGTGTTGAGGCTGACAGTGCTGTAACTTTTCCTGTAAGTAAGTCCTGCTTTTTGAAAACTGAGCATGTTTGAAAAGGAAAGAGATTGTTTGTTTGCCTCAACTAACCAATTTGACCACCAATCTAAACTTCTGCCAAACTCGATATGTAGACCTCATGGAAGCTTTCCTAGAAGACAAAAGGGTAGACGTTACCTTCTTTTTCCACTTTGTTTTGTCATTTAAGAGACAGCTGTTTTGCTGTCCATTGACAATCAAAAAAGTTGACCCTTAATGACTGATAGAAAAACCTTCAATGTCTACTTTACAGTGCCTTGCAAAAGTATTCACCCCCTTGGCTTTTTACCTATTTTGTTACATTACAGCCTTTAGTTCAATGTTTTTTTTTGTTTTTTTAATATGAATTCTATGTGATGGATCAGAACACAATAGTCTAAGTTAGTAAAGTAAAAATATATACATAAAACTATTTTTCAGAAATCAAAAAAAACTGATAATTGGCATGTGTGTATGTATTCACCCCCTTTTTGTTATGAAGCCCATAAAAAGCTCTGGTCCAACCAGTTACCTTCAGAAGTCACATAATTAGTGAAATGACGTCCACCTGTGTGCAATCTAAGTTAGAGGTCGACCGATATATCGGCCGGCCGATATATCGGCCGATATTTGGCGTTTTTTACTTAATCGGCATCGGCCGATAAAAAAGGCCGATTATAACTTCAGCCGTGACTTGCAAATGACTTCTGTAATAGAAGTTAATGCAAGTTTCCTGAGGTTATCTGTGGAGAGGATTCTCTCCTCCTCTGGGCAGCCTGCCAAGTCTGATAAGAAGATACATTGTATCTTTCAGGTTCTTTTTATCAATAGACTGAACTCCGTGTAGGAATTCTCAGTTTAACCATTTAAAGACTAAATCTTCTCTGACACTTGTTGCTTACAAGTAAAAATCCTGTATTTTCTGCTAGAAAATCACTTAGAACCCCCAAACATTATATATATTTTTTTAGCAGAGACCCTAGGGAATAAAATGGTGATTGTTGCAATATTTTATGTCGCACAGTATTTGCGCAGCGGTCTTTCAAACGCAATTTAAAAAAAAAAAAAATACAGTAATGAATTAAAAAAAAAAACCTAAGCAGTAAAGTTAACCCATTTTTTTTCGTCCAAAAGTTTTGATTACCTGTTTTTGTGTATTTATTATTTAAGATTTTTTTTTTTTTTATTTTGTTTTTTTTTCTAAATTATACATACAAGTGAACTGATTGAAGGTTTGTTTTGTTTAATGTTTAAATGAAAAAAAATGTCTGTATTACTTAAGGCTGCTTTCACACTGGAGCAGGCATGCGTTGATGGTAAAACGCTGCTAGTTTTAGCAGCGCTTTACCGTCATTTTAGAGGCGCTATTTGGCTGCTAGCGGGGCGCTTATAACCCAGCTAGCGGCCGAGGAAGGGGTTAAATGCGCCCCTGAAGCGCCGCTGCCAAAACGCTTTGCAGGCACTTCAGCAGCGGTGCGCATTCATTTCAATGGGCAGGAGTGGTGGAGCAGCGGTATACACCGCTCCAAAGATGCCGTTTGCAGGACTTTTTTTTTACATCCTGCCAGCGCATCGCCTCAGTGTGAAAGCACTCGGGATATCACACTGAGACTGCAGGGGAGCCGTTTTACAGGCGCTATTTTTAGCCCAAAAGCGCCTGAAAAACGCCCCAGTGTGAAAGGGGTCTAACTGTTAGATTTTATGAGATGAAGGGAAAAAAGAAAGGAAAAAAAAAATCTGCCAAATATATCGGCCCAAAAAAAATCGGCATCACATATCGGCCATCGGCCATCGGCCACCGCGATTTCTAAATATCGGCATCGGCCAGAGAAAAACCCATATCGGTCGACCTCTAATCTAAGTGTCACATGATCTGTCATTACATATACATACCTTTTTGGAAGGCCCTAGAGGCTGCAACACCTAAGCAAGAGGCACCACTAACCTAACACTGCCATGAAGACCAAGGAAATCTCCAAACAAGTAAGGGACAATCTTGAGAAGTACAAGTCAGGGTTAGGTTATAAAAAAAAAAAAATATCCAACTCTTTGATGATCCCTAGGAGCACCATCAAATCTATCAACCAAATGGAAAGAACACGGCACAACAGCAAACCTGCCAAGAGATGGCCGCACACCAAAACTCATGGACTGGGCAAATAGGGCATTAATCAGAGAGGCAGCACAGAGACCTAAGGTAACCCTGGAGGAGCTGCAGAGTTCCACAGCACAGACTGGAGTATCTGTACATAGGACGAAAATAAGCCGTACACTCCATAGAGTTGAGCTTTATAGCAGAGTGGCCAGAAGAAGGCCATTATTTCCAGCGAAAAACAAAATGGCATGTTTTGCGTTTGCGAAAAGGCATGTGGGAGATGCCCGAAATGTATGGAGGAAGGTGCTCTGGTCTGATGAGACTAAATATTAACTTTTTGGCCATCAAAGAAAAAGCGCTGGCGCAAACCCAACACATCACCCAAAGAACACCATCCCCTCAGTGAAACGTGGTGGCAGCATCATGCTGTGGGGATGTTTTTCAGCAGTCAGGATTGGGAAACTAGTCAGAGTTGAGGGAAAGTTGGATGGTGCTAAATACAGGAATATTCTTGAGCAAAACCTGTACCACTCTGTGTGTGATTTGAGGCTAGGACGGAGGTTCACCTTCTAGCAGAACAATGACTCCAAACACACTGCTAAAGCAACACTTGAGTGGTTTAAGGGGAAACATGTAAATGTGTTGGAATTGCCAAGTCAAAGGCCAGACCTCAATCCAATAGAAAATCTGTGGTCAGACTTAAAGGGGTTGTAAAGGTAAAAATTTTTTCACCTTAATGCATTATATGCATTAAGGTGAAAAAACTTTTGACAATACCGCCGCCCCCAGCCCCCCCGTTTTACTTACCTGACACCTCGGGTCTCCGCTGCTCGTTCTCGTCATCTCTATTGCAGCTCAGCCTGGTCGCTGATTGACTGCAGTGGATGGATTGAAAGCAGCGCAGCCATTGGCTCGCGCTGCTGTCAATCACATCCGATGACGCGGGGGGCGGGGCCGAGTGATACAGTGAGCGGCTATAGCCGCCGGCTGTATCACGGGAGCGCGCCCGCAACAACTAACCACCATGCGAGGGAGCTTGCATTAAGGTGGTTATTTCTTGCGGGGAGGAACTGAAACAGCCGCCGAGGGACCCCAGAAGAGCAGGTTCGGGGCCACTCTGTGCAGAACGAGCTGCACAGTGAAGGTAAGTATGACATGTTAGTTATTTTTTAAAAAAAATAAAATTACCTTTACAACCCCTTTAAAGATTGCTGTTCCCAAGCGCAAACCATCCAACTTGAAGGAGCTAGAGCAGTTTTGCAAGGAGGAATGGGCAAAAATCCCAGTGGTAAGATGCGGCAAGCTCATAGAGACTTATCCAAAGCGACTTGGAGCTGTGATAGCCGCAAAAGGTGGCTCTACAAAGTATTGACTTTAGAGGGGTGAATAGTTATGCACATTGACTTTTTCTGTTATTTTGTCCTATTTGTTGTTTGCTTCACGATAAAAAAAAAAAAAACCTTAGTTAGACTTACCAGTAGCGGTATTTCTACGAGTCTTTCAGGACAGCACCTGGAGAGAGCGCAGCTTCACCCACTTCCCAGGAAACACTGCAGTCATTCTTTTAAAGCCTGGACACTTCCACCATGGCCTCAGTTGTTACCGAGTACCTCCAGCCATGCTGAAATTATAAAAGGAGAACATAGCAACCACAACACATTAACATTTATAACCAAGGGAGGGTCATTGGCGCTGTCCTGAAAGACTAAGGTTTTCTCGCCTCTTCTTTCAGGACAGCACCTGGAGATGATAAACGAGTATTTACTCTTAGGGTGGGACCACCGCCTGCAGGACCTTTCTGCCAAACGACTGCTCTGCTGCCAAGAGCAGCTCCATCCTATAGTGACGAGTAAAGGTGGAAAAACTCGTCCATGTGGCTGCCTTACAAATTCGCCCTGGCAAAGCTCCAGCTCATTCCGCCCAGGATGTAGCTACAGCTCAAGCTGAATGAGCTACTACCCCTGTGGGAGGTTCTATTTCCACGACCCTATAAGCATTGTGGATAGCTATCCAAAGCCACCTACCAATCGTGCTTTTAGAAGCTCCGTAACCCTTAACCCATAAAATAAAACAAATAGAGAATTGGATCTTCTCAACTCCTTTGTTACCTCTAGATAGCGTAAAATGCATCTCTTTATGTCCAGACTATGAAATTCTCTTTCTTTAGGGCCTGTTGGATTTGGACAGAATGTTGGTAGAATTATCTCTTGGCATCTGTGAAAGACTGAAACAATCTTCGGCAAAAACCGCGGGTCTGTCCTCAGTACTACCCGATCTGGGAAAACTGTCAAGAAAGGCTCAGTGATAGATAACGCCTGAAGTTCACTGACCCTTCTAGCTGAGGTGACTGCTATCAGCAGTGTTAGTTTTAAGGACCACAATTTAATTGTGGATTCTTCTGGTGGTTCAAAAGGTCTTCTAGTCATACCCTGCAAAACAACTGATAAATCCCATTTGGGAAAACACTTAAATGGAACTGGTCTAGTTCTAGCTGGTGCCTTGAAAAACCTAATGATCCAAGGGTCTAAAGATAACCTCTCTAGAAGAACTGATAGTGCAGCTACCTGAACTTTCTCTTTCAATGATTTTTATTGAAAAATGTAAAGAATAACATGTACAAGTTGCACAACACATACATTTTGAAATTAAGTGGGAGAAAAGGAAAAGAATGGGGGGGGGGGGGGACATATTTCAGCCTATATGGTCTACAGGACTCCTACGAACATTCCATATCATACATTGTTACTTTTCACTATGTGAGGTGGGTACGCCCAGTCGCCTGTACCCACACGGTCAGACGTCTCCAACCCACATGCGTACCCAGGCTAAATACCAAACATAGTACATTTGGATATATATTTTACTTATTATATTTATTTATCATTTCAAGCATTTATTTCCCACCTCTATGTATTGTGTGGAGAGGAGGTGCGCCGCCGGGACCCGAACGCCCACCCCTATTGGGGTCTTTACTGTGGACGGGGGATCCCCGCCCCACACCCCCCCTCCTTATCACTCACATTTCAGATTTCTCGTATCTGTCACTATGACAACAGTCGTAGGCAGGAGGTCCTGCAAAGAGTATTAAAGAAGACGGGCAGTAAAAGGGAAAGAATAGGATAAATAAAGAGAAAAGTGGAAGAGAGAGAGAAGAGTAAGGGAGAATTTCAGGTTAAAAGCACCCCTAGGGATCCCTCTCAGGATCCATTAATTTTCAAAACCTGTTGACAAATAGGACATCCATGGTTCCCAAATCCTGTCGAAAGCCCTCTGTTTATCTAAAAGAGTTGCCGAAAGGCGTTCATTAATCATGATCCACGTTAATTTTGCTTTAACCATTTCAAAAGGGATCAGGGGCTTTCTCCAGGCTCCCGCCACCGCTATTCTAGATGCTGTAAATATAAAAGATATGAGTTTGACCTTGGGGCAGGTCCACCAAGTGTGGTACATTGTACCTTCTTTGCCGCATCCTCTTAAACACAAAGGAGAGGCATCAGCTATATATGTCGCGATTCTCGCCGGGACCATGTACCACCTTAATATAACTTTGTAGTTCACTTCTATCAGGGAGGTATTAATATAACCTTTTGAAGCCATCTGTGCCATTTTATACCATTTATCAGTTTCCATCGCCACCTCCAAATCTTGTTCCTACCTTAGCATATAGGGTAATTTCCCCGTTTTGGAAGTCAGAATACTATAAATTAGTGATATGTGGCCTTTATGTTTATCATAAGACTTGCATAGGTATTCCATTGGGGTGGAAGACAGAATGTCAGTCTTACTCTGTAGAGTATGCAGGAAGTGAACTATCTGGAGGTAACGATAAGACTCTGTGTTGGGTAGATGATACCTTTCTATTAGTGCTTGTTTCGGTAGTATACCTTTATGGTCACACATCTCAGCTATGCGTATCAGTCCCTTATTGGTCCACCATGATAAGCTTTGGGGATTAAGACCCGGGGTGAAATCTGGGTTTCCCACCAAGGGGGCCATGGGAGAATGTGTGGAGCGGAAAGCAAAGGGCTTTTGTAGTCTGTCCCACAAACTCATTGAGAAGGATAGCGTAGGGCACATTAATGTTGGTCTGTCTTTCATGTTAAGCCACATCATGTGGCTGATGGGTTTTGTTGGATAAGGAGCTGATTCCATTTTCATCCAAGACGGTGCTGGTGTCCCAGAATGGGAGCAAATGAATTGGGCCGATTGGGCTGCCTCGAAGTATTTAATCAAATTAGGGGCACCCAGGCCTCCTTTAATTTTGGGGGTATAGAGAGTTAGTTTATTCACCCTAGGTCTTGTGTTCCCCCAAATGAACTTCATTATTTTTTTCTAAAACACCTCAAGGTCAGATCTGTTGATAGCAATCGGAAGAGTCCTAAACAAGTACAACACTCTTGGTAAAAGATTCATTTTTATGGAGTACAGTCTGCCGAACCATGACGGGGGGCTAACAGCCCATCTTGATAAGTCTGTTGTTAACTTTCCATACAGAGGAGGATAGTTGGCTTTATAGAGGGTCTGTATGGTGGGGGTTAGAAATATACCTAGGTATGGGAGTCTATCTTTCTGCCATTTGAACTGAAATGACGTTTGTAGTTGTTGAACTGTCTGCTGTTCTAACGTGAGATTTAAGGCCTCGGATTTGGAATGATTAATTGTAAGACCCGAGAACACCGAAAAGCGTCGTAGGATTTGGAATAGGTTGGGAAGAGAAGTGATCGGAGAGGAGATGAACATTAAGATATCATCGGCGAACAGAGAGCATTTCTGCTCGCCATCTCCGCAATGTATGCCTCTTACGTCCTTGTTGCATCTTATTTTGATCGCTAGGGGTTCTAATGCTAAAATAAATAGTATAGGTGATAAAGGGCATCCCTGCATTGTTCCTCTATGTATGATTATTGTGTGTGATTTATAGCCTTTTATCTGGATTCTAGCCGTAGGTGTATTATATAATGTCTGTAATATTGTTAGAAAATGGGGCCCAAACCCGTACTTCCTTAATACGTAATATATGTATTCCCATGTGACCGAATCGAACGCCTTACAAAGGTCTAATGAAAGTAGCATACCCTTCCGTATCCCTAAATTATCCCAGTTGGAATTAAGCGCAGCTATAATATCTATCACCCGTCAGGTTTGATCTGGGGCTTGTCGACCAGGGACGAATCCCACCTGATCTGGATGGATATAATTAGCTAGGAAGGTGTTCATTCTGGTCGCTAACACTTTAGTCATCAATTTAAGATCAGTATTGATTAGCGATATAGGGCGATAATTGGCAGGGTCCCCATGATCTTTCCCCGGTTTAGGGATTACTTGTATGAGGGCTTAATTTTCGTATGTACCTAATGTGTCACCTTTCCGTATTGCATTAAAAAAAGAACATAGATGCGGGGTGAATATGGCCGCGTATTTTCTATAATAATGTCCCGTAAAACCATCCGGGCCAGGTGCTTTTGAAGGGTTCAGACACCTAATGGCTGCTAATATTTCCCCCTCAGTAAAATCTGCTTCCATTAGCTCTATATGTTCTCGTGCAACTTGTGGTAATGAAATATCATTGAAAAATTTGTCTGCTCTGGTTGTAGGAAATGAGATAGGTTTGTTGTATAATTTAGTAAAGAACCTAGAAAATTCCTATATTATCAATTGGGGATTTTGGGTAGGTTTCCCTTCTCTCGTCCGAATTCTCGGCATGGCAGAGTTGAATGGACGGGGGGTAAGTTTTCTTGCCAAAAGGGTTGTAGGTTTATCTCCCCTGGTATAGAAGCGATGTCTAGACCAGCGGAGATACTTCTCAGCCTTGGTTGTGAGACTAAAATTTAGTGCTGACCGTGCTATATCTATTTTATGGCGTAAGTCTAATTGAGGGTTAGCTTTTTGTTCCTGGACTATTTTATGTAATTCTTCTTCCTGTTGCTGTATCTTCTGCATATTGTTTCGCTTGTTTCTGGAGACTATTTGAATCAGCTTACCACGAATAGTGGCTTTATGCACTGCCCAATTAATGCCGGGGTAGGTGGCGCTAGGATGGTTATCAATGAAGTATTGTCGGAGGTCCTTCTCTAGTTCAGCGTATACTATGGGGTCATTAACCACTTGAGCCCCGGACCATTATGCTGCCTAAGGACCAGAGGTCTTTTTCCAATTTGGCACTGCGTCGCTTTAACTGCTAATTGCGCGGTCATGCAATGCTGTACCCAAACGAAATTTGCGTCCTTTTCTTCCCACAAATAGAGCTTTCTTTTGATGGTATTTGATCACCTCTGCAGTTTTTATTTTTTGCGCTATAAACGGAAAAAGACAGAAAATTTTGAAAAAAAATGATATTTTCTACTTTTTGTTATAAAAAAAATCCAATAAACTAAATTTTAGTCATACATTTAGGCCAAAATGTATTCGGCCACATGTCTTTGGTAAAAAAAATGTCAATAAGCATATATTTATTGGTTTGCGCAAAAGTTATAGCGTCTACAAACTAGGGTACATTTTCTGTAATTTACACAGCTTTTAGTTTATGACTGCCTATGTCATTTCTTGAGGTGCTAAAATGGCAGGGCAGTACAAACCCCCCCCAAATGACCCCATTTTGGAAAGTAGACACCCCAAGGAAATTGCTGAGAGGCATGTTGAACCCATTGAATATTTATTTTTTTTGTCCCAAGTGATTGAATAATGACAAAAAAAAAAATATTTACAAAAAGTTGTCACTAAATGATATATTGCTCACACAGGCCATGGGCCTATGTGGAATTGCACCCCAAAATATATTCAGCTGCTTCTCCTGAGTATGGGGATACCACATGTGTGGGATTTTTTGGGAGCTTAGCCGCGTACGGGGCCCCGAAAACCAAGCACCGCCTTCAGGATTTCTAAGGGTGTAAATTTTTGATTTCACTCTTCACTGCCTATCACAGTTTCGGAGGCCATGGAATGCCCAGGTGGCACAAAACCCCCCCAAATGACCCCATTTTGGAAAGTAGACACCCCAAGCTATTTGCTGAGAGGCATATTGAGTCCATGGAATATTTTATATTTTGACACAAGTTGCGGTAAAGTGACACTTTTTTTTTTTTTTTTGCACAAAGTTGTCACTAAATGATATATTGCTCACACAGGCCATGGACATATGTGGAATTGCACCCCAAAATACATTTAGCTGCTTCTCCTGAGTATGGGGATACCACATGTGTGGGACTTTTTGGGAGCCTAGCCGCGTACGGGGCCCCGAAAACCAAGCACCGCCTTCAGGATTTCTAAGGGTGAAAATTTTTGATTTCACTCTTCACTGCCTATCACAGTTTCGGAGGCCATGGAATGCCCAGGTGGCACAAAACCCCCCCAAATGACCCCATTTTGGAAAGTAGACACCCCAAGCTATTTGCTGAGAGGCATGGTGAGTATTTTGCAGCTCTCATTTGTTTTTGAAAATGAAGAAAGACAAGAAAAAACTTCTTTTTTTTTTCTTTTTTTCAATTTTCAAAACTTTGTGACGAAAAGTGAGGTCTGCAAAATACTCACTATACCTCTCAGCAAATAGCTTTGGGTGTCTACTTTCCAAAATGGGGTCATTTGGGGGGGGTTTTGTGCCACCTGGGCTTTCCATGGCCTCCGAAACTGTGATAGGCAGTGAAGAGTGAAATCAAAAAGTCACGCCCTTAGAAAGCCTGAAGGCGGTGCTTGGTTTTCGGGGTCCCGTACGCGGCTAGGCTCCCAAAAAGTCTCACACATGTGGTATCCCCGTACTCAGGAGAATCAGCAGAATGTATTTTGGGGTGTAATTTCACATATTCCCATGGCATGTTTGAGCAATATATCATTTAGTGACAACTTTGTGCAAAAAAAAAAAAAAAAATTTGTCTCTTTCCCGCAACTTGTGTCGCAATATAAAATATTCCATGGACTCGACATGCCTCTCAGCAAATAGCTTGGGGTGTCTACTTTCCAAAATGGGGTCATTTGGGGGGGTTTTGAACTGTCCTGGCATTTTATGCACAACATTTAGAAGCTTATGTCACACATCACCAACTCTTCTAACCACTTGAAGACAAAGCCCTTTCTGACACTTTTTGTTTACATGAAAAAGTTATTTTTTTTTTGCAAAAAAATTACTTTGAACCCCCAAACATTATATATTTTTTTTAAAGCAAATGCCCTACAGATTAAAATGGTGGGTGTTTCATTTTTTTTTTTTCACACAGTATTTGCGCAGCGATTTTTCAAACGCATTTTTTGGGGAAAAAACACACTTTTTTAAATTTTAATGCACTAAAACACACTATATTGCCCAAATGTTTGATGAAATAAAAAAGATGATCTTAGGCCAAGTACATGGATACCAAACATGACATGCTTTAAAATTGCGCACAAACGTGCAGTGGCAACAAAATAAATACATTTTTAAAAGCCTTTAAAAGCCTTTACAGGTTACCACTTTAGATTTACAGAGGAGGTCTACTGCAAAAATTACTGCCCTCGATCTGACCTTCGCGGCGATACCTCACATGCATGGTGCAATTGCTGTTTACGTTTGACGACAGACCGCCGCTTGCGTTCGCCTTAGCGCGAGAGCAGGGGGCGACAGGGGTGCTTTTTTTTTTTTTTTTTCTTTATTATTTTTTTGCTTTTTTATCTTATTTTTAAACTGTTCCTTTCATTTTTATTTTTTTTTTAATCATTTTTATTGTTATCTCGGGGAATGTAAATATCCCCTATGATAGCAATAGGTAGTGACAGGTACTCTTTTTTGAAAAAATTGGGGTCTATTAGACCCTAGATCTCTCCTCTGCCCTCAAAGCATCTGATGACACCAAGATCGGTGTGATAAAATGCTTCCCCAATTTCCCAATGGCGCTATTTACTTCTGGCGAAATCTAAGTCATAAAATGCTCGTAGCTTCCGGTTTCTTAGGCCATAGAGATGTTTGGAGCCACTCTGGTCTCTGATCAGCTCTATGGTCAGCTGGCTGAATCACCGGCTGCATTCTCAGGTTCCCTGTTGAGGCAGGAGAGCCAGAGAAAAACACGGAAGACGGTGGGGGGGGGGGGGCATTCCCTCCCACGGCTTGTAAAAGCAGTCTAGAGGCTAATTAGCCACTAGGATTGCTTTTACATGAAAGCCGACCGCTGGCTGAAAAGAATGATACCAAGATGATACCTAAACCTGCAGGCATCATTCTGGTATAACCATTCAAAGTCGTGAATGGCGTACCTGAAGACAAAAAAATGGTTAACAATAAAGCACAGTAAACGGTAAAGTATAAAAAATTGCATACCTGAAAAGCAAACATGATAAAACATAATAACAATAAAACATTGCAGAATAGAATACAGTAAAAAAGAGCAGAACAAGAGAGAGAGAATAGAGAGAGAGAACAATAAAACGACAACTATTTTTTTTTATTTTATATATATTTTTTTTTTTTTTACACTTTTTTTGTAACTAACTTTTATAACTGTAACCGGTTCCAGGTTCGGGTCTCTCAAAATGCGATGGCATCTTGGGAGACCCTGTGAAAGTGTGCCTAGTCTGTGCAATGCTGTACCCTACGCTAATACTCAACTAATGAATGGTAGCGTTCAAAACATTCACCAATGCAAAGACCAGGATTGTCAGGACAGGAGGGACAATAATAGAGGGTGTCACGCCTATATCCGCGCTTGCTGTAGACACGACATCTTTTTTGGGGGTTCGTTGGGTAGGGGTACTCGGGAGGACATAAAGAAAATGCCTCTCATGCAGCCGACTGCATTTGGTTGGGGATGTGAATGGGGGAAGTACGGGCGCTGCAGAAGCGGTGGGTTCCCAATTAGGATTGGCGAATGCAGCAGGAAGGGCATTATGGGCACGATGGGCCTGTGTTTGTCTTCTTGGTGGCAGCGGGACACTACTTGTGCTTGCCACCTCACCAGCTTGAACTGCACTTATGGGACTCGCCACGTCACCAAGTGTTACTGCAGTGCTGGTTTGACTACGACCGGGGTGTACTAGGCCACTGGCGCTTGCCAGTTCAATAAAAAGCTACCAAAAAAACTGTTAGCGATCGCAGGGATCAGGCCTGGCTCTGCGAATGCTGCAGTTATGCGTTAAGTGTTTTGTAAGTGACAGTGATCGATCGATACTGCACTTGGGTGGGCTGGGCTGGGCCGGGCGGAGGGGCAAAACGCAGGTGCTAGCAGGTATCTGGGCTGATCCCGCTAACACTGCGTTTTTGGGAACCCTAAACTGCTGGGGACGCCAGTATAGATCTGATCGGATCAGATATTGATCCGTTCAGATACTATACCACCAAGGGAGGTGAACGGTGCGTGCATGGGTGTTAGCGGTACTGGCGCTAATCTGACGCTGCTTGGGGCTGGTGCTTGCCAGTTCACCAAAATACTACCAAAAAAACTGTTAGCGATCGCAGGGATCAGGCCTGACTCTGCGAACGCTGCAGTTATGCATCTAGTGTTTTGTAAATGTCAGTGATCGATCGATACTGCACTTGGGTGGGCTGGGCTGGGCCAGGCGGAGGGGCAAAATGCAGGTGCTAGCAGGTATCTGGGCTGATCCCGCTAACACTGCGTTTTTGGGAACCCTAAACTGCTGGGGACGCTAGTATAGATCTGATCGGATCAGCTATTGATCCGATCAGATACTATACCACTAAGGGAGCTGTACGGTGCGTGCGTGGGTGTTAGCGCTACTGGCGCTAACCTGACGCTGCCTGGGGCTGGTGCTTGCCAGTTCACCAAAATGCTACCAAAAAAACTGTTAGCGATCGCAGGGATCAGGCCTGACTCTGCGAACGCTGCAGTTATACGTTTAGTGTTTTGTAAGTGACAGTGATCGATCGATACTGCACTTGGGCTGGGCCGGGCGGAGGGGCAAAACGCAGGTGCTAGCAGGTATCTGGGCTGATCCCACTAACACTGTGTTTTTGGGAACCCTAAACTGCTGGGGACGCTAGTATAGATCTGATCGGATCAGATATTGATCCGTACAGATAATATACCACTAAGGGAGGCGTATGCTGCGTGCGTGGGTGTTAGCGGTACTGGCGCTAATCTGACGCTGCCTGGGGCGACGCATATCACCGCCGGGCGATCAGGGGGATAAACCTTTATTCGGTAATAAACGGCGGGTGCCCTGACACTATAAAAAATAAACAAACTAACCAGCGTCACCCGTAACAGTTATACGGTGATCAGTGGTGAAAGGGTTAACTAGGGGGCCATCAAGGGGTTAAAACATTTATTCGGTAGTATATGGGGGTCCCTGTCGCTATAAAACGCTGACGGCGAACCTAAATATTTAGGTCCCTAACTAGCGTCACCAGCTACACTAATACAGCGATCAGAAAAATGATCGCTTAGCGACACTGGTGACAGGGGGTGATCAAGGGGTTAAAACTTTATTAGGGGGGGTTAGGGGGGTATCCTAGACCTACAGGGGGGTAATACTAACTGTCCCAACACTGTAACTGTCACAAACTGACACCAATGCAGTAATCAGAAAAAAAAAAAAACTGCTGGTGTCAGTTTGTGACGGGGGGGGGGGGGGGGGTGATTGGGGGGGGATCGGGGTGTTTAGTGTGCCTGGCATGTTCTACTGTGTTGTGTAGTGTTTGTGCACTCACATACCTGTCTTCTCTCCTCAGGCCGGAACAGAAATTACCGAGCCGAGGAGAGATGACATAATTTCCTTTGCTGCTGTTTAGCATACAGCAGCAAAGGAATGATGTGATTGGCCGGCGGCGATCGCGAGGGGGGGGCCACGAACGGATGGCCTCCCCCTCATCTCCGATCGCCGTGGGACAAAAGACGACCGCCTCGGGCACCGGGGGGTGGTCCGATCGGACCCCCCACCCGCGGAAGGCAAATCACGTATATGTACGTGATTTTGCCTGTCCGTGCCACCTTGCCGACGTAAATCGGCGTGAGGCGGTCGTCAAGTGGTTAAGTAGTGAAGCATTAAGGCGCCAGGTTGAGGGTTGTGGTCTCATCCAAAGGTCGGATAGTGACATTAGAACTGGTGAATGGTCTGACCATGAGTTGGGTACTATTTCAGTGGAAGTGATCGACGGCAGTAATGAGGATTGTATGAGTAAGTGATCTATACGGGAATATGTTTTGTGGACTTGGGAGTAATGTGTAAAATCTCTGGTTGTGGGATGAAAGTCTCTCCATACATCCACCAGATCATGGGAATACAGCATCCGCGCTAGTTTGACGCCTTGTTTGGGAATATGTTTCACAACGGGTTTGTGTACATTAGACCTATCCAAAATTTGATCTAGGGAGACATTACTGTCTCCCCCCAGTATTACTTTACCTTGTATGTGCAGGAGCAGAATTTTCAGCATATTTTCGAAAAATGTTACTTGACCCGTGTTAGGCGCGTAATATGATATGAGTGTGAGGGCACTTTCATTAACTGTTCCCACAACCATGATATATCTCCCTTCCTTGTCTTTAATGACCATGTTAGGGGTAAATGGAACTCCCTTAGCGATACAAATCGCCACCCCTCTCTTTTTATCTGGGCCATTTGACAAATAAAAAGTGGGATATCTAGAATTTAGGTATCGGGGAGCTGAGATGCGCCAGAAATGTGTCTCTTGGAGAAGTAGGAAGTCTACTTTCAAATTATGGTAATTTTGGAAAGCTTTGGCACGTTTTGTGGGGGAATTTAAACCTTGGACATTGTGCGTTAAAATGCGAGTATGGGATTTGTGTACTAATGAACTTAGCATTATGGTTCGACAGTCTGTACTTGCCCGTTGTAGTTTGCCATCTCCGTCCGAGTGAGGGTGTCTTGATATGATTCTTCGTCATTTTTCGGCTGTAGGGGTGCACTCCGGGAGAGAAGAAGGAGAAAAGAAAAAGAGAGAGAAAATGAGAAAACTATGTTGGGGTAAGATGAACTGGACCACTGTCCACCCGTCCCCCTAGAAAATAAGTGCATAAGCATCTGATATAAAATTAAGGACATATACATCAAGGTCCAGGAGATCATAATCTCCAGCTAATAGAGCGAGGTTATCGCCACCTAACTGGTGACGGCAAGCTCGCTAGAAAGTGGCATGCGGTTCCGCCCCGATCCTTTCTATATAAAATATTGTTCCTGTAAGGAAGGAATTCTATCAAATCTAATGGACTAATATTCTATATTTTTTTTTTTTTAAAGATATTTTTATTGATTTTAGGTTCAACACAAACCAACAAACACAAAACAGTCACAAATAAAATAAAATAAAAACAAAAACAAAAACAAAACACACCTGGATATCTGATCCATTCAGTATACACAAGCCATATTCAATTAGTAGATAGATCACACAAGTCGTAGTAGGCATGTCATTTCGTTTCAAGAGAGTTGAGAAATTAGTAATCGTAACAGTCAGATTAATATTCTATATTAACTGAAGTCTCGCTAAGCTCGACTAAACAAAACTGGGGAATCATTTGCAAGTAATTTGTAACACCTTCATTTTAAATTGGCAAATGTTGGTAGAGGAATTTTAAGCAAATCTCTCAATAAGGGGAGGAGGTTATGTCCCTTCAGGAATAAGGAAGTCTCATTAATGTCGTGAAGACATATTGAACTGGCTCAACCGTAGCCAACCGTGTGAGTTCCAAGTCCCTCAAGGGGAGCCGTGCAGTGATATCATCTGTCACTGCAGAAACAAAAAGGGAGAAATGCTTCTCATCAGGGTGTTCTGTTCCGTCAACCGTCAGGTCCAACTGCTGGGTGTTGTTTTCTTGAAGAATATCGTGGGCGATGTTGTTCCCACAGAGGTGAGACTGGGCGATCCGATTCTGATTGAGATTTTGGGGATGATGGATCTCTGGGAGGCCCATAAGGATGTCTTCTCCATCCGGAAAGTTGGCAAAGGAATATGTCTTTCCCTTAAAAGTAAATGACAGACGAAAGGGAAATGACCATCGGTACTTAATTTGACGGTTAGTGAGCTGCGCCAATAATGGCTTTAGGGCCCGTCTCTTTTGGATAGTCATTTGTGAAATATCCGCGAAGATCTGTATTGGGTGACCCATGAGGTTGATTTCATTCCTACCGTGTGCTGCGGTCATTATTTGCTCCTTGATTCTGTAAAAGTGTGGATTGACTATCACATCCCTCGGGGGGCCGTCTTGTCTTGGGGCTGTCAGTGCTCTATGAACTCTATCAATTTCCATGTGTTGTGGCGTGATGTCTGGAATCAAATCTTGCATTAGTGTATGCACTGCTTCTTCCAAATCTGTTACTATTTCTGGTAGTCCGCGTATGCGGAAGTTATAGCACCTGGATCTGTTTTCTTGATCTTCAATTTTGGCGTTGGCTTCATCTAACTGCTCTTGTAATGAGGATATCATGCTTGAGTTCTGGTTAACTCTCCGCACTGTGCCATCCATTTTAGATTCAATATGATCCAGCCTTTCTCCTATATCATTAAAATCATGCTTCATTTCGGCAGTGATTGATTGACAGGCTTTAGTCAATTCTTGTTGCAATAATGCTGAAAAGCGAGCAAGGAGGACAGAATCTCCTGAATATGGTGCTGGGGGTGGGGGAGGCTGTTCACTCACTGTGCTATTTTGGCTTAGGGCAAGTTCAGCTATTTCAGCCATATTCCTCTCCATAGAGGACGCTGGGGAGATTGCACCATCTATTCCCTCTCCCTGATAAGTATGGGAGAGGGAAAGAGAAAAGTGTGGGGACTCACCCTTCTGTGACCTTATCGTGTCTTCCTGTGACTGGGAGAAGGGGTCCCGTGTGCCATCCATATCTGCAGCCGCAGTATTTTGAAAGGAGGCTCTTTGTGCAGGGGGGGATTGAGTTTTCTGGGCCCCGCTCATCTGCTTTGCTGTGTGTGTCTCTGTCCTCCGGCCGGTCGCCATCTTGGAAGGGGGGGTCAGTGCTGCTGTGTTCCCCGAGCGGAACGAATAACTTGCTTGTGGGGGCTTTTTCTTTGCTGTGCCCCCTCCTCTGCGATTCATCGCTTGATCCCCTGACAGGCAGCGTGTTTTGCGGTGTCCCTCCGGCTTATTATAGCTTTGAAAGGCCGGCGGCGTGCGGAGCAGGTCAGAACATGTCTGCTCCCGTGCCCGCGCGCATGCACACTGCTACCTGAACTTTCAAGGTGCTTGCTGCCAAACCCTTCTCTATTCCATCCTGGAAAAATTCCAGAACAGAAAAGTTCTCCTGTGGAGAGTAATTTTTTGAAACACCAGAAATTGAAGTTGATAACCTAGGAAAATGATCACCTGAGAAGGAATTAGGTTTGATTTTTCTTTGTTCAAAATCCAACCCAAATTCTCTAAATGGCTCTGTGCCCTTTTCGAATCCCTGCATAATAGGTCTTCTGAGCTGGCGAACAAAAAAGGTCGTCCAGATATGATACCCCTTCCAACCTGAGTGGTGCTGTCAATGCTTCTGCCATGATCTTCATGAAGTTCCTTGAGGAAGCGCAGAGACCAAACGGGAGAGCCCTGAACTGAAAGTGTGACACCACTCCCCCTGCTTCGATTGCCAGACGCAGGTATCTCTGTGACGTCGGTGTTATGGGAACATGCAGGTATGCGTCCCTGAG
Source organism: Aquarana catesbeiana (assembly GCF_042186555.1). Lineage (NCBI taxonomy): Eukaryota > Metazoa > Chordata > Amphibia > Anura > Ranidae > Aquarana > Aquarana catesbeiana. The sequence continues at coordinate 144,386,953 of NC_133325.1, forward strand.
ATCTATGGAGGCTAGAAGGAAGGCATTTTCTCACCGAATAAATTGTGTCCATACGAAATGTTTTGTATCGGATGGACCTGTTTAGGATCTTTAAATTCAGTATCAACCTGAATTTTCCTGATGGCTTCTTCAATAGAAAAAAACACCCTAGTTCTTCCTCTCCCTAGGGCACTGAGATGATCACCTTTTGTTGAAGGAATTCCTGCAAGAGTGATATTGCTGACTTCTCTTGATCTCTGGGGAGCTGAGTCATATAAAAACGAGACTGCGGGCTTTCCGAGAATTCCCGTGCGTAACCCTCAGAAATTACTTTGAGAACAAACGCACTGGATGTCGCCCCCTCCCACTTTGGAAAAAAGGACTGAAGCCTTCCTCCCACAGTCAGGAGTCCGTCGCTGGGTTTTTGCTGGCTGGCTGGGGGGACGAAACAACACCCCAGACTTCCCTCGACCCCTTTGTGGCCTCCAAGGTCTCTTTTGTCCTGTTTTCTTTGAGTCCCAGGGCTGGTAAAAAGGATGAAAATTCTTTTTAGGCTGCGGTGCAACTTTCTTTTTGGCTGGAAATGCTTTGTTCTTATCTGCTGTTCTGTCTAGAACAGCATCAAGATTGGGGTTGAGTACTAGATCCCCCTCAAAGGGTAGGCCGCACAACTTTATTTTAGAGGCCAAATTTCCTGACCAGGTCTTTACCCTCAAAGCCCTTCTAGCTGAATTAATTAAAGCTGAAGATCTTGCGGACATCTTCACTGAATCACCCGAGGCATCCGCCATGTAGCCTACTGCCTTTTGTAGGAAGAGTATCCGATAAATCTTTGCGAGAGGTACCTGCCTCAATATGGCCCTTTAGTTGTTCCAACCAATGTTCTAAATTCCTGGCCACCACTGTAGATGCCATTGCTGGCTTGAGATTAGCCAGTGTAGAATCCCAAGCCTTTTTCAACAAAGAATCAGCTCTTTTGTCCATAGTATCCTTTAAGACACCCATGTCCTCAAAAGCTAAGTCAGTGTTTTGTGATACCTGTGAGAAAGCTGCGTCAAGTTTAGGTCTCTTGTTCCAAACTTGCGCGCTATCTTCATCAAAGGGAAATCTCCTTTTAAGAGACCTGAAAAAGAAGGGGGCCCTCTCTGGGTCCTTCCTTTCTTTCTTTATAGACTCCGTCAACACTTTATGCACCGGGAACATCCATACCTTGATACATTTTGTCATGTAGGGACAATTGGGTCTTATCCTCCTTAATATTTAGGGTCGTATGTATCGTTTTTAGAAGATCCCCCCCCCCCTCCAAAGATAGCCTATAAGGAGAGGAAGATACCTCTTTGTCCTCGCTTTCCTCATCTGACCCTGAAGACCCACTTTTCTCCTCATCCTCAGACTTACTAACCACTCTCCGGCTGCAGAGGGAATGAGAGCGCTGGGTGGAGAACTGCGCTACCGGACGTTTGTCCAGATAGGAATGGAAGGACTGAAACGTATCTTCCAATTCCTTCCGGAAAGAAGTGAGCATCTCACTAGGTTGGGCAGAGAGTGCTTTAGTGGAAGTCTCCTCTCTGACCAAGTCTGCTATGTAAGTTTTGCACAACAGTTTGGTCCAAGCCTCCATAAGGGAAGCTTTACATAAAGCACACCATTTCTTAGGGAGAGGGGAAACATGTTTAGTCTTTTCTTTAGATTTAGTCTGAAATACACCAAGCCAACAAACAATTTGGAGATCTGCTGGGGAGGAGATCTAATGCACAGCATTTTTACAAACAGTGGTACAAAGACATACCCCACAAAATCACCGCTGTAAAACAAACACACACTGCCCAGAGAAGTCACCTGTGTAGTGTGAGGCAGGCTCTCTCCCCCCATAGAGGAGGAAGAGAGGGAAATAAAACATACATAGCCCAGGATTAATAGAGACCACTGCCTCTCCTACCTGGCTCTGATTGGTGCACGTGGCTCCTGCTCCCACCACCACTGCTGGTTGCTCTGGCTCCATCTTTCCAGTGCCCAGCAGCTGTCTGGTAGCTGTTGGCCCCTTTTATTCTGAAATTTTCCGGAAATTGCACCACTGAGGCCGCCTCCCGCTTCTGCGCTCCAACGGCCGGAAGCCACCGCGCACCACCAGAAGTCCCTACCCGTCCGCAGTGACATCACCTGACCAGACCGGTCAAGCGCAGATCCAGAGGCTCAGCATGGAGATTCTCCCAGCCTGCGCCCTCCAGTCTATTGGAGCGGGACCCCCACCAGCCTTCTGCCCACACCGGGCTCGAGAAATGGAAGGCACCGGAATACCCTCCACCCATCAGGGAGGTATTGGGCTGACCATCTGACACAAAAAAGAAAACACAGGTATACTCTTAACCCACCTCACCTGAAAGAGAGCACAGCACACCCCTGGTCCCCTGCAGCGCTTCTACTATGGCTGGAGGAAACACTACAACTGAGGCCATGGTGGAAGTGTCCAGGCTTTAAAGGAATGACCGCAGTGTCTCCTGGGAAGTGGGTGGAGCTGCGTTCTGTCTAGGTGAGGTCCTGAAAGACAAGGTGAGAAAAACATCTTCAAAGTTGTGGGCATGTTCTGTAAATTAAATGATGCAAATCCTCAAACAATCCATGTTAATTCCAGGTTGTGAGGCAACAAAACACAAAAAATGCCAAGGGGGGTGAATACTTTTGCAAGGCACTGTAGTTTCAAAAAGTTGTAGCAGTGGGGTACTGGAGTCCCAAAGGCCCTTAAGTCCTGACAGTGTTCCCCTCAAACCCTGAAGACTATTATCCAGTTTTCAGGATTGATGGGTCTGCCTGGGGAGAGCTTGGGAGGCAATGTCCACCATCAGAGGTCCAGTTGGATAGGTGTCTAGACCTAGATGATCTAGTGAAGATAACCACACACCAACAGGGTCAAGGGAAAAAACTGGACTTTTCTTGTGTGCCATTGCATCCATGGAACCAGTGGGATAAAAGCATCTTATTACAAGTAATAAAGTGCAAGTAATCTACAATTGTTGGAAAATATAAAAAAGCTGCAAGCTAATGTTTGGCATACGTTTTCACAAGTCTCTAAGGGTTAGCTACTTTACATGTTTCACACCCTTCTATGAAAGTTGGAAACCTAGGGGCCACCCAGTGTGGGGTAACTGTTAAGACCATGGCACCTTTGGACAAATGAGATGGGCCTTACTATGCCTTAAATAAATACCTATACAGCATAGAATTTGCAGAGTTTCATCTTCATGGGTCCAAATGCCACTTGTTTCTTTATTCTCCTGGTCTCTCTATTTTTATTTTATCTTTTACAAAGTTTTAAGGACTTTTATTCTACCTGATGATTTCTGTAGATTCGGTACAATTTAATGCTGCTAGATCCTATCTACATTTTAAATGTCATCAGTGCCTTTTATTATAGGCTTCTTTCTGCTAGTTGTCATAAAGCTCCTCAACTTCCTTAAGAAAAGATACTGCATATGGTGTTGTCCATATGGACTGTAGTATTCTTTTAGTCCTGTAAAATCAAAAAGAAACAGACAACATTATTACAATGTGGTACAATCGAAAAATTATAGACATGATGAAGTGGCTTTAATTTTTTGCCAGGAAATTAACCAGTAGTAAAATCATAGACAATCATTTATTTATTTATTTTATATAATGTGTCTTGCCACAAGTAGCTTGATTGTGAGTATAAGGTGTGCTGCGCTCAGAGAGAAAGGGGGATCTGCTAGCTGGTTTCAGTGGCATGATATTAATGGAGGTGTGTTGTCTGGAGTGGGGTGTGCACTGTGAGGTGGCTGTGGAGGAATGTGGGCAGGGCGAGCTTACAGAGTAGGCTGTATAATGAGTTGGGCTGTGAGCAAGGAAGGGGCTTGGGAGATGTGCAGAGATCTGCTGTTGGTTGGGGGCATTGTGATTTGCTAGGGATATGCTCTGTGTAGAAGGGGTAATGTGGGCTGTGAATTGGCTGGGGAGGAATCCATGTGTTATAAACGGGGGAGGAGGGCAGAGTGTAAGCATGGGGGGATCTTAGGATGGGATGTGTTGTGAGCCCTCGGAGATGATGGCAGAAGATAGTTGATATGCCAGTGATCACAAGAACTGTCACTGTGGGGAAGTTTTCTGTCCTAGATACAGCCAGAAAATGTCTGAAAAAGCTGGGTAGGGAGAACAATGCTTACTCCTCCTCCTTATCACCACAGAGGTCCAGGGGAATGACAGTGTGAGCATGGATTGCAGTCCATGTGAGGTGTTTGGGATGAGTCAGGTGGGAAAGGAATGTGGAAAGGCACTGTGAGAGGAATAAACTAAGACTGGAGAAGCTGTGCTTGCTAATCAATCAGCTTCTAGCTTTGGTTTTCAAAGCCTAAGGGCACATTCACACTGGGGCGGAGGGCGTTAGCAGTAAAGCGCCTCTAATATTAGCAGCGCTTTTAAACCCTGCTAGCGACCGAATAAAGGGTTAAAAGTGCCACTGCCTATTGATTTCAATAGGGAGGAGCGGTGTATACCAAAAAATAAGTGTAGCGCTAAATAATAGTGTCAAAGTAAATAAGTGGCAATATGTATATGCATTACACCTTTAAGTGCAAGGGCAAAATGGATACATAGAAATGTAAAAAGTAAATATGTGACAGCAAAATAAACCCCAAAGTGCTATGGAGTAATGGCAATAAAAAAGACCAAAAGTCCACATATGAAGTGTCCAATGGTTAGGGAACTTTATCTTCAATCTTCAACTGAAGAAGATGAACCAAAAGACATTCAGTTAGAAGGATGGGTACTCTTACCGGAGCAGTTGGACGCACATACCATACGGCAGTGCGTCTAAAGGGCTTTGGGATACTGGATCCCCAGTGGTGAGGTGATGCCGAGACTGGACGGTGTCCATATATATTTTTTGCTTTAATAAGACTTGTTAGTCGAAACACGTTGGGCCAGCGCCTTCTGCTTCCCACATTGCCATTTTATATACCTTTGTGATCACTTTTTATACCTTTTTATACATTACATGGTATTTTTTCCTCAATAAACCCATTTTGGTTGACCCATACCATGTGGAGTTCCCTTTTTTTTTCCTTTTTCCTCATGCCTGAGTATTGATGACCATCCTTGGACCATCTTCCCTTTGGAACGGTTTGGCGGCCGACAGCTTTTGAATTTTCGTTTGGAACCATACCCCAACCTCATGTAGATCGGAGTCTGTGGCCTGCAAGACACCGTCCAGTCTTGCATCACCTCACCACTGGGGATCCAGTATACCAAAGCCCTTTAGACGCACTGCCGTATGGTATGTGCGTCCAACTGATCCGGTAAGAGTACCCATCCTAACTGAATGTCTTTCCCTGTCTTTTGGTTCATTTTCTTCTTTGGTTGAAGATTGAAGATAAAGTTCCCTAACCATTGGACACTTCATATGTGGACTTTTGGTATTTTTTATTGCCATTACTCCATAGCACTTTGGGGTTTATTTTGATGTCACATATTTACTTTTTACATTTCTATGTATACATTTTGCCCTTGCACTTGAGGTGTTCTGGATGCACATACATATATATATATATATATATATATATATATATTTTGTCACTTATTTACTTTGACACTATTATTTAGCGCTAGAGTTATATTTCTCATCAGACCTGGTTTGTTTGTGTGTTAGCTGCTCTTTTGTTTAAGATTGTTTGGGTTTAGCGCAGTATTTTTACCCCTTTTTTACACAGGAGCGGTGTATACACCACTCCTCCACAGCCCGAAAGATGCTGCTTGCAGGACTTTTTTTTTTAAGGTCCTGTCAGAGCAGAGCCCTAGTGTGAAAGCACTCAGGCTCTCACACTGGGGAGCACAGGCGCTATTTTTAGCCCTTTAGCGCCTGAAAAATGCCCCAGTGTGAAAGGGGTCTAACTGAATAGGCTGAAGTTAGAAAACAATTGGGTACTATGCACAGGTGCTCTAGATTCTACTCCAATTTTAGCAAATTCTTCTCGCTAAGTTTCTGACCATATTACATTAGCTAATTTTTTATGTCTTACCCACCCAGGCAGCAAGAAACATTAATACAAGTAAAAGGAAGGCCAATTATTCACTTCTCCACCAACAAACCAGAAAGAAAGTATATGTGGCCTGTGGGTTGCAGGCCTGGACATTTCAGGCCTTATGTACTGTGCACACCAACTTTCAGGGGTGTTGATGGACATCTTTCATAACTCCCTTTCTCAGGCGACTGTCCCCACATGCCTTAAAACTGCTTAAATTAGAACAGTGCTATGTCTGAATGACAATCACCCAGTTACACTAAACCCAATAATTATGAAGAGCTTCAAAAGACTGGACATGGCACATATGAAAACCATCAACAGAGTGCCTCTCCCATTAATATGCAGGCAGACAAAACTGATCCACTTCAGATGCTATCTCATCAGTGGTTGACCTCTTACCCACTTGGAGAATAAGGATTCTTATGAGTATGTTTGTGTCCACAAACCCCAAAAGATAAACTGACACTACTTGAGTGTGAATGAGCCCAATCTTGAGCATCTGGGTACTGGCCTATATAAACAAATCGGTCACACTCTGTTAGAATTCAATATATTTCATCATCATCCTAGTAGCCAATACTTTGGTGGGTAAAGTCTCTGACTGGTGGCATTGTCTTGAAAACATATTGTTCAAACGTATGCTAGCAAGCTCCAGAACCAACACTTCCAGTTACAGAGCATTCTTACGGGATATGCAAGTGCATCCTGGGCTTTCCACTATTAACGTGTCTGATTCCCTCTCAGGATAGTTCTTCATATGATCCACTACAGGACCCTTAACACCAGTTTTATGTTGACAGCTGCTGTGCTTGGCTTCTGGACATTACTAAAGCTGTCCAACAGCACCAAACTGGCAAAACACTGATGTATGATTGAAAGCCTAGATCTACACATTGTTACAGCAACACTTTTCTACTAATCTAAAAAAAAAAAAATTAGAACTAGAGTGTCAGCATGACAGCAAGTATTCAATAGGAGAGGTCAGCAATGTCAACTTACCTTTTTCTGTCATGACAGACAAATCATTTTGTCAATGTTATGTTAAAGTGATTCTAAAGGCAAACTTTTTTTTAAAATAGCAAACATGCCATACTTACCTGCTTACTCCGCCCCCTGATCCCTCCTCACTGGCCAATCGCTCCTGTGTCTGAGCCAATGAGGAGAGAACCGAGGGAACCTCTGCTCTTGTGCATATCGCTGGATCGAGATTGGGCTCAGGTAAGTATCTGAGAGGGTGAGGGAGCTGCTTGCAGGTTTTTTACCTTAATACATCGAATGCATTCATAAAAAAAAACACCTGCTTTTAGAACCACATTAATGTATTAAAAAACCTTGTTTCTGTATACAGTTTATAAATGTTTGTGTGCAGCTGTGTCAGCAGTAATTGCTCTGCTGCATTGTTTCATGAATTGTTTTGCTGCAGTGTGATTTTTCCCTGCCTGATCATCTTATCAGGGTCTGTGTGACTGAAAATAATAGATTTTCTGCAGTCTCTAAAATGTGAAACATACACACTGTTCATGGTGACCAGAAACCATATGACCATTCTATTTTTTTTTTTATTTCTTTGGGGCGGGGTGGCTTTCTCGTTCTGGAATGGCATCATATGACGTTGCCCCAGTCTCACAATGCTTGCGTGCCTGTGGGGGTGTGCAGTGATCAGCGTCACGCTGTGTCCCTGGGACACGGCGCAACCCTGATCTCGGTAAAGAGCCGATGACGAGACTCTTTACCTATGTGATCAGTGTGACCCAACACAACCAATAATGGCAAGCCTCCATCCCTACTGTATTGAGACAAAAAAAAGGAAAAAGGGGTACTGGGACTTTATATGAGGCTTGTCATTAAAATTGATGATACATACATAAAAATATAAAATGAATATAATTTATTGCACAATTCTATTGGATTTTCCATAACTTATGAAACATGTTATATCAATGAGCAATATTGTAAAGCAATCGGGATACTCACATATTGAATATAGCTGATACAATAAGTATTACAATTAATCAAGGAACATGATTCATATAGGGAAGCACAAATGGATAATATAGATCATCAATTAGACATGGTTGGTAAATTCAAAAATTATGAGATTGTAGGCCACACACCCTCCCACCTTAACCACCACCCGGATACTGCTAAATAACCACACCACACATTTTGGCAAAATATTTGGCCACAGCACCTTTTATTGTTTTAACATCTAAACATCCAGTTGCACTTACTTTATTCTCATAATAATATTAACAAATTATTAAACTGGCCAGTTTTCAGAACTCGGACAGCCAGTCAACAACCTTCTTCATATAACAAACAGTCCCCACCAGCCGGACTTGACATCAAGACCGGCCCACCCCCCACCACCGCGCCCATTTCTATCCCTGACTGTAATCCCAAATTAAATAAATCCACACCTACATCCGAGAGGTGAACCCCATCAGCCCTGTAAAACCCGGGGATCCCACTCTCCAAATCCACATGCCGATATGACAAATCACCAATGCCGGGCATGTATTTCTCCATGGCTCTGTTCACCCTTTTTCTCATACTTTCCATCACTTTCCTCTGAGGCAAGGACAGCCAAGAAAGGCGCTGAATTATTTATGAAAATATGATAGTAGTATCTGGGGAAGTAATCTTGATGCGATGAAGATCCCTTTTTATCATGAATAACAAGTCTAAAATCCTGATGTTCCCTAAATCATTACCTCCTACATGAACCACCAAAATGGAGGGCGGAGGCCACACCTGAAATAACCTTGTCAAATGAAAGTGTAACTGAAACCACTGAAGGCCTTGCACACCCTTCCAAAGCAACTTAAAGGATTCCGGCTGTAATGATAAGTTTAACCACTTGCCTACCAGGCACTAACACCCCCTTCCTGCCCAGGCCATTTTTCAGCTTTCAGCGCTGTCGCACTTTGAATGACAATTGCGTGGTCGTGCTACACTGTACCCAAACAAATTTTTTTATCATTTTCTTCACACAAATAGAGCTTTCTTTTGATGGTATTTAATCACTGCTGGGTTTTTTATTTTTTACAAAAAATAAAAAGACCAAAAATTTAGCCTTCACTGATGTGCGCTGATGAGGCGACACCGATGGGCACTGATAGGCTGAACTGGTGGGCATTGATGGGGTGGCACTGTTATGTGGCACTAATAGGCGGCAGTGGCAGGCACTGATAGGCGGCACTGGTGGGCATGGATAGAAGGCACGATTAGGCGGTACATATGGGCACTGATGGGTGGCAATGATGGGCAACACTTATGGGCATTGATGGATAGCAATGATGGGCATTGATAGGCAGCACTGATTGCCAGCACTGACTGGCATGGCTAATGGTCACTGATTGGTGGCACTTGTGGGCACCGATTGCTGCCACTGGTGAGCACTGTATGCTGGCATTGGTGGGCACTGTATTGTGACATTGTATTTCAATATTTTAATCAGGGCACTGATGATCAGTGCCCTGATTACATTCCTACATGTCCCCGTGAGGAGATGCCGCTGATCGGCTCTCCTCGCCGCATACTCTCTCAGTTTGAGGTGAGGAGAACCAATTACCGGCATCTCCGTGTTTACATGTGACCGGCTGTGATTGGACACAGCCGATCACATGGTTAAAGAGCCGCAGACACGGCTCTTTACACAGATCGGGGTCGCGCCATGTCCTATAAACACGGCGTGGCTGCAATCGCCGTGCTGTGCGAGTGTGGGCGTTCTGGGACAGCGTCCCAGAACAAGAGCTGCACTGCTCCGCCGTCATTTGACGGTGGGCGGGCAGCAACCTGTTAAAGAACAAGGATGTTGAGCTGCTCTTTTACGCACCCAGTGCACAAAGGAATGCCGCAAAATCCATACGTTTGGTGTAAGTCTGGCGAATTAAACAAAGTAGGCCTGATATACAATCTAAAACATTTATACCTCCCCATTTCCTTAATGGCCGAATCCTCCAGGCCCCTTCTGGCTGTTTCCAAAGCTGCCCCTATCTGAAATGAATGGGAAGAGAACTTTAAAGGGGTTGTAAAGATAAAAATTTTTTCACCTTAATGCATTCTATGCATTAAGGTGAAAAAACTTTTGACAGTACCGCCGCCCCCAGCCCCCCCGTTTTACTTACCTGACGCCTCGAATCTTCGCTGCTCGTCCTCATTGCAGCTCAGCCTGGTCGCTGATTGGCTGCAGTGGATGGATTGAAAGCAGCGCAGCCATTGGCTCGCTCTGCTGTCAATCACATCCGATGACGCGGCGCGCCGGGGGGCGGGGCCGAGTGATACAGCGAGCTGCTATAGCCGCCGGCTGTATCACGGGAGCGCGCCCGCAAGCACTCACCACCATGCGAGGGAGCTCGCATTAAGGTGGTAAATGCTTGCGGGGAGGAGCTGAAACAGCCGCCGAGGGACCCCAGAAGACCAGGTTCGGGGCCACTCTGTGCAGAACGAGCTGCACAGTGAAGGTAAGTATGATATGTTTGTTATTTTAAATAAAAAAAAAAATTACCTTTACAACCCCTTTAAGCCCTGTAAACCCAATAACCTAAGGCATTTTTGCTAGATAAAATTAAACTGGCATTTCGACAGAGGTACTAAGTTTAAATGTATGAGGAAATGCCCACCTCCTTGGGGCCTAACCCCCAATAACTGCCTTACTACTGATCCTGGGAGCACCACCGCATCGTCCTGCGCCCATAAGTTAATCCAAGATCCCCTTTCCACATGGTGCGTTTTTGAACGCTTGAGCCATATGTGAACCGCTGATTGCTCCACCAACACCTGATCATAACGAATGCCCAAGCAGCAATATTTTGAGCCCGGCACCAGTTCCAAAATGTGGAATGCACCAAAAAATCCCAGTACAAAAGCTGTTTTGAACAACACAGCTTCATACTCGGAATAACAAACTACTGAGGTCGCTGTACAAAGATCACCAAGCATTTCCAAGGAAATTTGCCTCCTACTATCCGACACAAAGGTCCTCCTTTTGTACCCTTTAATTGCCTGCTTTACCGAGAAATAAGACATACATGAAGGTAAACCTTTCAAAAGACAGAAAAAAGAGATACCTGCCAACGACTTCATTAGACTGCTGGAAAGACCTTTCTGCATGAGGCATGAGGCATGATACAAAGGCCAAAATCCCACCCTCCAGCGGCATGCTGCCATTATAACCGGTACCGCTGGCAAATGATAACCAATTCCTCCAAGCTGCCGAATAACCCGCCCAAGTTTTAGGCGCCACCTATCCCACGATAGCCTCAGCCGCCAACCTCATACCAGCATCCATACGTGATCTGGACACCTCGTGCTCTCTTCGTCTGCTTCTGATGATAAAGAGTCAGCAACAGTGTTCAATTTCCCCAGTGTGTACTTAGCTTTCAGCCAAATATTGTATTTAAGACACAAAATAACCATTTGTCTCAACACTTTAATAACCCACAATGAGCTGAAAGACAGTTCACCGCAAAAAGAACACCCTTATTGTCCGTCTCCACCAAAATCCACCTGTTTGCAAAAAACTTACCCCACAGCTCAATCGCAACCAAAATCGGGAACAGCTCCAAAAGCACCACATTCTTGGTGACATTCTGGCTTATCCAGGAATCCAGCGAAGCTGCACAACACCAATGTGATCTCCAGATTGCCACAAAACCCTTCGAACTCGCCACATCAGTAAACAAATGAAAGTCCAGGGCAAATACAAAATCCTGCTGAAACAAGGACCGCCCATTGTAAGTCTCCAAAAACCTTGCCCAAACCCGCAAATTCTCCTTCAGGGAGTTGGTCAACCTGATATGGGCAATTGGCGACTTCAGTCCTGAAATAACAAGAGAAAGCCGCCGTGAGAGAATGCGGCCTACCGGCATAATCCTACTCGCAAAAGCTAAAATACCTAATAGCGACTGCATCTCCTTTAAAAGCATTTTTCTCTTCTGCAGAAAACATGCCAACAAAAATCTCAGCTTCCCTACCTTCGCCTCAGGCAGACTCAATTCCATCCTAACAGTATCTATGTGAATCCCCAGGAACTCCAAGGAGGATGAAGGTGTACACGTATTCTCCTCCGCCAACGGCACGCCGAACGACTGCAACATTAACCGAAAAGCCCGCAGCAATCCTGCACACTGTGTACCATCCACCGGTCCAACAAATAAAAAGTCATCCTGGTAGTGAACCACACTGTCTACTCCCGAATGAAAACAAACCACCCAATGAAGAAATGTAGAAAAATCCTCGAAGTACGAACACGATAAAGAGCAACCCATGGGAAGACACTTGTCAAAAAAATAAACAATCGTCAAAATGAAAGCCAAGGGAGTTAAAAGCAACTGGGGAGATAGGCAAAAGGCTGACTTTATATCGGCTTTGGCCATTAAAGCCCCCGGACCACGCAACCTAATTTTAACAATTGCGTCTTCAAACGTCGCATACGAAACTGAACGTAATGACATATCTATGTCATCGTTTACCAAGTGACCCTTTGGAAAGGATAGGTGATGAATAAAGGCGGAAAGAATTCTGCACCTTCTTAGGAACCACCCCCAACGGGGATAAGCGAAAAATCCTGAATGGTGGGTCCCTAAAAGGGCCCTCCACACCCCCCTCAGCAATCTCCTTCCACACCTTATCCTTAAGTACTTGGGGAAAGCTGTCAACCGACTTAAGGTTATTCACCACCGTACACCCCACACCTGCAAAGGGGGGCAAGGGAAAGCCCTGTGAAAACCCTCAATGAGAGAATGAGCCTTCTCCCTGTTTGGATATCTGTCCAGCCACGGGCGCATTTTTTCCAGCCTCACTGAAGTGCAGGCCCTTGGGAAAAAAAATCCCTCTGCCCTGGTGTAGACCCCGCAGTAGCATTCTTCCTAAAGCATTTGGACACCGGGTGTGCTCCTGTGCAAAAAGCGCATTCATGCCTATACTTACATGAAGCGTTCCACCGGCATTGCTGCTTGTTAAACGCAACAACAGCCCTTCCTCTATACCACCTGCGTGGGGACAGCGGTACTCTGTTTAGGAATGACCTGTTTCTGGGGCAAGATTAAGTTGAGCCACAAGCCCACGTCCTTCATGCCCCACTTGAGCGAAGGATGAATAGCTAACTTCTGCCTAAATGACTCATAAAAAAAAAAAAAAAAAAAAAAACACACAACACCCCAGCCCCCAAAATTTTTATAGGATTCCAAAATATGGTCCAAATGCTGGAACAGACCACCGCACACTTCCGGGTGCTTCTCGGCCATCACTCCAGCATAGATACAAAATGCCTGTAACCAATTATGAAAAGATCTAGGTACCGGTCTGCACCCATCTTCCTCCTGCTTATCCTCCCCCCTTCTGTACATCATGGGACAGAGTCAGGCTAATATTCATTACCTGCTGGGTTATACTCCAGCATTAGGTGAATGGACACTCGTAGACCAAAGGTCTTCAGACAGGAAGTAAATCCCTATATAATCCCTACCATACAGGAAGTACTTTAGTTTTGTAGCAAGCTCTAAATCCTCAAAAAAGAGGAGAGGGATCTCTGTGTTCCATGATGTACTCAAAGAAAAGGATTTTACAGGCAAGTATGACGTAAAAAATCCTAGTTTCTTTTTCATATATCATGGGACACAGAGTCAGGCTAATATTCATTACCTGCTGGGACGTCCCAGAGCAATAGCCTCGAGGGGAGGGAGACACCCTGCCAAACAATAGCCATCAGAACTTATACAGCAGCCCGCAGTACACTGCGGCCGAAAGCCGAATCCTCAGCTGCTGGAACATCCACTTGATAAAATTTTTGTGAACATATGCACTGAAGACCAGGTAGCAGCCTTACAAATCTGAGCCACAGATACCTAATGGCAAAAAGCCCAGGAGGTTCCTACACCCCTGGTAGAATGAGCTCTCACCCTAAAGGGAGGAGCTTTTTGTTTCAGACCGTAGGCCTGAATGACCTATTGACGGACCCAATTGGCAATGGAAGCTTTGGAAGTGTCAGAAACCATGAACCAGACCGAGACAGAAGTACAGTAAAATCACACTTGTTTATTAATAAAAATAAAAAGGTAAATAGAGTAAGCGAAGTCAAAGCATAGCCAGAGTCCAGTAACCGGATCGGGTAGTCAGCCAAGCCAGAGTTCAGTAACCAGATCGGGTAATCAGCCAGGCCAGAAGTCAGAGATCCAAGTAGAGGAACAGCAAGCAGGATAAGGAGCCAGAAGGGATGTCAGCAAAGCCCGTCTTTAAACAGGAACGCAGGAGATGGTTTCTTGTGATGTGATCAAGGCGAAGGCAGGAATGAAATGAGCTGGAGATCTTTAAGTAGACGGGACTGACGAGCAGATCCACAACAGCTGGTTAACTGTGGAGAGAGATGAGAGCTGGCAATTAGCCGACAGCTGAGCGGCCAGCTCAGAGAAGGAAGGGCTGAGCCAGCCCTGACAGGAAGCTGCCTGCTCCTTCTTAAGTCCTTTTGGTAAAAAAAAAAAAAAAAAAGTCTTATCCTCGGATTTCCGAAGATCTAGACAGATAAACCTTGACTGCCCGGACATCGTCCAAAGAATGCAGTCGCCTCTTACGCCGAACGAGGCTGAGAGAAAAAAGAAGGCAAAATAATGTCCTGATTTAAATGGAAGGCTGACACCACCTTTGGCAAAAAGGATGGAACAGGTTGTAACACGACTGTCATGGTGAAGGATCAAGTATGGTTCCCTGCATGAAAGGGCGTGACAGCAAGTCTAATGGAATTTCCTTAATAGGTTCCAATGGTTGTTTCTGTAACACAGACAGCACCAAGTTCAAGTCCGAAGGATAGGTGACCTAATGGGGGGAAGCAAGCGAGTTGCCCCTTGCATAAAGGTTCAGATCAGTGAATGGGAGGCTAAAGGCCTTTGGAAGAATACTGATAGGGCCGAAACCTGACCTCTGATTGTACTCAAAGCCAATTTGATTTCCACAGCTGACTGTAGAAAAGAGAGAATTCTCCCAATCACATATTTCCAAGAATGCCATTTTCTGGCTTCACACCATGCAATATAAGTCTTCCAGACCTTATGACAAATCTTCCTAGTGACAGCTTTTCTAGCATTCACTAGAGTAGAAACCACTGGTCCCGAGATGCTATGGCCCTTTAACACCCTGGCTTCAATAGCCATGCCGTCAAATTTAGAGACTGTAAATTGGGGTGGAATATAGGACCTTGAGACAGTAGATCAGGGCGACGTGGAAGCGTCCATGGCCCGTCTATCATCAGTTTCACAATCTCCAGAAACCAGGGCCTTCTGGGCCAGGCTGGTGCCACCAGAAGAAGTGGAACCCCCTCTTTTTGAATCCTGCGCAACAAATGTGGAAGGAGAGAGTTTGGGAGGAAAAGCATAAACCAGGGAGTACTGGCTCCATGGAACTATGAGAGCATCTGCTCCAATTGCCAGATGATCTCTTGTTCAAGACACAAACTGCTGTAGCTTGTTGTTGAACCTGGATGCCAATAGATTGACCTCTAGCCATCCCCAACGTTGGCAAATTTCCTGGAACACATCTGGGTGTAGGGAACATTCCCCCGGGCAGATCTGGCAGCTGAGATAATCTGCCTTCCAGTTCTCTACTCCCGGAATATGGACTGTCGATATCATTGGCACATGTCATTGGCAGAGCCCAGGCTAGTATGTAGTTCATCTCCTTCAGAGCTGAACGATTCCTGGTACCGGTGGTTTATATAGACCACTGCCATGGCATTGTTGACTGAAGCCTGATGGGGCAGCTGAAGCTCCACTGTCCAGGACCGCAGGGCCAGACGTACTGCCTGTAAATTTAGGACATTGATGGGCAGGGTCTGCTCTGTCCCTGACCATTTCCCCTGAGCTGTGAGCCCATCTAGGGTCGCTTCCCAGCCTGAGAGACTGGCATCTGTAGTCCGTACTCTCCAAGTTACCGAGAAAGGATTTTCCCTTTCTCAGGTTCTGATCCTGCAACCACCAGTTTAGTCCTAAGCATGCCTGAGGAGATAAGCACATTGGATAATCCAGGGCTTTTCTTCCTCTGTTCCAAGCCAACAAGATGTCTTGTTGTAAAGGCCTGGAATGGAACTGGGCATAGAGCACTGCCTCGGAGGATACCATCCTCCCTAGAAGACTGATACAGAGCCGAATGGAGGGTTGTCTGGTGCCCCTTATCTGACGCACCTGATCCTTCAGGGCACAGATCCTTACGGGTGGCAAGAATACTCTTGCTTGGACCGTGTTTAGAATCAGACCTAAATATATCTTAGACTTTGAGCTGGTCTCAAGGCTGACTTTTCGGTATTTATGATTCAGCCTAAGCTTTTCAAATACCTCACTGTGTCTATTATCCTCTGTTCTAGAGCCTGTACTGAGCGATCTCTGAGCAGGTTGTCGTCAAGATACCCGAGCACCAGGATCCCTTGGGCCCTTAAAAGACCCAGTACTGGTGCTAAGACCTTTGTGAACACCTGGGGAGCTGTAGCAATCCCGAAGGGTAGAGCCACAAACTGAAAGTGACGTTCCTCTACTGCAAAACGTAGGAACCTCTGATGAGGCTGAAAGTTAGGTACGTGTCCTTTATAACGATGGAGGCTAAAAAGTCTCCCCTCTGGAGTGAGGTTACTACATGTTATCCACTTGGAACCTGGGCTTAGCTTGGGATTTCTAAGTAACCAAGTTATTTTGAGATTTTCTCTCAGAGGGCCTTATATATACACTAATAGTTATTTATCTATCTACCGTTCAGTCTAAAGTCTAATGTACATGGGACGCTGAGGCAACCTCTTCTGAACGTTTTTTTTTTTTTTTTTTGACAGCTTGAAATCGGTGTTTAAAAACGCCCATTTAGTGCAATTTCACATTTAGGAATGTTTATTTAAGATATCATAAGACCCTCTCAAAGCACAAAAAACAGTATTATTTAACCATTTCAGCCATTCTGTGAGACCAGAGTGAGTAGCAGCAACTAAGAGAGCAGCGGTGTACTTGTATCTACCTCAATTTCGGTGCTTTTACTATGGATCCCATAATGAGCATATGTGAGGAAATTAAAAAAAGCCAGATATTACATTTCATGCAACTATGTTTGATCAAGTCAGGGGTCAAGCTCAATGGTGGGGTCATCTTGTTCAAATCTAACAACATATAGGTCATAATTCCAATTCTACTTTGGCTAACAGCAATGCTAGTGGTGTATTGGATTGGATCATGGGCTCAGAGGTATATAAATGGTCTATGAAGCATTGCAAGCAATTACAAGTTTTTAAAAAAAATGTTGTGGTTTTTCATCATTTGCTATCATTGTTAAGTTTTGTAATGTAAAAATAAAGGGCACCTTTAAAAACTATTCTAAACAAAAACGCATCTAAACACTGTTACCGCATTTAGACACGTTTGGCGTCTGAAACGTCGGCGTCTGAACTCATTTTTTTTGCCTTCAAAGAAAAGGCTCTAAATGCAACTGCCTAAAAACGACATTAAACGAACCTGTGTACATGTACACATAAGATAACATTGGATGAGTTCAGGGGCAGCTGAAAAAGGCATCCAACTGCCTCTGAACCTCCGTTTACCAGCAACAGTGTGCATGAGGCCTAATTGTGCATCATACACCTGATGAGTGGCTGCAATGCCATGAAACGCATCAAGTCTTTCAATCCAAGGGTGCCAAGAAAAGTCTGGCTTACTATCATGTATCTCAATTAAATGTTTACCATCGCCAATTGATGTATGTCTAATTTATGAATTTATTTACCAAACATATCTAATTGATGATCTGTATTATCCATTTGTGCGTCCCTATATGAATCATGTTCCTTGATTAATTGTAATGCTTATTGTATTACTTATATTCAATATGTGAGTATCTTGATTGTATTACAATATTGCTCTTTGATATAACATGTTTCATAAGTTATGGAAAGTCCAATAGGATTGTGCAATAAATTATTTTAATTTTATATTTTTTATGTATGTATCATCAATTGTATCCAATCACAATTGATCACATCTAAACAAGGAAATGCCGGTTATCGTCTCTCCTTGCCTCACACGGACACCGTGTAAGGAGATGAGGCGATCAGCGGCATTTCCATAACAGGGAAGGGAATTAGAGCACTGATGATCAGTGCAGCCCCAACAGTGCCCATCAGGAATGCCAATCAATGCAGCCTTTCAGTGCCCATCAATGTCGCCTATCATTGCCCATAAGTACCGCCTATCAGTGCTGCATATTAGTGCCTCCTCATCAGTGCTGTCTCATCAGTAGAGAAAAATTACTTTATTTTTGTCAGAAAATTTTGTAAATAAGATTTTATTTTATTTTTTTAACATTTTTGGTTTTTTTTTTCAGTAAAAAACCCAGCGGTGATTAAATGCCACCAAAAGAAAGCTCTATTTGTGTGAAAAAAAATGATAAAAATGTTATATGGGTAAAGTGTTGCATGACCACGCAATTGTCATTCAAAGTGTGACAGCGTTGAAAGCTGAAAGTTGGCCTGGGCAGGAAGGGGGTAAACGTGCCCTGTATTGAGTATTTGACTAATAGCTGACTTGTGTCATACTGATTCATGTCAAGTGATAATTTTTATTTTTAATGAGATCTACTTTAACGCTGAACCCTTGCTAAAGATAATAGACACAAATTATTGCAGCTTTGTAATCATAATAAGTAGAATTGCAGGCAAAATCTACCTACTATTAAAAAATGCTCCCTCCCACCTCCAACACCTATGCTGACTAACATTGTGTAAGAAAGAGGTATTTACCTATCTTCAGGCCGCTCTGGTCAGGTCATATGATGTGTCTCTCCAGTGTCAGATAGCGGCGGCTGGAGGAGGTGCAGAAGACGGACAGACCATAGGAGCCTACTGGTGATGTCATCACTCTCAGACTTTACCAGCCATTATCGGGCGCTCTCCTCTCCACTCAGCCAGCACTGGCTCACACAGGAGAGATTACGTGACCTTATAGAAGCGGCCTGCAAATAAAGTATATACATCTTTCTTACACAGGTTAGTCAGAATAGGGGTTAGGAGAGGAGTGTTTTTAAGAGTAGTTATGATTGGCATAAAATTCTACTTTAATACACCATTGAAATTCATTATTTTTTTTTTTAAAGCAAGCAGTGTAAGCACCTGAATCTGACCTAGTATCAGCCTCTTGCAGTTCCAGTACAGCAGACCTGAAATGTGAGCGAAAGATGCAGCACAAGTAGCCAATCAGTTCATGTGCTGGCTAGGAGTGAGCAGAGTGACAGAGATGAGCCCATCACTGTGCTGCTTCTCCTTTCACTTTCAGTGGGTACCTGGTTTTGACAGGCTCCAGTTTCTGTGGGATTCACCGGAATTTCCCCTTAGGTCCTAGAAGGCTGGACTGACATTCACAAAGCTCAGCGGCCAGCCGGTTGTAAAGCCTCATCAGTCTGATGTTTTCACCATTAAACTGTTCAGTCGTGGGCTGGGGGAGGGGCGTAATGATATTTAACTGCAGTGGAGAATTAATAGGTCCCCTGCCAGACAGGGCTGTGTTGTGTGTGCCGAGTTGTGTAAATCTCAGGAATCGATTGACAGAAACATCCTTGAAGTGAAACCACTGCCTTATATGTATTTCATTTGTGTATTTGGCTTGTTTCCTGGAGGTCAGCTTTAAAGACCCCCCCCCCCCCCCGCTGCGTGTAGCTGCCATAGTTAACTCCCTTTCCATTACTGCCTCCTGGCCCTTTAAGAGCTTCTAAATGCCTGGAGGCAGAGGCAGGCATTGGAGCTGGGGAGCCTGTCTAGCCCTCAATAGAGTAATAGCAGTAGACTGCAACGCAGGGGTAAGCTCATCAGTCAAGGACTTGGGCGACTCAGTTTCTGTAGCCTAAGGCTTAAATCTGAGCACAATTTATGGAGGTTTAATTTTATCCAGTTTATTACACCATCACGTATTTTTTTGGATAACAAATAGCATGAGCATTTGAACATCGCAAATTTGATTAGTACAGAGGAGATTTGAAGTTGAATGATATACAATTAGAAAACTAATTATTTGGTAAGAGCATATGAGCCTTCAGACAGGGCAAGCGCTGAGACGATGCCAATAACTCTAGACTTAGAATGTGCTCTGCAATGAACGTGTACCAAAACAGATTCTGAAAAGTACCCCATATGGAACCCAGGGCTGCGTATCTTTTTTAGATGCTCTATTGTGGAACCTCCAGCAAGGAAAATTTTAGGACATTTTCTTTGTTTATGAGAGGGCTGGGCAGCTGTGTTTGCCATAATTACCCTGTCTATACTGTGCAGGGCAATCTTCATTAACAGTTGTAACTAGATCTGAGCACTGTCTGTCCTAACAAAGGGTTAAAGGTGTAGTGGCTGGACTTCTTGCATTATACTGTAATGAGGACAGACCTGGGACAAGCTCACATTTTTTGTTAAAAAAAAAAATGACACCTCCTCCTGAGAAATATCTAAAAAAAGAATTAATTGTAAAAAAAATTGTTTAGGCATGCTGTATGAATGGAAACATAACATACAGTGGGGTTTTTATTAAACTGCAAAAGTGGAAATAAGCTTTAAGGCCTTCCCATTTCCCTCATTGCAAAATAAATCATTTTACTTAACAGAATAACCACATTAAAAAATACATTTTAAAATGGCCTTTATTTTATTTGCAAACAATGTCACAATGCTTTTTACAAGAAACCGTTTTATTGTCCTTACAAAATGAGACATATCACAATAACAATAGTTATAAAACTGGTAAACTTTTTTGTCCTTCGTATACTCAAAAGGAATACAAAAAAGGAAGACAATACAATTCAAGTCTTTTTCTCCCAAAAAATCTATATGATGATTTATGGTATGACAAAGTAACTGTTAATCCAAGAGACTCAGGCCTTGTAGAGTACACAGGTGCGGCAGCTGAAGCAGTTTATTTTAACGTTACTTTTTGTTTTGGACTTGCAAATAAAACCAGTGCTGTTCTGTGACCTGAAGCTACATTTAAAGTCAGCAAATTAAATATCTGAGCTGGCTAGATATCAGCCATGTGCTGAGAATCAAAAGAGTTGAGTGGACCATGGCAATATCTACTCCTGTGACTCACAAGAGAAGTAAAGCCAAAAAAGCTTTGGCCATACTTCTCTTAACTACTATAGTCTCCTTTTTTTAATCTAAACATTGTAGTGCTTATGTATAATATAAAGCACATAAAACAAAAGCAAATTGATTTGACAACATTTAGTTGTGTGTAAAAAGCAAAGGTGTGTCTTTTGCACTGCCATCATCTGCTACCAACATGGTTTCAGTCTCTGGAATAAACCGCGGATGCTGTGCATTGACAAAGTAGAAGGGCACATGGAACAGGCGACCAGAACTTGAGAGCTGGAGAAGAAAAGAGGTAGTCAGACTACTGTGGAGTTCTAACATACATAAGTTATACGTAGCAAAGGCCAAGACAGATACTTTACCACAGTGAGTAGTGCCCCCTTTGGGAAACACGGATGAAACTGCATAAAGTGCGGATCCTCTCCCACTCTGCATGGAAGGAAGGTGCTGGAGACAAAGAATTATTTATGTTAGGGTTTCAGAATTATTATACCAGAAGGATATGTCTATTCACTGAGACCTCCATGCATAAGATTTTTTTTTTTTTTTAACCACTGGGCACTTAAACCTCCTTCCTAACCAGACCAATTTTCAGCTTTCGGTGCTCTCACAATTTGAATGACAAATTACTCAGTCATGCAACACTGTACCCTTATGAAATGTTTGCCCTTTTTTTCACACAAATAGAGCTTTCTTTTGGTGGTATTTAATCACCACTGGGTTTTTTATTTTTTGCACTATAAAAGAAAAAAAGATCAAAAATTCTGTTAAAAAAATGTTTTTCTTTGTTTGTTATAAAATTTTGCAAATTAGTAATATTTCTTCATAAAGTTTGGCCAAAATTTATTCTGCTACATATCTTTGGTAAAAATAACCCAAATCAGTGTATATTATTTGGTCTGTGTGAAAGTTAGAGAGTCCACAGTATGGTGCCAATCTCTGAAAATTAATCACACCTGAAGTACTGATGGCCCATCTCATTTCTTAAGACCCCAACAAGCCAGGAAAGTACATATAACCCCCCCCCCCCCCCCCCAAAAAAAATTACCCCTTTTTGGAAAGTAGACATTCCAAGGTATTTAGTAAGAGGCATGGTGAGTTTTTTGAAGTTGTAATTTTTTGCCACAATTCTTTGCAAAATCAAGATTTTTTTCCTTTTTTTCACAAAATTGTCATATTAGCAGGTTATTTCTCACACACAGCATAAGCATACCACAAATTACACCCCAAAACACATTCTACTACTTCTCCTGAGTATGGCGACACCACATGTGAGACTTTTACACAGCCTGGCCACATACAGAGGCCCAACATGCAGGGAGCACCTCCAGGTGTTCTAGGAGCATAAATTACACATATCATTTCTTGACTACCTTTTGCACTTTTGAAGGCCCTGGAGCACCAGGACAATGGAAACACCCCAAAAATTACCCCATTTTGGAAAGAAAACACCCCAACGTATAATCTTTGAGGCATAATGAGTCTTTTAAACATGTCACTTTTTTTTTTTTTTTTTACAAGTTTTTGGAAAATGTGCAAAGAAAATGAAAACGCATTTTTCATTTACACAAAGTTGTCCATTTATACAACATTTCTAACACATAGCATGTACATACCAAAAATTACACCCCAAAATAGATTCTCCTACTGAGTATGGCAATACCACATGTGGGAGACTTGTCCACAGCCTAACCACATACAGAGGCCCAACATGCAGGAAGCACCATCAGGTGTTCTAGGGGCATAAATGTCAAATCTAATTTGACTACCTATTACACTTTTGTGAGACACTGATGGGCGGCACTGTAGTGGCATGGATGTTGCACGGCCGAGTATGGCTGGGTATGGCAGAGTATGGAAGGGGGTGGATGGGATGGCTGAGTATGGATGGCATGGCCAAGTATAGATGGATGAATGGCCGAGCATGACAGAGGGATGGCCGAGCATGAATGAACTACAACTACCATCAGCTACTGCAGCTGACAGGTTGTAGTTCTGAATGAAGCTGATGAGCGCTCTCATAGTTCATTCACAAGCCCTACAGCTTTCAAACAGAGAGCCAGTAAGAAGGTACGGGCAGAAAGCTGCAGGGCATGCCTGCAGAAGACTAACATTGCACCCCTGATCCACTAATCAGGGGTGCAACGTTTTACATGCTCCTGTAGAGAAAAAAAAAAATTGCTTGCACTTTTTTTTCCTGCAAAATTACGTGCATTTTTTGTTATTGTTATTTTTTCTTGAAGGGTGAACTTATCCTTTAAATCATAACAGTAAGTGCTCATGGCCTAATATAGAAAAATGTCACATCTAAAAAGGCAGTAAAATCAATTTACCGTCATTTTTTTGATATCATATTTTGACACACAGATAAAAGCAATAAGATTAAACCATGCTTGTCTAGTAGATTACATCCCTCACAGCATTAGTAAGATATTTACCAAGGAAGCAGCTCAAATATGGGGCTGTTCTTTGTCCTGTAAACAGCAATCACCGATACACTTGTATCATCATTGGGGATCTCTGCAAAAGGCAGACAGTACTGAAATGTAAACACATAATTCAATAATGGGCTCAAATCCAGGTTAGTCTATATCAGCAAGACTAACCTTTCAGCAGCACAGCAAGCCTCTCTCCACTCGGATCCCAAACCATAGACTGGATTTCACCGCCAATTCTGCAACACAGGTTTATGGAAGATTTGTATTTTCTTAGAACTAGGGATGTTCAACAAACCTAATATCTTATACCCACCTGATTTCGCCCATCTCTGTGTCAAAAACAGTTTCAGATACATCAGCGACCACTGTTGCACTTCGACTTCCACCAACAGAGGAGTGCATCTCACCTGTTTAGTGATATCATATGGACCATGTTAACATAAAACACACCCTGGAATGTGAACTGAACTAGTAATTAAACTATTTTTCTAAAAATGATAGTTTCAATTTAAAGATCTCTTAAGTTCAATAAAAGTTGTGTGTATCAGTATCCCAACAGCGAAGTTCAAATAATTGTAAACACTTTGCGCATAATTACTATCCAAAAAGGCTTGCACACAAATTAGAATTTTTGGTTTAGCTGCAAAATCCCTTTCTTGAGTACATCATAGGACACAGAATAGTTCACATTTCTAACTACATAGTTTATGCTGCCACCTTTAGGTGAATGGAGACTGGCAAAAAAAGGCAGGAAACCCAGGCATAACTCCTCCCATGCTTGGCTAGGCCTCTGTTTTGTAGCGAGCAATGAGGAAAAACAATAGGGAAAAATCCGCATATATCAAAGCAGCATTCTCAAAAAAGCACACACAAGGTAATGTGTGATACATAATAGAAAGGGAAGCACAAGAATCTTGCACAATAAATGAACACTAAAAAAAGTTGCCCTCCCATGCATCCTAGAAATATATTGTTTTTGATTATCACCTGTTCATCCGAAAGAAATGGACACTAAGTATGTGTGTATTAAGGGTGTGCACATCACACCTGCCTGGTTGTCAGCTAGTTCAGCAGCCATTCCTTGTCCATTCAGGCTCACTGGCTTTGGAGGGAAGCAGTTGAGGGTGTATTAGTGTTTTCTTCTGTATACCGTTTTTCCTGCGTGGATCAAGGGTTCACATTCCAGAAACAATCCAGGTCTCAGGGTCCATTTCTTCCAGATGAGCAGATGATGATCCAAGACAATACCTTCCTAGGATGTATGTGAGTGCAACTTTTATTGATACCATAAGTCTGCGAAATGAGCTGACAAATCCCCATAAATAGGGAATTGAGAACCATGCAAGGACCCTTAAAGGAGAAGTCCAGCCTGAGCTTTTTAGGCTGGGCTTCTCCTAAGGGTCACAGGAGTGCAATTCGTTTTGCACTCCTGTGACCCATACACAGCGGAGACACTCTCCGCTGACATCACTGCCATCAGTCGAGGCAGCGCGTCATCCCAACTTCCCAAGTCCTGATACGCCAGCCGCCTTGATTGATTGGCAGTCACAGCGAGCCACTGAGACGGCCGCTCCCCACCCCTACACAGCTCATTGCTCCAATGAGCCTGGGAGAAGCAGAGAGGAGAGACACTGACAGTCTGCAGCTCTCCTCTCTAGGATCTGTGAGATCCGAGCCATTGCGATGTTCAGTTCTCAGTGCAGAGACGGCAGGGGACAGCTGCAGCATCGTTCCGATGCTCCATCCACATAGGTAAGTATGAATCAAAAATAAAAAATAAACCCATACTTCTCTTTTAAGCAGAACAAAGAGGGAATTAAAAATTAAGCTGTAGACTTCAGATAAATCTAAACAGCTTAAACAGAGTGCGCTTAAGCAGGCTAACTTCCAGTGCAATGTGATTCAACCTCCATATGCAGAGTAGGATCAGGCTGCTCAAATGCATGTGTGTTGTGTCCAGTACTGAAGAAAATGGCAAAGGAGAACAATAATGTAATTGTGAACCTGTAAGGCCACCCCTTTTAAAGCCTCTATAAACCTTCCTACCTGCACTTTGAGTTTATTTACCTACACGATATGTGCACTGATCCTGTTGTCTCATGATGTCATTTTCTGCCCTGTAAGCAAATTCTATAGTACAGTAAATCTTCACATTCCTGTGTCAGAAGTTTCCCTTTGTGTTTAAGCAAGGCATGCTGCATGGCACTGCACAGGTTAAATGATGACCTCTTTCTATAGACTGAGAAATAACATTTCCTGTGAATAAACTATGTATCCCACAATCCCTGGGGCTCTCAGTCTAGGTGCTCTGCAGGTGAGAACTGAATAGTAATTAGATCTGAACCTTAGGGACAGGCATGCACAATACATGTATATAGGTGAATCGATCAGCCATGACCCTACACAATGCAGCCACAACACGTGGTACCATCATTACAAGGTAGGGCAAACCAACACAGGGAATATACTACACTAATACCTAGTGAAAACAATGAAAACATCTGGAAGTGTACAATGTCTAAGCTCTGCCACCACTACTTTCCATAGTAGAAAAATGTCCAGCAGCCACAATGTACAGGAAAAAAATTGCCGGGGGAACTGCCACGTCGCTCTACTGATACACAGAGGCACACTCCTGTGCAGCTGCATGGCCAGCAGGCAAAGACTTCACCCAACACAGCAGGCATGCCCCACAGGGTTTCACGGACTCGACTTCCCCCCTAGGGCAATCACTGTCTTGGCCATGCATAGTACCCTGCCAGTGATTTCACCAGGTACAGTGGAGAACACTGCCTGCGGTATCCTGCAATGACCTGCACAAATTACAAGCTGCCCCTAATCTTGAATGCGATGTGTAGGTACAGTTGCCTCTTGGCCTACTGGCTGATGCAATAAGGCCCACCTCCTCCATCAGAGGTGTAAGGAACAAGCCAGAAGCAATGGAACAAAGCCCAGCAAAAGATCTTCAGAGTCACAAGGAAGCAGGTACATCAACTAAGAACACTAACAAAATGAACCAAGGCTTAGCTTGAGCTGGGGGCAGTATTTTTTTTTTTTCTTTGCCTGGGCAGGATTTCCTGACTTTTTTTTTTTTGTCCATTCACCTGAAGGTGGCAGCATATCCCAAGTTGTCATGAATATGAACTACAGTGCATCCGGAAAGTATTCACTGCGCTTTTCCACATTTTGTTACGTTACAGCCTTAATCCAAAATAGATTAAATTCAATATTTTCCTCAAAATTCTACAAACAATACCCCATAATGACAACGTAAAAGAAGTTTGTTTGATATCTTTACAAATCTAACTAAAAAAAAAAAAAAATCACATGTACAAAAGTATTCACAGCCTTTGCTCAATACTTTGTTGAAGCACCTTTAGCGTCAATTACAGCCACAAGTCTTTTTGAGTATTATGCTACACAGCTATTTTTGGGTAGTTTCTCCCATTCTTTGCAGGACCTCTCAAGCTCCACAAGGTTGGATGGGGAGCATTGGTGCACTTTAAAATCTCTCAAGAGATGTTCAATCTGGGCTCTGGCTGGGCCATTCAAGGACATTCACAGAGTTGTCCCATAGCCACTCCTTTGTTATCTTAGCTGTTTGCTTAGGGTCGTTGTCCTGTTGGAAGATGAATCTTCACCCCAGTCTGAGGTCCAGAGCGCTCTGGAGGTTTTCATCAAGGATGTCTCTGTTCATTGCTGCATTCATCTTTTTCCTCCAACCTGACTAGTCTCCCAGTTCCTTCCTCTGGAAAACATGGTATTGGGTGCCTGGTTTCCTCCAGACATGCTTGCCAAGAGGCCAAAGAGTTCAATTGTTTTTTTTTTTTTTTAAATCGGACCAGAGAATTTTGTTTCTCATGGCCAGAGTCCGCCAGGTGCCTTTTGGCAAACTCCAGGCAGGCTGTCATGTGCCTTTTACTGAGGTATGGCTTCCATCAGGCCACTCTACCATACAGGCCTGATTGGTGGAGTGCTGCAGAGATGGTTGTTCTTCCGGAAGGTTTCCTCTCTTTACAGAGAAACACTGGAGCTCTGGCAGAGTGACCATCGGGTTCTCGGTCACCTCCCAGACTAAGGCCCTTCTCCCCCAATCGCTCAGTTTGGCCGGGCGGCAATCTCCAGGAAGAGTTCTATTGGTTCCAAACTTCTTCCATTAATGGATGTTGGAGGCCAGTGTGCTCATTGGGACCTTCAATGCTGCAGAAATGTTTCTGTACCCTTCCCCAGATCTGTGCCTCGATACAATCCTGTCTCTGAGGTCTACAAACAATTCCTTGGACTTCATGGCTTGGTTTGTGCTCCGACATGCACTGTTAACTGTGGGACCTTATATAGACAGGTGTGTGCCTTTTCAAATCATGTCCAAATCAACTGAATTTACCACCCGTGGACTCCAATCAAGCTGTAGAAACATCTCAAGGATGATCAGTGGAAACAGGATGCACCTGAGCTAAATTTTGAGTATCATGGCAAAGGTTGCAAATACTTATTTATAAGTACTTATACTTTCCAGATGCACTGTATTTGTCCTGTGATGTACAATTAAAATATAGCACATAAAAATATATATAAACACATATGCCATATATTGTGATTGAATGTTAATAAAATTATCTTTCAATCTGCAGAACTGTAATTTTTTGTAAAACTCAATGCAGTATGGCAACCTGGCGGTGTTTCGTTCACTGTGTGTGTATGGAACGCCCCCAGAAATGTAATTTCCTGATTGACTTGATTATTCTCCCAGAAGTCTACAAGAAGATACTAGTCAGATTTTAGGCATCCTCTGCAACAAAAACTTTTTTGTTTTTTTGGCAAGATGCTCCCAAAGGGTTAATCATTTCTAAAGGAATGCAGACCCTGCCATTCTCCTCCTCAGGCTACTTTCACACTTGGGCGTTGGGGGCGACAGCGGAAAAACGCTGCTATTTTTAGTGGCACTTTACTGGCACTATTCAGCCGCTTTTAACCCCCGCTAGCAGCTGAAAAAGGGTTAAAACTGCTGTAGTGGCGATGCCCATTGATTTCAATGGGCCAGGCGCTTTAGGAGCAGTGAACACCGCTCCTACCCACACTGCAAAGATGCTACTTGCAGGACTTTTTTTACCGTCCTGCAAGCTCACTGCTCCAGTGTGAAAGCACTCGGGCTTTCACACTGGAGTGAGAGGAGAGCCCCTTTACAGGCACTATTTTTAGCGCTATAGTGCCTGTAAAGCACCTTAGTCTGAAAACAGCGTTAGAACACTGAATGTGCATCAGATGATCATTAATAAAAATTTCACTCCCATTTAGAATGTATCCAAAAGATGTTCACATTCAGAATACTTTATTAATCCCAAAATGGAAATTATTAGGATACAGGTACATTCAAAGACAACACAAGAACATAACAAATGGAAGAAGAAACAATGACACAATAAAATTACCAACAACAGCATTTAATACCAAATAAAACTAAATTAAAACTATACTCTACTAAACCATCCATACTATTAAAATGCAACATAGAATAAATAATGCATATTGAAAAAAAAAAACGGTTAATCTACCAAAATGCAAATAGTAGACCACTTCTCTAGCATTGCCCAAAATCAGAATTAACCTAATACCAACATACTATAAAAATTCAGATCATAAACCAGATTAAATCCTCACACCCAGCACTCACAGAGAAGAATTATATAATTTGATGGCCACTGCCAAACAGCTTTCTCTTAAGAGTAGAAACAGGTAGGAATCAACGAAGTTTGGTAAAATCCTTACAATGTACATTGATCACCCAGAGGGGAATTTTTTCTCAACAGTGGAGTTACCCTTTGAGATATGCTCTTTTTGGACAATACTGGGAAAATATCTAAACCTCAACACAGTTGTTTAAAACAACTGTTCTGACAAATTCCTGAATCTTTACATGTTCTAACAATGCAAATAAAATGATTGGATTAACACTTTCCACATCTTGAAAATCAAGTTTTAAAGCCCCATCAAGCAGAGTAGGTGAGTGATGTGAGATCAGCGCTCTTCTGACAAAATAAAAGTGTGCCAGCAAATATTTACTGACTGACCATGTCTCAGACTTATTTTTAGTGTAATGAGTTTACCTAGAAGGAGCTAGGCTTTTTGTAGCTTGTTCCCAGTCTGCCTCTACTTCTTGGTCTTTCCCCTATTTCAGCCAATATCAACATACATTCCTGAGTTTTCAGATTCACTTTTATGTAGGATGTGTTATATTTCCTACGTGCTAACAGCTTAGCAATCACTCTTTAACCCTTTCACTGCCACCAATGTATGTCATAAGATGGCAGCAATGCCAGCATGTTCACAAACTCCTGATTTGCATTCTCCTTCTACCTTGTGGAAGGGATTCCACGTGTGTGGTAACCTGCTACCCCCCCCCCCCACACACAAATACTATGTATCCTGGGCTTACTTGTCCCTCCTGGGTGCCTGGGACATCCATGGTGGTGGGTGTCAGCAGAGGGGAGTAGAGGCAGCCCCAAACTAGGATGAACCTGGATGTGACAAGCTCTGGTCACCTAAAAAACCTGGCTGATCCTGCCAGCTTCTACCCTCCATTCTGTAAATTGACCACGGTGTATCATGGCTGCTGAACCCTGACACCATGGTAAGTTTACATGCCTCTGTCATCCGCAGGTCTCCAGCCCTCCTCCCCCCCCCCTCCCTCACTGCCTGTCGGCTCCTCTGTCAGGGACTGCCCCTCCCCCTCCTGAAATAACATTTCATAGTTTATACAATCCTCCTGGTATCCTAAGGATATGTCCCCACTGTGTGTGTGTTTTATTAAAATAAGCTGTCCTTTACCTTATCTCAGAGCGCCGCTTGCTGCTCACGTGACCCACTGGCTCTCTGCTCTCCCCGTCTGACAGATGCAGCAGGTGGGGGCCAAGATTCCCCTGATGACATCAGTCTGGAGGAGAGGAGAGAGTCGGTGGGTCACGTGAGCACACACACAGGGGGACATATCCTTAGGAGACAAGGAGGATTGTATAAAACTATAAAATGTTATTTTATTTCAGCAGCAGCAAGGGGGGGGGGGGGGGCGGGCTTATCCTGACCCCCTGACACAGGAACTAACAGGCAGGAAGGACGACAGGAGAGCTGTGGATGACGGAGGCACGTAAACTGACCACTGTGTCAGGGCTCAGCAGCCACAATACACCGTGGTCAGATTACAGAGGAGAGGGTAGAAACTGGCAGAATTAGCCAGGTTTTTTAGGTGTTACAGGGGGAAAAAATACACAGCACAAGCAATATGCAGTATAACACGCTTTAAGGGAACAGGATTCAATTTTTTTTTTTTATTAGGTTAACACTAAGTAAAAAAAAAAAAAAATTATATATCGCTCCGCTCTCCCCTATGGGGGATCGGAGGAACACGGACCGTCTGTCCGTGTTCCTCCGATCCGCTCTGCAGACGGATAGAAAAATAGGATTTTCTTCCGTCCGCAGAATCGGA
Source organism: Aquarana catesbeiana (assembly GCF_042186555.1). Lineage (NCBI taxonomy): Eukaryota > Metazoa > Chordata > Amphibia > Anura > Ranidae > Aquarana > Aquarana catesbeiana. Next base: position 144,417,973 of record NC_133325.1, read on the forward strand.
CGAGAGCGGAGGCGGACAACATCGGGTGTCAGCGGATGTACATCCGCTGACACCCGCTATCCCATAGGGATGCATGTATGTCCGTATTTCATCCAAAAACGGATGGATGAAATACGGACATACGGTCCGCACGTGTGAAAGGGGCCTAACTCCTTTTCTGAGAGTCTTCCAGGACAGCCCATGAGACGATGAGCCAGAACTTACCAGTCTAAGGAGGGACAACTGCCTGAAGGACCTTACAACCAAACGCCTGCTCCTGAGCTGATAGGAGATCCAGGCAATAATGTTTAATGAAGGTCGAGTAACTGGACCAAGTGGCAGCCCTGCAAATTTGTTCCGGTGAGGCACCAGCCCTCTCAGCCCAAGACGTAGACAAGGCTCTAGTTGAGTGCGCAGTAACAAAAGGTGTAGGGACCTCCCTAATTTTGTAAGCTTCCAAGATGGCTTGCTTTATCCATCTAGCCAATGTGGCTTTAGATGCACTATTCCCCTTGTGAACTCCAGAAAAGAGAACAAACAAGGCATCAGTTTTCCTAAAGGTCTTCGTGACCTCAAAATAGACCAAGAGAATCCTTCTTACATCTAGAAAACTAAATTTTCTTTCTAAGTCACCCTGTGGCAAACTACAAAAGGTTGGCAATACAATGTTCTGAGATCGGTGGAATGTACTTGCCACCTTGGGCAAAAAACCTGGATCGGTTCGTAACACAACTCGATCCTCAAAAATCGTGAGGAAGGGCTCCCTTACTGATATGGCCTGCAACTCACTTACCCTACGAGCTGAGGTAACAGCTATAAGGAACACAGTTTTTAATGTAAGTAACTTAACTGACATACTTTCCAGAGGTTCAAACGGAAATTCTACCAGAGTTTGAAGTACTAGGGACAGATCCCACGTTGGACAACTTCTCACTACTACTGGTCTGGCCCTAGAGATAGATTTGAAAAATCTGGCTATAGTGGGATTTTCCAGGAGAGAAAACTGGAGGAACACACTAATAGCTGCCGCCTGTACTTTTAAGGTACTGACAGAAAGACCTTTGTCGACACCCTCTTGGAAAAATTCCAAAATAGACAGAATATCATGAGTTAATCTATCATTTTCAGATAACCATGAGTTAAACCTTTTCCAAACTTTGGAATATATGGCTCTAGTAACCGGCTTCCTGCAATTAACGAGAGTCCTGACTACTTTGTCAGAGAACCCTTGGGCGCTCAGTATCTTTTCTTCAGATACCAGGCCGTCAAGTTTAAGGAAACCACCTGGGGGTGTGATACTGGACCCTGCAATAATAGGTCTTCCCTTTTCGGAAGACTCCACGGAGGCTCTGAAACCAGAGACTGTAGCAGGGAAAACCATGGCCTCTTGGGCCAAAACGGGGCAATTAGAATTAGATCTGTCTCTTCCAGCCGAAACTTCCGGAGGACTTCTGGAATCAGTCTGATTGGCGGAAAGGCATAACATAGGCCTGGAGGCCACGGGTTTGCCAGAGCATGCATCCCCAAGGCTTGGTCTGCTGGGTTCATGGAAAAGAATATCTCCGTCTTGCGGTTGTTTCGGTTTGCGAACAAATCCGCTACGGGATAACCCCATCTCTTGGTGAGGTCTGCAAAGACTTCGGGATGAAGGGACCAGTTGTCTCGGTCTATCCTGTGACGGCTGAGATAATCTGCCAGGCAATTGTTTGTCCCCTTCAGGTGTACAGCAGAAATAGAGGCTAGATTCCCCTCTGCCCATGAAAGGATCTCCTGGGCAATGGACTGAAGCCTCCGGCTTCTCGTGCCTCCCTGCTTGTTGATATACGCGACTGTCGCTATATTGTCTGACAGAATTTGGAGGTTGTGACCCCTGATCTCCATCTGAAAAGACTGGAGGGCTCTCTGGACTGCAAGCAGCTCTCTTTGATTGGATGAGGCCCTTGCCTCCTCTGGGGACCACTCTCCTTGTGCTACTGCATTGCTGAGGTGGGCCCCCCATCCCCAGGAACTCGCATCCGTGGTAATCCTTTGGGAAATGGGAAAGGACCATGGGAGACCTCCTGCTAGGTGCTGACCAGCTCTCCACCACCACAGGCTTCTTTTTATCCTGTCGGGAAGCCAGATCCTTGACTCCAGGGACCCTACGTCCCCATCCCAGTTTCTTAAAAGAAACCTTTGTAACGGACGCTGACGGAGTCTCGCCCATGGTACTGCGGGAAAACATGAGGTCATAAGACCCACTGCCCTCGACACCTGTCTCAGAGAGACCGACTGGTTGGTCTGCAATGCTGACATAGTCTGGAACACTTTGGTAATCTTCTCCTGAGGAAGGAAAACTCTTTGGTTCACTGAGCAAAAATCGTAACCCAGATAGGTTACTTTCTGGGCCGGAATCAAGGACGATTTTTCTTTGTTTATTAGCCAGCTTAGGGACTGTAAGAAGTCCTGTACAGCCTGGAGATCCTCCAACAGCCTTTGGTATGATTTTGCCACTATCAGGAGGTCGTCTAAGTAAGGGATAACCATTATTGCCTTTAATCTTAGTGGAGCCAGCGCTTCCCCCAACACCTTCGTAAAGATGCGTGGGGCTGAGGAAAGATCGAAGGGGAGGGCCTGAAATTGAAAATGTCGGGTCCCCATACCAGTCTTCACTGCCAATCTCAAAAACTTTTGGAAGGCTGGATGGATAGGGATGTGAAGATAAGCATCCCTTAAGTCCAACGTGGCCATAAAGCAGTTTGGGTATAGTAGGTTTTTGATTGTAAAAACCGTCTCCATACGGAAATGCTTGTATCTGATGGACTTGTTTAAGGTCCGGAGATTCAGGATAAGTCGAAACTTTCCTGCTGGCTTTCTGACCACAAATACATGGGAATAGAATCCCTTGCCCTGCTCCGATCGAGGAACAGGAATCAGTACTTTTTGATCTAATAAGTCTCCGATCTGGAGACCCAGAGCCCTCACTTTCTCCCGATCTTGTGGAGGAAATGTGACCAACAAACGTTCTGGTGGTTGGTGAACAAACTCCAGCCTGTACCCGTTGGTCACTAGGTCCAGGACGAAGGGGCTCAGAGTGACTGCTGCCCACTGTGGGATGAAGGCCCTCAATCTCCCTCCCACCGGGGAACACAAGTCACTGCGGCTTGGCGGGCTGTTGAGGAGGGTTAAACAGCACTTCCCCTTTGCCTCTGCCTTTGTGCCCAGTCCAATGCTTTTTCGGCCTGCTGTCCTTTTCTCTAGGACTCTGTTGCCTGCTTTGGCCACGAAAAAATTTTCTGGCTGTCTGAACTCTTTTTCTCTGGAAACGCCTTTTTCTTATCAGCCGTGCGTTCCAGTGCCTCCTGTAGACCTGGGCCAAATAAATGATCGCCAGTTAAAGGAAGGCCACAAAGGCGCAACTTGGAGGCCGAGTCCCCTGACCAGGTCTTAAGCCAAAGGCTTCTCCTGGCCGAGTTCACTAGAGCCGAAAGTCCTGGCTGACATTCTTACCGACTCAGCGGAAGAATCTGCCAAAAAACCCACTGCCTGAAATAGGAGAGGAAAAGACTTTAAAATTTGCTCTCTGGAGGTACCTGCTGACAGATGTGACTGAATCTGAGTCAACCAAACCTCCAGATTTCTGGCCACACAAGTGGAAGCCAGAGCTGGTTTCAGGTTTCCAACTGCTGAGTCCCAGGCTCTGTGGAGGAGGATATCCCCCCTCTTGTCCATCGGATCCTTAAGCGTACCCATATCATCGAACGCCAGGTCCGAGTTTTTTGAAACCTTTGAAAGAGGTGCGTCTAACTTGGGATTCTTATTCCATAGCTGCGCAGTGTCCTCATCAAAAGGAAACCTCCTTTTTAGGTTACTAGAGAAGAATTTTTTCTCTCAGGATTATCCCATTCCAGTTTAATAGTATCAACCAAAGAACTATGAACGGGAAAAACTCTCGATTTTCTCTTATGCAATCCTTTATACATAAGATCATGTTTGGATAACTGAACCTCTTCCTCTTTTAATTCAAGGGTAGTATAGATAGCCTTTAATAAGTCATCTGCATCCTCAACAGATAACTTAAATCTTGAGCCTCGAGTGGATTCTCTATCTCTGGGCTCTGTATCTGACCCTGATTCTTCCAGAGAAGAACGGGTAGATCTGACCTCAGCCTCAGAGTCCTCACTCTCTGCCTGCTGCGGAGTGCTTACTGACGCCTTCAGTGAAGACGGACTCTCTGCTGGAGTCTGGAGCTTGTCAATAAGCGTTCTAGGAACTGAAGGTGGACGCAAGCTAATCCCTAACAAAAGTAAGCATCTTCTGGCAAGAGGCAACCGGGTCATCCTTTACTAGGCCTTCTATACAGGAGCGACAAACTGCTTTGCTCCATGAGGAGCTCAATTTGTTTGCGCAAACTGCACATTTCCTTTTAAGTGGCTGCGCTTGGGCCTTGTCCTGAGTCTTGGTCTGCAAGACAAAAATAAATGACCCACAATGTAATTAAAGCCACCCAATCACTCCGTAACACCACGTGCAGGAGGGAGGAAATGTGTCCCCTTACACCCACTACTACAGAGGGGGGAGGGGGAGGGAACACTCACAGGGATAGCAAGGTGGTGACAGAACACCCCAGGCTTACCTGTGAGGTGCTGGTGTTGGGAACTGCATCCACTGCCTGTGCAGGTACTGCAGGAGGATCCATTCTGCCCCTCTTGGTCATCCACAGCCTGGCTGCTTAACACCAAGAAACACCAGTAGCCAGCGTTCTCTGTTCGCGCCGTTTATGAAGACTGGAACCTCGTCTCCGACGCCCGATGATGAGGTCATATGCCCCGGAAGTAACCCTCTCCAGGCACTTCCTGTGGGCCAGCTTGGAGCGCAATAGCTCCGCCCCCTCGAGCGCTGCTGCTTCCTCCATTCCCTGCTCAGATCAGCCACGCTGTCGGCAGGGAAGGACAACCGAAGCTCAGCTGAGGTATAGTGCAATGCACTGCGCTAGGGGCACGACCTCACACCGGTCCTGACCCTCTCCAGGCACTGAGGACAGGGAACAGCAGCACAGCCAACCTCCCCAGCGGTGTGCTGCTTCTGGCAGAGGAAGAGGTAAGTGATATGCCCCAGAAAATAGCCATACAAAGCCCCTGCTTATAAGGCCTATGGGAGCAGGTTCCATGAACATGTTACCCCCCGTCCGGAGGAAACACAAATAACGGACATGGGCCTGGAGGACCACCCTTTTATCTGGTGGGGGTGACGTGTTTCCTGTCCTGGTAGGAGGAGCCCAAGGTCTCATGGGCTGTCCTGGAAGACGCTTGGAGAAAATTATCCTTGCAGTGGGGCTGCATCTGGAGAGCTTTTGCAGTTTAACTTACCCGATTTTCCACTCCCCAGCAGATGGCAGTCCCCCACGCACTGATGGTGGACTGCCCCTCAGTGTCATCCTGTTCAACGCAGGGCTATGGCCTACTGGAACAAGGGGAGAAGACGCTGCAGGGATGAGTCTAGCAGCACAGAGGATCATGTAAGTATATCCTTTTTTTTTTAGACTTTAGTATCACTTTAAGCCCAGGTTCACACTTGTGCAAACACAGACATTGCATGTGATTCGCACCCGCACTGCGGTGCCAATTGCATGCGATGTCTGTGCAGTGCGAGTTCAGCCATAAAGTTGTATGGCTGATCTTGCATTGGGTTCGCAGGAAAATAGTGCAGGGACTTTTTTTGTCGCCCGCACTGGAATCGGATTCTCAGTGTGAACTGCCTGCGGGAGAGATGCGATGCGGGAACCGGCGCTGTAATCGCACTGGTTCCCACTTTGCATATGTGTGAACCTAGGCTTAGTCTACTTTATATCTAGCTCATAAATAAATATGGACAGACAATTTTTTATAGCACGTAAAAACACTTTACCTTCAGGAGCAGTAAAGGACAGACTGTATATTACAGACTCTCCTTGGACTGCAAATAGTAGGCGACTTCCATCTGGGCTCCAGCAGCCAGTCTAGGGGGTGAAGGAGAGACAAGAGAATCTATTAGCCAAATATCAAGCCAAATGAATAATGAAATGCATCAGGAGAGAAACATATGCTGAGCTTTAGAAAACATACCTGACAACGGCCTTTAAGTGTTGGCCATCGCTCACATGTCCACATCTGAGTCTCCCATACCCTGTAAAATAGTAGCACTGTAATACTAATCAATGGCAATATACCAAGAACTTCAGAACACACCCTACCTGAACACAGGGGATGGTGTTGCAGAAAGCACCTTGCTGCCATCAGGAGACCAAGACAAGAATGTAACGCCCCCTCCTCCAACCCTCTGAAGTGGTACACAGGTCTCAGTAGACACATCCCACACCTAAAGTTAACACACACACACACTTTAATTAGATAGATATATATGTAATATATATATATATATATATATATATATATATATATATATATATATATATATATATATATATATATATATATATATATATATATATATATATATATATCATACAAATATCTAAAAAGTAGATGATGCACATATACTATACTAAACTGAGTCATGTTTTACTACTCACCAACATGGCTGTGTCCACAGGAGATGAAGACAGCAACACCCCACCTTTAGGGGACCAACAAACACTAGTGACTGGACTGTGACCTGGGTGTGAAAGGATCTGTGAGCAGCCAGAGGAAGGCCTAATGGATTTACAGAAATCAATAAACTTAATAAAAAAAAGAAAAAAACATCTAAGCCAACATTACACAGTTATAGCCCTCAGTGAGATACCCTGACAATACTGAATGGGGAAGACAGGATCTGTAAGCAGTTAGGCCGGCCATAGACAGTTGGAATCTAGGCCGATTCCTGCTGAACTGGCTGAGATTCGAACCACGTATGGGCAGGCTGAATGTACCTGTTTAATGGCTCTGCCCACACACAGACCCAGCTCTATGACAGCACTCTCACAACTGCGCTGCACCTTGGTAAAGTGTTGGAGGGATCATTTTAGCTGGTCTGTTTAGATCATACAATTGGAGAGAAATGAAGGTATAGACAATATAAATTTCAAATTCACTCACAAGAAATCTGCTTATCTAAGAGCACACAGACCACTATAAAAAAAAAAAAAAAAAAAAAAAAAAAAAAAAAGAAGAATTCCACAAATCAGAGAAGTACAAATAGATGCATGGATCATGGATGTGGTATACAAAATGCTGATATTTAAAAGCAATATTAAAAAAAAAAAAAAAAAAAAAAAAAGAAAGAAAGAAAAATGAAAGCAATATACATACAATGCCAGAGATGTCTCTAGTTTCATATATTATATTTATGTCAAACATACAAGAAACCTAAAGTAATCCACGGTTTCACATTTCTCATAACGTATACATAGGCTGTGATCAATAAAAAATGCCCATTGAATTTAGCATGATCAGTTTGATACCTTGTTGATAAAGAGGTGGGGTCTACATGCCACACAATTACACAGCTCTGGCAGGCTACAGCCAATATAGATGCACACAAAGGCTTCCACGCCATGCTGGCCACATCCTTCTGTAGACGATGCTTTAAGATGGGTGTGACTGAGCTAAAACATAAGACGTAGTCACAGGAATTACAGCACAGTATATTAATCCACACATGGTTCATTATTATGTACATAACTGTATATTCATCAAAGATTATATTACAAGCCAATATACCAAGCACTTTGTGCTCCCACTGTGCACAGCTTCTGCTTCTCTTTGCAGCACTTTAGGATGGACAGAGCAGTGCACAATATGTGAGATTAAAGTTGAATGGAAAGCGATAGGATATATCCTACTGCCTTGTTTTTAATAACGGCCCCAATTACCAAAACAGATGCCGAAAGTGTGAACAGTGTGAACAAACAGGCAAGACTAATTTAATGCAGAAGAGACATGGTATATATCTTCTGTATTCAAATTCCTGCCTGTTCCCACATTTTTACTTAATAAGTAAGGTTTACTTTAATTACAGTGGACATTAGAAACAAAAGTTTTAAACTTTTGTGCATTCAAAACATTATGAAATCTTTGAAAATATACTCAATACGTAGCCAAATGAAATATGCCATACCAGAGGCTAATTATTGCCAGCACTTCAAACCAATCTATGCAAAGAACTAGTCAGGATGCTTACATTACAGGGAAGTGACGTAACACTGAACAGACTATATTTTGTGCTGTATAGTAGATGATGTTGAAAAACGTGACTGGCGGTGACAATGGGCTTCTTGAGCTTTGTACACTGCCAAGCCTCACAGCAATCAGTTACACAACAACCGGGTATACAAATACAACATGGAAGGGCAAGCTTATGGTGAGGTTTAGGAGGTGCATGCAGTGGAGGCTCGTCCATAGGGGCTCCTAGGGCAGCACCCCACCAGTTTTGTTGCAAGAAAAAAAACAAACAAATAAAAATAAACCAAATAATTACCGTATTTATCGGCGTATAACACGCGCCGGCGTATAACACGCACCCCAAGTTTAGGAGGGAATTTTAAGGAAAAAAACTTTTAGGAGGGAAGTTTAAGGAAAAAAAAAAACTTACATTTAAATGTTCATCTGCAGCCTTTCCCCAGTGTCCAGTGCAGCCTTGTCAGTGCAGCTTTGCCCCAGTGCAGCCTTGTCCCCAGTGCAGCTTTGCCCCCAGTGCAGCTTTGCCCCCAGTGCAGCTTTGCCCCCAGTGGTCCGTGCAGCCTTGTCGCCGCCGACATACAAACGTTTAGTTTGTATTTTTAAACATGGCGCCGCGGAGTTCGGAGGGACTCGGGGGCGCTCGTTCAACTGAACGAGCGCCGCCGAGGACATAGTAACTGGGCGGAGCCGAGATACACATATCCGAGGGTTCTCGGCTATTCTCGGCGCCGTTCACAGTCACGCCCAGTCCCTATGATGGACATAACACAGGTCGCTCCGACACATCACAAAATAGCGGGGATCGGCGTATAACACGCACCCACGATTTTCCCCTTATTTTAAGGGGAAAAAAGTGCGTGTTATACGCCGATAAATACGGTATTTTTCCTGTTGTTTCTCTCTCTGCTGTTGCTAGGTAGATTAGAAAAAAAAAGTAATCATGATTAGACTTTTTTCTAATCTGCCTAGCAACAGGACATCCGCCCAGAAAAAAAAAAAAAAAAATCACACGGAGTACTCGTACAAATGCTTCGAAACCCAAATTCGATCCCTGTGCGTTGCGACTTGAGCCCATACAAAATAAATGGGTTTAGATCACACTGCAAAGAATTGCATGTGATTTGAACAGGAATGCGGTTTCCCCCACCCCTCCTGTGTGAACCCGGGCTCGTCAGAGTGACTTCAGCCTAGGTTTATACAGGCGCGGTGTGGGAAACCGCAGGTGATTCAGAGAGTAATCACACCGCATTCCTGTTCAAATTGCATGTGATTCTTTGCAGTGCGATTTGAGCCCATGCATTATGCATGGGCTCAAATCGCACCGCAAAGGTACTGGTAATCGGCAAGTACTTGAGCACAAGTATCGGTACTCGTAGATAGAAAGAAAAAAAAAAAAAAAAAAAAAACGGTGTCAGTACAACTAGTGAAAATAATGAAAAAAAAAAATGCAGCCATTCCATCCAATGATGTGTATGTTGCAATATATACAATTTTTGGTTTTGGATTTAATGCAGCTTTAAATCAGGAAAAATCTGGAACGGTTTGGCGATAAAGCAAGGCCTCAACACACATTACAAAAAACAAATGATTCCTTTTAAACATCAGACTTCTACAATGACTACAGTCCTATTTAACCCTCCATCTTTCTCTGCATTCCTTACCTTCCTGTTGAATATATTCGAATGGAGTCATCTACAAGTGCCAAGGCAAACTTGTTTGTGTGAGGATGACAAGCTAAAGTTCTAAGTGAACAAGTGGTCCTAGAAAACAGAACAAGCAATAGAACATCAACGTTGTCAAAATAAAAAGGCAGAACTAATACTTCCGGTCACAATAGCAACAGCCCTTTGTATTGGCTGCTGCAATCCTCTGCCATTTTGAACAGCACTGATTATAATGATCAAGATGCCAGTTTGAGACCTCTATTCATTTGAAGCATGTCATGTGTTGATATTACAGTTGTGCAAAAAGAGCATGTAGGAAATACATTTTAGAGTTATATAAAGATCTGCACTTTGAACTGTCAATTCTGTCTCACTGAAGTTACAAACGAGGCAAATGTATAATAGTCTTGCAAGCTTCAATGAAGCTTTGATATTGGGCCCAAGGCACAATCTGGGGAATTGAATAACATTTCAATGGCCCCTTTCTTGCAGTAGTTCTCTTTAGATCTACCTGTACCTAATTAAGGCAAGCAACAAATTCAGATAGTCCTAACTACTGCAATTTAGGCTTAGCCCACCCTTATTACAAAACTTCTCAGCCATGCTTCGTCAGTGCAGTGTTCAGAGAGGGAGCACACTGAGGAAGGAGTGTCCGGTATAGACACTCCAACCTCTGTGCCAGACTCTGACAGGTACATGAATGGGGCGCAAGCACCAACAATTTAGGTGCATTTACGACATCTATTATGAATGCCCCCTAATATGTTTTACCATGAAAGGTATGACCATCGCTCAGCCAAGGCACTTCTCAGGATATACATACCAGTAACGACCTTGGGAGAATTCTGCTGTGAGATCTTCACTTTTCATCTGTGGATACATAAAATTTAATTTAGAACAACTGTTTCAAGTTTTAGAAATCATAACATATCAAATCCTGGCTTTGGCCCTACCATGAATGATTTTTACAGGTGTGAAATCATTATCAAGCACTGTTCCTTGACATCAGCTGTTGACCCCAGCTGAACAGTGGGTAACTGTGATATACAATATATTACATATGTACATAGAAGCCATATATTCACACATGTGCGTTGCAAAGGACTACCTAAAAGGTATGAAAAGCTTGTCCCTTGGTAACGTTAACCACACTGTACAAAGGTTATAATTATATTGTATTGTAGTTTTTGGGCAAGAAGTGGTTCTATTTTCCTATATGTAATCACTGAAATGCACTTCCTTAGTAAAATAAAAAACAAAAAAGGAACCAAACCCTTTAGCTGTGACAAGCACCTTTAGCATGCCGTTTGTGAAAACCCAATAGGCATGCAACACCTTTTCAGGCTGCTGGGTAAATCTAGGCAATTATTGCCTGGGTAAATCTGGTGCTTACAAGTTTTCTGTGTCAAAATATAGCTGGCATGAAGACAGCTTTTAAAAATAAGCAACCCCCCCATCCCAAACTTTAGTTACTTAGATGGCCTTTTTTTCCTATATCTTAAACATTAAAAACCTTTAACCCCTTCCCGCCTAAGAGTAAAACACATGTTAATGCCGAAGCGCAATTTTGCAACTTTGACATGTGTACTGAAACTGTACATAATCACAACTACTATGCGTATCTAGGTGGATTATACCAAATTGGGCTTTCTTTTGGTGGAAAATCATAATGGACGTCTCCCGATTTTTTTTTTTATTATCAAAAGGAAAAAATTTGCCCAAAATAGTAAAAAAAAAAAATATATATTTTTTTTAAATTTAGCTGTATATTTCTTGCTATTGCCATAATTTACCACCAAACAACCCAAAATATATTCTCCTGCTTTTGACGATTGCAGCGATACCACATTTGTTGGTTGTTGTCTTGAACATGTAGTTAGGCCCAGAAACAATGGTGTGCATTTTTTTTAATCCTGCCTAAAAAACACACTGACATATATACTAACTAAAATATTTTGTTTTACATTCTACCCAAAATATGATGACTGTGACCTTTTACCCCAAAGACCCTAACAATAACCCTGACAAACCTTGATCTGGTTATTTTTTTTCTTTTTTCCCAACAGTATAAATTTTTTATAAAAATTTACATGCTTTTTTTATTAAAATTTACATCTTTTTCTCCTGCAAGGAGAGGAAGATAGAACGCATCTTCCTCTCCATGCAGAAGAGGAAGTAAATGCAGGAGTGGGCTCAGTTTACTGTGATAGCCAATCAGTGGCTATCACAGCATTTAAGTGACCTGAAACCGGGAGTCCTGGGCCCGATCGTTGGCGAGAGCGCTGTGCAGCGTGCTTCCAGCACAAAGAGAGATACGCATATATGCGGCCCCATGGAAAAAGACCCACTTCCATGAGGCCGCATATATGCATATGGTCAGCGGGAAGGAGTTAAATAATAGATAATGGTTTAAAAATTACCAACAACAAATAATCAGGAATTATATTCTCTACATTAGCCTTCAATAGATAAGTAGAACAAGAGCGAATTCACACTAGAACAGACAGCTGCCAGAGCACTTTACCTTTCCAGCAGCTGTTTCCGACTGCAGTAGGGGGCAGTGTGGTGTGTAATTCAGCGCATTACACAGCTCCCTTTTTTTGTACAAACTTTGTTTGAAGTGTACACTTACTTAAACATACACTTAATGTCATTGTACAGCAGCGCAATGGGCTGCTGTACAGTTCCATGCGGTTCTGTACAGTGCACTGCAATAAAATGCAGCATGCTTCACTTTACCACAGCTTTAAGTTGTGTTGCAGTGTGAATCATACATACAGAAAACAATTGTCTTCTGTGAGTCCTTTTGGTGACAGGTGTTTTACAATGTAGTACAACACCTGTCACTGCACTTTGTGTAAATTCACTCTCAGTAATTAGACTGGTTACTAAGCGCAACAGATCTATTATTATGTTTATGATTTATGAGACTCAGCCTTATGCAGCTGCATATCCACAACAGGGTAACTTACCGACAGGTGTGGGAATAGCGACCCATGGAAAGAAGAGAACCAACGACATAAAGCAAGGCAACAGCAGGACACGCGACACAAACATTGTGGCACTGTAAAAAAGAAAAAAAAAAATGCAAATACAACACAAATAATGGTGGATGCCAACTAACCTGCAAAACCTACACACTGGAAAAAAATAATATTTTTTTTATTCCATAAACATGCAGCAGATTCTGTATAGAGAAGAGAATAATGACACCTTCCGTTGACGACCTCCACTTCTACAGTCTAGTTGTCTGGCATTTTGACTCACTGACCCAGAACAAGAGTACAAATAAGGATTTCGCACTTCGGTTTTGTGGCATGGATCTTACCTTCTCCTTCTGAGTTAGATATCTCCTCAAGCATCCCAGCAAGTCCCATTTGCTTCCTGGAAAGGAATAGAACATGAACAGTTTATGTCAAGTATAAAGTGTCTAACATTCTTCAGGTTGCTTGTTAACAAATGGAAGATTGATCTTGTACTACACCCAACTTATGTATTAATGACCAAGTAAAAGCATGTTGCTGTCACACTTAAAGCTGACCTTTCCCTAAGATCACTTACAATGACTGTTTTTCCACATCCTGGTTATTGAGGCACTGGTGATGTAACCCTTGCCCCACATTCTGCCTCACATGTGCTTTCCCCCCCAGATGATGTGCACTGGCACATGTTGCAGGAGGCAGGTACACAATTTAAGACAGTAAAGATGAATTCAGCTGCCCTTAGTGAAAATGGCCATAGTAAGTAGAACAGGGAGGAAAAGAATAAAAGCGTATGCAAAGAATATGCCTTGCAGTGGGGCTGCGCCTTATATGTGCAAGTAAAGGAAGCTCGGTATGGACTGTATATAGACATGTATGTTAATATAAAAAAAAAAAAAATACAACTGTGCCAAGTTGGAAGCACAATTTGAGACATTAAATGAGAAGGTACATAAGGGTGGCAAAAGAGGTAGATGTCATACTATCCTTTAACATAGCACCTTCTTACCAGGCTTACCTCTTCAGTCCATTCCTATAAAACACAGCCTCTATGTATGGGAAGCTGTCCTCAACTTTATGGTCATGCCTAGCCTTCCAGGTACTTGCTTCTTTTTTGGTTCCCTAACTCCTTACTTTTGCCACCCTCATGTGCTCCTCATTTTTTTGTTGCATTCTGTGTATGCATCAATTTACTACACATAGGGCCCGACTATTTGCAATAGCTACACCCGTTTAAAAATCTCAAATTGTACTTCCAACTTACAGTCATGGCCAAGAATATTGGCACCCCTGCATTTCTGTCAGATAATGCACCACTTCGCCCAGAAAATTGTTGCAGTTACAAATGTTTAAGCTTTCTGTTTATTTCTTTTGTTTGTATTGGTATCAGGGGCAGATCCAGAGTCTAGTCTCCGGAGGGGCACTGCCAGAAAATATATTTTTTTGGGGTACATCTATCGGGGAAATGGCTGGTGTTGGCGCTTCAATCATCACGGCACCATGGTTGTTATGGTGTCAGGATGATTGAAGTGCATTACTACTATTATTACATTGTTATAAAAAATTAAATAGTTTAACTCACCATAATGCAGAATCAGTGGGAGCCCCGAGTGCGTCACTTGCCATGTCACCTGTCACCAGATGCAGATTGTCACTTGCCACGTCGCCTGCCACATGTTGCGGATTGTCTAAGGTGGTCTCTTGTGTCCCAGAGACAGGCAGTAGAGAGATGTTGTAATCCCCATTAGTATAGAATCCCCCCTCAATGCAGAGCCCCCCATTAGTATAGAATCCCCCCTCAGTGCAGAGCCCCCATTAGTATAGAATCCCCCTCAGTGCAGAGCCCCCATTAGTATAGAATCCCCCTCAGTGCAGAGCCCCCATTAGTATAGAATCCCCCTCAGTGCAGAGCCCCCCATTGGTATAGAATCCCCCTCAGTGCAGAGCCCCCCATTGGTATAGAATCCCCCTCAGTGCAGAGCCCCCATTAATATAGACCTCAGAACAGCGCGGACGATACACACAGCCGTGTCCCTCGGGCTCCTCCTCCTCCTGTGTGGATGTAAACAGAGAGGAGGGGGAGGCAGCTTCAGTCCGCTGCGCTGAGGCACACAGCGCAAGACCTGAGAAGCAGATCAGGTCAGCCGTGGGCGGTGTTAGCGGTGCGTGCCGCTACCTACGGGTGTCACCCCTCTGGTGGGTGTGACCCGGGTGCGGACCACACCCCCCCACACCCACCTTACAACGCCACTGCCTGTCTCTGCGGAGCCGCCCGGCGGCTCTCTCACCTATGGAGCCGCCCGGCGGCTCTTTCACCTATGGAGCCGCCCCGGCGGCTCTCTCACTTACGGAGCTGCCCGCCGGCTCACTCAGCCGCATTTCTCAGAGGGGGCAATTTCCCCGTTGCCCCCCCCGGATCCGCCCCTGATTGGTATGACACAAAAATGTCAACAAAAAGCCAAATCTGACAGGTTTCACGCAAAACTCCAAAAATGGACTAGACAAAATTATTGGCACCCTTAATATTTAGTAGCACACCCCTTGGAAAAAAATAACTGAAATCAATCGCTTCCTGTAACCATCAATGAGTTTTACACCTCTCTACTGGAATTTTGGACCACTCTTTCACCAACTGCTCCAGGTCTCTCAGATTGGAAGGGTTCCTTTTCCCAACTGCTGTTCTGAGATATCTCCACAGGTGCTTTATGGAATTTGGATCCGGGCTCAATGCCGGTCACTTCAGTACTCTCCAGCGCTTTGTCTTAAACCATTTCTGGGTGCTTTTCGATGTGTGCTTTGGGTCATTGTCCTGCTGTAAGACCCATGACCTCTGACGGAAACCCAACTTTCTGACTCTGGGCCCTACGTTGCACCCCAGAATTCTTTGGTAGTCTTCAGATTTTATAATGCCTTGCACATGGTCAAGACATCCAGTGCCTGGTTGAATGATGGGCTTTACCAAAAAGCTGTAATTTAGTTTCGTCTGTCCACAGCACATTCTCCCAATAGGATTATGGCTTCCTCAGGTAAGTTTTGGGAAAATCCAATCTGGCTTTTTTATGTTTCTGTGTCAACAGTAGGGTCCTCCTGGGTCTCCTACCATAGCGTCCCTTTTCATTCAGATAGCGACATAAAGTGCAAGCTGACACAGTTGTACCCTGTGCCTGAAGGTCAGAATTTGTCTGGAAGTTGATTGAGGTTCTTTTTTTTTTTTAATTGGAAAAAAACAACTTTATTAAGAAAATATATGCTTGGTACATAAAAATAATATATGCCAACATGGCAAAATCAGTAGTACATACATGAACACATTAAATTATCCACGTAATATAGAGTGGAATATCCACCGGACATGAAGCCAGTACACCATAGAGAAGAAGGGGGAAGAAAAAAACAAAAAAGAAAAAAGAATGGGGGAGAGGAGAGGGGAAAATAAGAGATGAACATAACAACGTTTCAAGTACATGTTTCACCGTCTTCTAACCATCTGTTCCAGACCTGCTCGTATTTATGTGGGCATCCTCTATGTATATAAATCAGTTTCTTATATGGGAGAGTGTCGTTAATTTCTTTTTTCCAGCACTGTATTGTAGGGGGTAGGGCCTGCATCCAATTGCGGGCTATCGCTTTTCTCGCCAAGAATAGTGTTTCATGTAGAAAGGTACGGAGGGGTTTGTCAGTGTCTAATTCAGGTAGCAAACCGAGTAGACACATCTTAGGGTCTAGAGTAGCCGGAGAGCCCATCTGGTCGTGTAGGAAGCGAATCACTTGTATCCAGTATGCTTGGATAGTTGGGCAGGACCATATAAGGTGGTAGAAAGAGCCTGGGGTGTGGTCACATAAACGGCAACCTGGATTATACATGGGTTTGAAACGCGCTAACCTCTGAGGGGTCAAATATGTCCTATGTATAATATACAATTGTGTTAGGCGGTCTGACAGTTTAGGGGAGACTTTTTTCGCGTCTTCCAAGATCTCGTCCCAGTCCTCATCCTCAATCAATCCAACGTCCGCCTCCCATTTAGTCTTAGCACCATAGGCCAAGGCTGTGGAGTCTGGAAGACGGATAGCGGAGTAAAGAGTGGAGATTAGTTTGGCAGGCTCAGCACCTGTGATCGTGTCAACTATGGAGGGGACTGTAAGGGATGGGTTAGAACCAGCAAACTGAGTTTGTATAGCATGGCGGAGTTGTAAGTACCTGAAAAGGAGGTGATTGGGAAGTGAGAATTCGTCTTTTAACATTTGGAATGTTTTAAGTCCTGTGGTGGTCATGATCTGGTGTATGTACAAGATCCCGTTGCATATCCAAACCGTAGGGTCTGGGATAGACAACAGCTCAGGCAGGCGTGTGTTGAACCATAGGGGGGTGTGGGAGTGAACCTGTGGGGTCCCAAGTTTCTGAAGTGCCAACCGCCACACCCTCCGATGATGTGTCAACATGCCCGCTTTGTGTTGGGGGGTATGCCCTGTCGATGGGGCCCTAAGGACTGACTGAAGTGGGGTGTGAGCTGGGTTATCAGGGTGTTCACAGAGTAGTAGCTGGTATCTTGGTAGCTCGCTCTTGTCAAAATGATAGAAATGGGACAGTTGGGAGGCAAGATAATAGTCCTGAAAATCTGGAAGGGCAGCTCCTCCCAATGTCACTGGGTTCTTAAGTATTCTCCAAGATAATTTGTGTCTGCTGTGTCCCCATATAAACGAATTAAGAATAGACTCAATTGTTTTGAAAAATTTTTGTGGTATATATAGGGGAGCGTGCCACACCAGATAAAGTATTTTTGGGAGAAGTATCATTTTGACTAGACTGATGCGTCCCATGACACCCAGGGGTAGTCGAGCCCAATTTTGTGTCTTAGTCTTGATCAGAGTGTACAGGGGTTCAATATTCAAGAGTGTGTAGTCTGTAAGTGATCTAGTAACTTGCACTCCGAGGTACTTAATTACAGAAACCCTTGAGAGCGTCAGAGGGGGGGATGTGAGTGAAGGGGGGAAATGGTCAATCGGGAGGATCTGGGATTTGGACCAATTAATACTTAGGCCCGAGTGACTGCCAATTTGCTCTATGGAGTGGAGGGCTGCAATGAGGGAGGGACCAGAGTCGGCTAAATAGAGGAGCGTATCGTCTGCGTACATCCCAATCTTTTCTTCCAGATTCCCTATCTTGAGGCCTCTGATATTTGTGTCCGCACGAACCATGATGGCCAGCGGTTCCACAGCCAATGCATACAGCATGGGGGAGAGGGGGCAGCCTTGTCGGGTCCCTCTCTCTAGTGAGAATTGATCAGAGAGCCAGCCATTTACGAGCACCTTGGCCTTCGGGGACTGATACAGGAGTTGAACCCAGCGGATAAAATTGGGGCCAAGTCCAAATCTCGAGAGGCACTCCCATAGGTAGTTCCATTCCACTGAGTCGAAAGCCTTGGCGGCGTCTAGAGCCACCACGACCCTCGAGCCAACTTCGTCGTGGGAGCCCTGGAGATTCATAAATAGCCGGCGGATATTCATAGCAGTGTTCTTCCCTGGCATGAAGCCTGTCTGATCAGGGTGAATCAGGGAAAGAATGACTTGATTAAGGCGGGAGGCTAGAATCTTGGCGAGTATTTTAATGTCGACCTGTAGTAAGGAGATGGGTCTATATGATTCCGGGTATTTGGGGTCCTTACCAGGCTTAGGGATTACTACAATTTGGGCTTCTCTCATAGAGAGGGGTAGGATTCCCGTATCAAATATAGATTTATATAAATCATGAAGTTTAGGGGTTAAAATTTCAGAGTAGGTGGCATAGAATTCAAGTGGTAAGCCGTCTGACCCTGGAGCCTTAGATGCAGCCAAACAGGAGATAGCCTCAGAGATATCTTCCCTAGTAATGGGAGCTTCTAAAAGTTCACGTTGTACATCAGTCAACCTAGGGAATTTAATTCTCTCTAAGTAGTCTTCGGTATCTTGGGGAGTGTGAGTGACCCGGGAGGTGTAAAGTGCACGATAAAATCTTGCGAAATCCTCCGCTACTTGTTGCGGATCAGTGATGTAGTTTCCCCCGGGGTCGGTCAACGACACCACCACCGGGGGTCGCAAATCTAAGTGAGCAAGATATGCAAGCAGTTTGCCCGATCTTTCTCCATATTCAAATATCCTTTGCCTACAGAAAAAGTTGCGCTGCTTGGCCTTCTCAATATGCAATTGGGAGACCTGCCGTGTCTGAGTCTTGAGATTGTTGGCAGTACTAGGCGAGGGGTCCCGGTGGAACGCCTCCTCCAGCACCTGTAAGTGTTCTGTGGCCTGTTGGACAATAAGTTGCGATGATCGCTTAAGTCTGTTAATACGTGTGGAGAGCAGGGAGCGAGCGTGAAGTTTGAACGTCTTTGATTGAGGTTCTTTATTCACCATTCGAACATCCTTTGTTGCAATCTTTGATCATTTTTTCTCTTTCGGCCACAGAGATTAGCTACAGTGCCATGGGCTGTAAACTTCTTGACAATGTTGTGCACAGTAGACACAGGAACATTAAGATCTCTGGAGAGGGACTTGTAACCATGAGATTGTCCATGCTTTCAATAATTTATGTTCGCAAATCCTCAGACAATTCTTTGCTGCCCTTTCATTTCTCCATGCTCCATGTGGCACACAGACACTCAACAGAAAGGTTGAGTCAATTTTTTACAATATTAACAGGTTGCTGGTGTGATTTCTATATATCAGCACCTGTTAACTAATACAGGTGAGCTTAATTACAAATTACAGGGGCATCACAAACTTGGAATGCAATTATTTCTTATAATTTTGAGAAGGTGCCAATAATTTTGTCCAGTCCATTTTTGGAGTTTGGCGTGGAATGTGTCAGATTTGGCTTCTTGTTTCTCCACTTTTTTGGGTCATACCAATACAAAGAAAAAAAACAAACATGAGAATGCCTAAACATTTGTAATTGCAACAATTTTTTGGGCGAAGGGGTGCATTATCTGACAAATGCAGGACTGCCAATATTTTTGCCCATGACTGTAGCACTTTTTAAAATTTTTTTTTTTTATAAACATCATAAATGTCTATTTACGATCCACACTGTTTCCTTTACCTGCACATATGGAATCCTCTGTTAAATTAATGTATTCATTTGTTGTTTTTCGCTTACCAACTTTTATTACAAACACACAATACTACATTTTTAAATAATTTGTACGATTTTTATTATTTTCATTATGATTTTTTTCTTTTGCATTTCTATCATGTGCATTAATTAATGGTGTTGTGAATAACCTTTTGACTCTATTGTTTTTTCCTATGACTTTTTCATTCATCCATTTAGTTATCATACATTTTTATCATCATTAATAGATCTCATATTTCCTTTATATTTCAAATAAAACAATCCTGGAAGCAGCTGTCAAAGAGACTGATGAAGGAGGTTTTTCTCCTTAAAAACATGTATCCCACAATCCATTGCGCCCTCTCACTGGAAGGGTTAACTGCTTGTCTTGTACAGAGGATGAACAGTTTTATGCACCTGATCCTCCACTCTTGTCAGATGGAGCTCCAGCAGTGGACTGTCCCTTGGAATCAACATGTCCAATTGCAGGGCTTTGGACCCTACTTTGGTCTTATTGATGTCGGAAACCTAGAGCGCAGGGACAAGAGGTTGCAGGGAGGATCAAAGGATGGGGTAAAAAATTTCAATTTTTTGTTCCTCCTAGACCAGGCATCACTAAAAGGCGAACCGTAGGCCAGGTGCGGACCAAGTTACTGTCTCATCAGGACCGCCATAGTTCCACTTAGGGGCCGGTTCTTCACCTCAGCCGCCACTTTCATTAGCACAGCAGAGTGGAGAGTGGGAGGCAGCCGCGGGTAATTCTAGACAGAGTGGGAAACAAAGTATCTTTGGATGGAGAGTGGGAACTGCCTGAGTTAACTTTTCAAGTGTCCCAGCAGGCAATTGGTTGTTAGGATGTAGTTCAGCAACCAATCGCCTGCTGGGACGCTTGAAAAAAAAAAGGGGGGGGGACAGGGCTGTGGGGGTCTGTAGTGTGAATGACGGGCAAAGCTGTGAATGGGAGGAGCAGAGCTGCGGAGGGCTGTAATGTGTGTGGGGAGGCAGAGCTGAGGAGGGCTGCAATGTAAATGGGGGTAGCAGAGATGAAAGGAGCTGCAATGTGAATAGGGGGCAGAGCCGTGGGGGGCTGTGATATGAAGGAAGGGAGCTGTGATGTGAATGATCGGAGTCATCGCACAAAAAGACGGTTCAGACCTCGGTTGGAAGAAAATTTTACAGATCAGAACTCCGTGAATTTTATTTTAATACCCTGCCCTAGACTTAAATGAGCAATTAACCCCATTTTTAAGCTGCTCGGAGTTGATATTTAAGTTTCCTAAAAGTAATCCCAGGTGTAACATAGCCCACAATAGCCAACATAGAGACATGACCTTAGCCTAGTTTCACATTATTGCAGGTGCGGGAATGCGTGTAAATCACACACGTTTCCGCAACCGTAGGCACGCTGGTGTTTAGCAGACAGAGAAAATCAGCATGTTTACGCAGAAACGCGCTGAACCAAAGCACCATGTGGTTTCCATGCAGCTGTGGTTTTACAAAAGGGACAAAGACAAAGACCTTTTCCCTGCGCAAATGTGCACCACAGCAAACAATAGTGTGAATCTCGCCTTAAAGATAATAATCAAAGTTCGGCAAGCTCACATACCATGAATTCAAGCATCTCTTCCACACGCTCTCCTTATGATGAATAAATGCCGCTTTGCTGTTCATTTCCATTCTACCTGGAACCTTCACTGAATCTAGAGGAATTGTAATTTCTGGAACATTTACCAGCTACAAAGACAAGAACACAGTGGTTGTGTTTGTGGCAAAATAATTAGCATAAAAACCATAAATAAAATACGAAATTCAGAAGATTAAACCTGAACTCCAGTAAAAAACAAAATAAATTGAAAAGCCCATTAACAAAAATAACATAACTAGATTTATTCTAGAGATTGTCCCTACAGTACTTTTCTGCAGCATTCAGCCCTCAGTCTGATCACATCAGTCAACCCATTTCCACTCTAAGCCCAGGTTTTCATGGACCCACCTCCAGCCTATGCCTAGACAGCAAATGGAGAAGCCGCACACTGATGAGGCTAGTCTTGTTACTCTGCTTTCTCTTCCTATTAGCATGTTTCATGTCAGCACTTAGACTGGATCCTTGTTCTGCTTCTTCCTCTTACACTCCAACTTTGCTATACAGGCACCGCAAAAGACTTATATCAGTTCATTCAGGTACTTACATTTAAAAAAAAAAAAAAAAAAAATACATTTAATGACGTATATTAGAGTTGCCTGATTTGTATTTTCTGTCTATAGTTCACTTTTAAAAATCATGCAAGTTGTACTGTAGACAGTTCGGAAGTCGCTATGCGACTTTTTAGTGAACTCCAACCTATATAATCAATGGTGTTGTAATGTTACAGACCAACAGCTGCATATAGATATTAAAGTAATCTGTTGTCGGTAATGATGGAACTACCTGCAATAAACAATTACCACTCTAATATGATTTATGCTGGCGGGAATTAACACCATTAGGTTCACACCTTAGAATGAAAGCAGCCAGACTTTGACTACTACCCCCTTATTACAGAGGCATTCTACACAAGAACACATCTGATTTAGAATCCTAAAAACCAAGTTTTATTGAAAAACATTAAAAGATTGTAGCTTAAAGATCCTTGGCCAAGGATTATGCAGATTATAAACAGAAGTAATCCATAATCTACTAAAACAAAAGTATGCTAGTGGTAGTGTAAGCAGTGTCCCATATATACGCGCATGTATTCTAGCAATAGATCTAGAAACAGAAGTTAGTCCCATTGGAAAGCAGGATGAGTCATACAGATGAAATGGCTGTATAAGTCTGATATAGTGTGGAATTCCACCACTGAGGGCTGTAAATGAAATACTGGTGTGTAGGCCTAAGAAGCCAACTGGACCAACTGTTCACTGGTGTGATATATATCAGGTGGTGGGGTGTAGCCTAGAGGGTCGACCAATATAGTTATTTCAGGGCCGATACCGATTTGTCGGCTGCCTTTAAGGCCGATATCAGGTGCCGATATTCTGTAGATTTAAAGTTTTTATTTTTACACTGTCTCTTTACTTTTTTTTTTATCACTTTTATTGCTGTCACAAGGAATGTAAACATCCCTTGTGACAGTAATAGGCAGTGACAGGTACTCTTAATGGAGGGATCTGGGGTCTATAAGACACCCAAACCCCTCCACTGCACTTAAAAGTATTCAAAACGCCAAGATCTGCGTTTTTGAAAACTTTCTATTTTTTTTTTAAATTGATGCCTTTAGAATGAGAGTAACCTGGAAGCAATGTCATGACATTGCTTCCGGGTTACTAGATCCGAGACTCGAACAAAGCAATCGGCTTTGTTCAGGTCTCTGGCCAGCTGGCTGGTCGCTCGGGGGGGCGGGGGTGTCTCCCGCTACTTGTAATAACGGCCGATTACAAGAAAGCCAATTAACCGCTCTAAAGAACGGTACCGGGGTGATGCCTGCAGCTGCATCACCCCGGTACAACGGCTTGAAGTAATATCTGTTAAATTGGTAAGTTTGTTACCGATTCTTCTACTTCAAAAAAAATAAAATAAATGGATATGTAGCCATATACTATGTTTGCTTGCAAAGACTTCAACCCTCATCGATGATGCTGACAAAAAATACTTCACAGTGACAATGGTTGTAGTGCTGCAAGGTGAGTCATAAGAAAGGACGATATATGCAAGTCCAACACACCTGCTCTAGTGAATTTATCGCTCATTCCAGGAACAAACAAAACGACAGGGCACTAATAGGACCATATGAAAGTCCATACAGTCCAATCACACATAACACAGCCATAATATTAGTTCCAAATCCACGTGGCATATGTGGGACAAACCAATAGTGCATGTTTGTAGTACTTATCAGTCTATAGCATCCATAAGTGGCTCAGCTGTGGAAAGGCCAGACTGATTTCGCCGGCACTGACCAGCTGCATCAGAGGCTGTATAAACACCATGAGCAACTGTACCCCACAGGATCCCCAAAACCAAACCCACTTTTTCCTACATCTCAACTTTCACTTTGCTGCCCTCGCCTGCTTCCTTCATTTCAAGATTTTACAGAAAGAGTAACCACACAGTACATTGGAAGTGTCCAGTTTAAATAATTTTCAATATATTACTTCTATTGCTGCAGTCACTTACTGAAGTATTAAAGGAAGAGGGTGGGCTGCTACTTGTATGCCATGGCATCATTTTATTGTTGTGTTCATACAGCATCATATCTCCACGAGGAAGAGGTAGAGGGAACAAATTCAAAGAACACATTTTGCTGGATCTGCAAATGACAAGAAAGATATACAAAATTAAAGACATACAGTCAGGCCCATAAATATTTGGACATCGACACAATTCTAATCTTTTTGGCTCTATACACCACCACAATGAATTCGAAATGAAACGAACAAGATGTGCTTTAACTGCAGACTTTCAGCTTTAATTTGAGGGTATTTACATCAAAAATCAGGTGAACGGTATAGGAATTACAACAGTTTGTATATGTACCTACCACTTTTTAAGGGACCAAAAGTAATGGGACAATTGGCTGCTCAGCTGTTCCATGGCCAGGTGTGTTATTCCCTCATTATCCCATTTACAAGGAGCAAATAAAAGGTCCAGAGTTCATTTCAAGTGTGCTATTTGCATTTGGAATCTGTTGCTGTCAACTCTCAATAGGAGATCCAAAGAGCTGTCACTAACAGTGAAGCAAGCCATCATTAGGCTGAAAAAACAAAACAAACCCATCAGAGAGATAGCAAAAACATTAGGTGTGGCCAAATCAACTGTTTGGAACATCTTTAAAAAGAAAGAACGCATCAGTGAGCTCAGCAACACCAAAAGACCCAGAAGACCACGGAAAACAACTGTTATGGATGACCGAAGAATTCTTTCCCTGGTGAAGAAAACACCCTTCACAACAGTTGGCCAGATCAAGAACACTTTCCAGGAGGTAGGTGAATGCGTGTCAAAGTCAACAATCAAGAGAAGACTTCACCAGAGTGAATACAGAGGGTTCACCACAAGATGTAAACCATTGGTGAGTTTCAAAAACAGGAAGGCCAGATTAGAGTTTGCCAAACAACATCTAAAAAAGCCTTCACAGTTCTGGAACAACATCCTATGGACAGATGAGACCAAGATCAACTTGTACCAGAGTGATGGGAAGAGAAGAGTATGGAGAAGGAAAGGAACTGCTCATGATCCAAAGTTTGCCACCTCATCAGTGAAGCATGGTGGTGGTAGTGTCATGGCGTGGGTAAGTATGGCTGCCAATAGAACTGGTTCTCTTGTATTTATTGATGATGTGACTGCTGACAAAAGCAGCAGGATGAATTCTGAAGTGTTACAGGCAATATTATGTGCTCATATTCAGCAAAATGCTTCAGAACTCATTGGACGGCTCTTCACAGTGCAGATGCACAATGACCCAAATCATGCTGCGAGAGCAACCAAAGAGTTTAAGGGAAAGAAGTGGAATGTTAAGCAATGGCCAAGTCAATCACCTGACCTGAATCCGATTGAGCACGCATTTCGCTTGCTGAAGACAAAACTGAAGGGAAAATGCCCCAAGAACAAGCAGGAACTGAAGAGAGTTGCAGTAGAGGCCTAGCAGAGTATCACCAGGGATTAAACCCAGCGTCTGGTGATGTCTATGCATTCCACACTTCAGGCTGTAATTGACTGCAAAGGATTTGCAACCAAGTATTAAAAAGTGAAAGTTTGATGAATGATTGTTAATCTGTCCACTACTTTTGGTCCCTTAAAAAGTGGGAGGCACATATACAAACTGTTGTAATTCCTACACCGTTCACCTGATTTGGATGTAAATACCCTCAAATTAAAGCTGAAAGTCTGCAGTTAAAGCACATCTTGTTTGTTGCTATCTTTTAGAATGTCTAGGAACAATTCTGAAGTACTAAAGCCTGTTGTTCATAATACTACCTCAAAGGGTGTCGCTATACTAATGCCTGGTACACATGATGAGATTATCGAACGAATGGTCGTCCGTTTTTTTTTACATGCTAATCTCAGCTCCAACCTGAAGCGTTTACTAAAGTCACGAAAATTCTCACATGATAGAATAAAAATTTGAAGTGATGTCACGTGTTGTAGTGTATTTGTATTGCATTTTAGAACGACAACTGTACTGATTAAACGAAAAAAAATTTCATGCATGTCCGATCAAAAAAAATAATCGGATGAACTGTCCTGTTCGGCTCTCGAAATCTCTGTACTATCAATCAGATTATCGTACGATCGCTCCGAAATCTGTATTTTTCATACGATTTTCTTATTATTTGTACGTAACTTAAAAGTCAACAAATTTAGTGATGCCGGCGTTATTTTTCATTCCACGATTCTTGAAATGGCTATAAAATTATACAATGTGCCCAGCAAAAAATATTTATTCTGGTGCATACACAACCAGTATATTTTTCATTGATCAGATTGGGTACTTCAATGGTCTTTACAAACAGAAGATCTATGTTGTCGCAACACATACATAACTATTGAAAACTATTTGTACATACACTCTGCCACAGTGACAGTCATTGGTTTGTACAGGCCTCCCGGCTGCAGTTGTCCAAAACCACCTGTAATTCCAACCGCAAGAATCTACTGTTTCTTTCTGCAGGAATTCACTGCCCAAATGTCTGCATGAGGCCTTAAGTGTTAGTAGGACAGGAGTGTTTAAAACAAATCTGAGTGTGTGTGTATATATAATTTTTTTTTTTTCATTATATGCGTTTTCTCCCTATGAGTGCAAAAGCTATAAGGCCATTGCATCTCCTGCTTGAACTCAGTGCAGAAAACAAATACATAAACATCATGCTATCAGGATTACATAAAAATGGATAAGGTCTTGCTCACATGGGCTTTAGTATTTAAAAATAAACTTTCAGGATGCTTCAAACAGCATTTTTGAAGCTTTTAAAGTGCTATTAAGCTCCAGTTTGAGGATATTAAAACACATATCTAAATGGCTGTCATTTTAAACAAGCTTCTATCAGGTTTCAGTAAGCGTCAGCAGTTTGAAACTTCTTCACACACATTTCTTCAAAAGGTCCCCATGTACCACAGTGTCCCCAATATGTTAAAATGCTGTGCTCCTTTCCTAAACAAATGCCCACCTCTTCAGCTGCCGACACATGTCCTACCCAGTTTGTCCTGCAGATAGGACATACCCAGTGCCAGATACGAAGCCCCAGAAATCCACGACTCATGGCGTGGTCTTGCTCCCCACATACAAACCCGTGCAATCAGCACTCTGTTGCAGCTCAATGAATGCAGGAGAGTGGCTTTGTATGTGTGGGAGGTGAGGGATTTCACGAGTGCCTATTTGTGGATTTCCAGGGTTGTGTATCCAGCACTGGGTGCATCCTGCCATCTGCCTGATGGATTGGGGACACAATGGTGCAATCAGCAGAATAGATTTTGTTTGGGGAACAGAGCACATCATTTTAATACATTAGGAACACTGTGGTGAAATGAGTGTAAAGGTGAACTTGCCATTTAAAATAACAGAAAGCACCTTTTGTTTTGATTGGTGTTTAAAGTCTAAGTGCAGCCAAAAAAAAACAGTATGTGACCCTGTACAGTAAGCAAAAGAAAAAAAAAAAAAATGATGGGGTTATAACCCTCCCTTACTTTATTCAAAAATGTAAAAAAAAAAAAAAGAAGAAAAACACTTGTCTTTTTTGACACTTTTACAAAGTTGGACAAAGTTTGCCAAAAATGTTGCAAATTTTTTGGAGATAATCTTGCAGTACATGCTAAGGTCTGTGTGAACAAGGCCTTACAATCTCTGACCAGTACAGGCCAAAAAGAGCAAGTTTCATCTGGGTTACTTCCACTAAGTCAGCCTTCATTAAATGGTGGCCCACAGACCGAGCGACGCTCCTGTCTGCACCGTCAGGCCGCCAGTGTAAAGTGTCAAACCTCCGCCGCTCAACAGTCATTGATTGCTAGGACCTCTGGTATCCCAGTAACCAATGATATCGCGTGTGCGCCACGCCTCCTGCTGCTTACTGTCTTGTGGCTCCAGGCTCTCACTCCCTGCTGGTTCGCGAGGTAAGGCGTGATGTCACGTGCGCACCCACCCCTGTTGCCTATTATCTCGTGGCTCCCGACTCTCACTCCTTGCCTGCCACAAGGTATGATGTGATGTCATATATGCACCCCACCCCCTTCAGCAAGGCTTCCGGCGCAGCTCCCGCCCCCTGCTGCTTGCTACCTCTTCCAGCTCCTGCTTCCTGCCTGCCCTCAAGGTATGTGGGATAGGATATTTACAGGGTCATGCTGATGGGCACACTTTCTCGTAAGGGGCACACTGATGGGCATAACAAAATGTGCCCATCAACATGCCCCTTAACATAAAATAAGGGGCACGCCGATGGGCACATTTTATGTTAGGGGGCACGCCAATGGGCACAACAAAATGAGACCATCAGCATGTCCCTTAACATAAAATATGTCCAGAGTGCCCCTCAACATAAAAATAGGATTATTATAATAGCTTACCCGTAAAATCCTTTTCTTGGAGCACATAATGCCTAAGTTAATAACTTAATGGGTATATAGGCACCTTCAGGTGATGGACACTGGTATACCCAGTCCAGGAAGTTCACTCCCTATATAACCTCTCCTTCTTCCAGGAGCAAATCAGTTTTTGTAGCAAAGCAATATACTTAAACCCCAAAAAGAGGGGAGGGACCTGTGTCCCATGATGTACTCCAAGAAAAGGATTTTACAGGTAAGCCGTTATAAAAATCCTATTTTCTTTATCGTACATCATGGGACACAGAGCCCAAGTTAATAACTTAATGGGATGACCCATAGCAATGCTATTGAGGGGAGGGAGACACAACCCGCAGGGTACCCCCAGACTTGAGGACCTATACTGCTGCCTGAAGCACAATGCGCCCAAAGGCAATATCCTCATACCTCCTACATCCACTTGATGAAACTTGGTGAATGTATGCACTGAAGACCAAGTTGCGGCCTTACAGATCTGAGCCATGGAGGCCTGGTGATGCACTGCCCAAGAAGCACTAACCGCCCTGGTAGAGTGCGCTTTGACTTGAAAAGGGGGAATCTTACCCCTTAAATTATAAGTCTGAATTATAACTAGCCAAATTCACTTAGCGACAGTGGATTTCGACACTGTCTGTCCTTTCTTAGGACCCTCTGGCAGAATAAATAAGACATCAGTCTTTCTAATCTTAGCAGTTGTCTTTAAATAGATTTTCACTGCTGTCACCACATCAAGACAATGTAGTGACTTCTCTTCCCTGGAACACTGTTTTGGAAAAAAACGATGGCAGGACAATATCTTGGTTTAGGTGAAAACCTGAGACCACTTTTGGCAAAAAGTCTGGACGAGGGTGTAACACCACTCTGTCCTTATGAATAATCAAGTATGGCTCTTTACACGAAAGAGCAGCCAATTCCGAAACCCTCCATGCTGAGGATATAGCAACCAAGAACACCAGCTTCCTTGTCAGAAGGACTAAGGGAATATGCTGTATCGGTTCAAATGGCTGTTTTTGTAACACTGACAAAACTAAGTTCAAGTCCCAAGGGTTCAAAGGAGGTTTGACTGGCGGATTAAGCCGCATCACCCCTTGCATAAAACCCTAGACCAAAGAATGTGTAGCAAGCGGTCTTTGAAATAAGACCGATAAGGCTGAGACTTGGCCTTTAATAGTACTCAAGGCCAATTTCATCTCTACCCCCAATTGTAGAAAGGCAAGAATTCTGCCTGTGATACACCTCCGAGGGTGCCAACCCTTGAATTCACACCAGGAAACATAAGCCCTCCAGACTCTAATATATGGTTCTGGAAGCTGGCTTCCTTGCATTAATCAGGCTAGCGATAACTGACCCGGAAAGCCCATGTTTCTTCAGAATGTGGGTTTCAATAGCCAAGCCGTTAAATTTAGAGACCGTAAGGTAGTATGGAATATCGGCCCCTGTGAGAGTGGGTCTGGCCATAGTGGGAGGGACCATGGACCCTCCACTGCCATCTTTACGATTTCTGCATTCCATGACCTTCTGGGCCATGCTGGTGCTACCAGAATTACCGGCTTTCTTTCCAGCCTGATCCTACAAAGAAGTCAAGGCAGCAACTGAATAGGGGGAAATGCATAGATCAGTGAGAACTGATCCCACGGGGTCACCAACGCATCTGTTGTGCATGCAAGTGGATCCCTTGTTCTGGACACAAAGTTGACTAACTTCATGTTGAATCTGGACGCTAGAAGATCTACGTCCGGAGTCACCCATCTTTGGCAAATAGTCCAAAATATGTCGGGGTGAAGAGACCATTCCCCATGGAATAACTGCTGGCGACTCAAGTAGTCCGCCTGCCAATTCTCTACTCCTGGAATGAAGACTGCCGGCACGGAACATTCCTTTCTGCCCAAGTTAGAATATGGTTCACCTCTCTCTGCACTGAGAGACTCTTGGTGCCCCCTTGGTGATTGATATAGGCCACAGCTGTGGCATTGTCAGATTGGATCCTGACAGGACAATCCTGTAACCTGGAAGTCCAGGCCTTTAGAGCCAGATGGAAACAAGGAGGTGGCACGGGCGCCATTTTGTGTCTTGAGGGAAGCTTTGTTTATGAGATGTCATGGCACCGGAGGGCTACTTCCACCTAGTGATTGTATGCCGTTCCTGGATCAGTGTCCCCTGGGAGCTTGTTACCTGATACCTCCTAGAAAGGCCCTGGCTGGGTTTCAGCCACAAGCTCTTTCTTGCTTGCCTCTGATAAGCGCACATTTAGTTTGGTGTTTCAAATACCACTGGTGACGGAAGATTGCACTTTTGTACTTTGAATTCAGCATATGGCATATTGTTTGGACTTTCTTGCCACTCTTTTTTCTTTTACTATCATATATTTTTGTGCACTTATCATTATCACTACTAATGTGACAATCACACTTAAGATCATTTTTTAGCGCAGCTATTGTTTTACCTAGTTTAGAGCCAGACGCACTGCCCGAACCTCTAGGATACTGATGGGCAGGGTTCTTTCAGCTCTTAACAGTCCCTGTACAGTTGTCTTTTCTAGTACTGCTCCCCAGCATGAAAGGCTGGCATCTGTCGTTACCACTTTCCAGGTAACAGGTCTGAAGGATTTTCCTTTCAGCAGATTCTGGGTTAGTAACCAACTGAGGCTTTGGGACACCTTTGGGGACAGCCGCATTGGCAAGTCTAAAGCTTGAATTGTTTTGTTCCGAGTAGATAGGATACTGTTTTGCAACAGCCTTGAATGGAATTGGGCATAGGGAACTGCTTCGAATGAAGCCACCATGTTTCCTAGCAACCAATGCAAAAGCGAATGGAGGGATTGCCTTTTGACCTGACCATCTGCACCAGCTCTCTTATGGAGTTGATCTTTGCCTGAGGCAAGAGCACCTTTTTCTGGGCTATGTCTATGATCAGACCCAAGTACTCCAGCCTTTATCGGTTTTAAGGAAGATTTCTTTAGGTTGAGAATCCAACCCAAACTTGCCAGGTAACTGGTTGTAATGCACACGTTTTGCTCTAAACGAGCCACCGACTGGTCTATTAGCAATAGATCGTCTAAGCACGCCAAGACTGTTATGCCCTGTGCCCTTAACCTGGCTAGAGGTGGGGCCAGGACTTTTGTAAACACCCAAGGTGCTGTAGCTAGCCCGAAGGGCAAGGCTACAAACTGGAAATGCAGCTCTTCTACTTCGAACCGCAGAAACCTTTGGTGAGCGGGAAATATAGGAACATGCAGATATGCATCCCTGATGTGGATAGACGCCAGAAGTTCTTCTCCTAGTAGGATAGAAACTACTGACCTGGTCGTCTCCATGAGAAAGGAGCGGATCTTCAGGAACTGATTTAGATTCTTTAGATCTAGAATGGGTCTGACATATCCATTTGGTTTTGGTACTGTGAAGAGGTTTGAATAAAACCCCAAACCTCGCTCTTCTGTGGGGATCACCCCCTGAGCCATTAATCGGTCTAGTGCCCGAAACAGAGACTGCTTTTTCTCTGAATCTTTGGGAACGTTTGACCTCAGGAAACAAGATGGTGGAAAATCCTGAAATTCCAGCTTGTACCCCAGAGTTACCGTGGAGATGACCCATCTGTCCTGAATTTCCTCTTGCCAGACTTCTGAAAACTGCAGATGTCTTCCCCCCCACACTGGCGAGGGGGTGCCTCTTCATGATGAGATTATAGGATTCTGCTTTGCAGGTTTCCGGTCCCAAGACTTCTTTTGAGCCTGGGCCTGACCCAGAGGTTTTCCTCTAGAGTCTGACGGCGGAGGCCGTCGCCACTGCCTAGAGGCAGAAGCCCCTGGCGCAGGAGAAAGAGCCCGTTTAATTGAAGGGTGTTTAATACTTTCTTTTGACTGGCAAAAGAGTACTTTTCCCACTAGAAATTGTTTGGATGTATTTGTCCAAATCATTCACAAATTGCCGATTCACATGAAGAGGGAACCCAGTCAGGAGCTTTTTACACGGTGCTTCAGCTGACCAGTTTTTTAACCACAGAATTCTACACATATGCACTAGCATAAGCGTAAGGCAGGACACCTGGTGGATAGAATCTTTAATGGCATCTATGGCAAAGCATAATGCTTTTGGTAGTTCGGCCAATTCCAAGGGCTTGTTGTGCAGGAACCTCTTTAAGGGCCTGTCTAAATTGGTCCTTTAGGAGTTGACAGACGCTTATTGCAGCGACTGCAGGCTGAGTAACGGCACCTGCTAAGGAAAGGAATTCCAACCTTTTATCTGTTGGATCCTTAAGCATTTGATCATTGTCTACTGGACAAGTTAGACTTTTATTCACACTGGAAATCGCAGCGCCAACTGCTGGTACCTTCCATTTTTTGGTGAATTTCTCCTCTATGGGATAGAGAACTGAAAATCTCTTTGGAGGGAGAAAATGCTTATCCGGATGATCCCATTCAGCATAAATAAGCTGTTCTAGTAATGCATGCACAGGAAACGCATGCAAAGGCTGTGAAGGTTTTAAGGAACCCAAGGAAGAAACTGAGCTTTCAGCAGACTCCGTTAGGGGTAGCATGAAAGTAGAAAGAACCACCTCCGTAAAAGAGTGTATCAGCAATTTCTGAGGTTGCGAGGCTGAAAAAGGTTCATCTACCGTTGTTTCCTCCGCAGAGGAATCATCGGTTTGTCTTTCCTCCTGATCGCCTGAGGGTAACACCTCATCCTGTGCCCACCATTCCCCTTGCAAAGGGTCTGAAGTGGGGGGGGGGGGGGGTCTAGCACGCTTCCTATCTATTTGAATGGAGGATGCGATTAAAACTGTTAATCTTCCTTCCAGGCCCTGCAGGGTGGAGGAAAAGACATCCTTAGTCACGTATACAGGGGCTGATATGTGAGAAGCAGATGACCATCAAATTGTTCCGATGGCTCACCCTGGCTTGCCATAATTGGTATTTCAGGCGAGGGTGACAGCGTGGAGACACGACTGGAGTTCCTAGCGCCTGGGAGTGAAACCTTTGGTACCTTTTTGGTCTTTGTGCTGTCTTTTTTGGTACGCATAGTCCTAAGCACAAAAGTAGAGGCACTATTAAATTGCACTTAATCGCTGAACATAGTCATGACAGTAAAGCCGCTATTAAGTTCAGCCTAGTGCTGGGAAAAATGTCCGTCCTGTATCCGGAATGCTACTTGCCACCCTTACGTGCCCCACCACTCCTGTGTCCCAGTGTAGGTTGCTTGCTTCCTCCTTGTTGCCGAGGAGAGACTGCCTCCAGCTGATCCTTTAAGCCTCCGTGTGTCCTCATGGACGTTGCACGGCTCCGCGCCTAGGCCCCGCCCCTTTCGTAAACCCGCCCTCTCCTGTTCTTTTGAAAAGTATTCACGCGCTGAAGCGCGGGCGGCTTTCGGGTCCGCATACTCAACACGAGGGGGAGGGGCAGAGTGTATTACACAGCAGGCAGAGGACACAACTTTAAATGCAGAAAAAAACGGGACCTCCGCACCCACAGCGGAAGGGGGGCGGGGGTATTACAAGGGGGGTAACAACCACAGCTGTCTCCCTAACCCTTCTGATCCCTTCAGGGGGAGAAAAGAATTCGGCAGATCTCTTACCTTTGAGAGGAATCCCCCTGCACAAGCTGCTGCAGCCACACACAGACTGACACTGAGCTGAAGTGAAGACAACAAATTAAGGTATGTGCATACACTCCCTCTAGTGGAGATTTAAGGCATAACAACATTTTTTTCCCTTAAAGAACGCATAGGTGGACTTTTTAGTTTCTACGTTTCTTCCCTTACCTTATCCCCGCCGCAGGATTTGCTGAATTAACAGTCAATCCAACCTTCAGCCATCACGGCGGGCTGCGTTTAGCAAACC
Organism: Aquarana catesbeiana; assembly: GCF_042186555.1. Lineage (NCBI taxonomy): Eukaryota > Metazoa > Chordata > Amphibia > Anura > Ranidae > Aquarana > Aquarana catesbeiana. The sequence continues at coordinate 144,452,199 of NC_133325.1, forward strand.
TTCAAGGACCGGGTCCCTTTTTATCAGGGTTCCACTTCCTTGGACCTGTAAAAAGCACCCCATTAGGAAAGCTTTTAGGTAATGTAGCATGACTAAAGCCCTGGGTCCAGCCCTACAGAGAGGCGTTACAGGCAAAACCTCAGCCTCAGTGGTCTATGGAGGCTATTTAAATCAAGCATGGATCCCTCCTGGAGCTCCTCAGAGCGCATCTTCACTCATGACCAACACCTTAGACACTGGAGAAAAAACTGATGTGCTCCTGGAAGGAGAGGTTATATAGGGAGTGAACTTCCTGGATTGGGTATACCAGTGTCCATCACCTGAAGGTGCCTATATACCCATAAAGTTATTAACTTAGGCTCTGTGTCCCATGATGTACGATAAAGAAATAAGGGGCACCTGATGTAAAGGGGCACTCTGATGGGGACACATGATGTAAAGGGGCACTTTTTGATCATGTGACCGCTGTGACAACCAATGATGGCAGTTACATGAACATAGGTTGGGGGGGGGGGGGGTCATTCAGATGGGGACACCTAATGTAAAGGAGCACTCTCATGGTCACATCTGATGCGATGGGCATACCTAATGTAAGGTGGCACCGTGATGGGGACACCTGATATAAAGGGGCACTTTCTGATCATGTGACAGCCAATGATGGCAGTCACATGATCATAAACCCCACCCTGCCTCCCAGCATCTGAAATCCCTTAAAGGGCTGGGAGGCGCCGGCACAAAGGGGTTATCAGCTTTTATGTAAAACTTTAATCCCAAAAGAAAAAACAAAACTGTTGTTGGAGTTTGGCTTCAATGTGTTAACGAATATTAATCTGCTAGTACATCTAACACTCCCCTCAACCCAGACTGACAATGCTGCTGTCCAAATGTGCCCCCGTACTCATTCATCCAGAGTGGAGGCACTCTAATATAGTAGGAGTGTTACTGCCCAGGTCACCAGGTGAAAATAGAGGTAAGAAAGCCTAAGATAAGAAAACAAACACAGCCACCACATCTAATGATTGGTAAACTGCAATATATGAAATATTTGGTTTTAAATTTAAATACCGCAAAAAAAAAAAAAAAACACTGACAGGTAGCGTTTTTATGACACAAGAGACAGTGGGCTCCATTCAAAAAGCAGTATCTTACTGCATCCGAGTATGCAGTAAGGTACCGCAGAAGCTTTTCAAAAAAATGTGTTGCCGTTCAATAAATAACTCTACTAAAATACTGCATTCGTTATTTTATGAAGTCATGCAGTATTTTAGTAGTGAAAGTCTGCTGTAATTTACAACCGGCAGCAAATATCTGGTTGTTAAGGAGCGGGCAGCTGCCGCGTACTTAACAACCGATGAGTCATCTTGGATAAGGGCCTGGTATGGATTTTGGGGGGGGTGACCTGATGCCATTTTCTTTTTACATTTTGTCGTGCAGACCAGAAGGGAATGGTATAGATTTTTTTTTTTTTTCAATTGTTCATTGTCGGCATTTTTTTTTTTTTTTTTTTACATTCAGCTGTCAGCGGGGAACCCCGTTGACAGCTGAATCCATGTAAACTGATACATTCTGGTGGAGGGTTTGTACTGTGAAAAACAGCAGAACTTGCTGTCCGGATCACCAGAAAATGAAAAGAAAAGAAGGAAAGGAAAGAAAAGAAAATGAATGCAGCCATCATATCTAAGAATTGGTAAACCACTATAATAAAAGATTTGCTTTTTGGTTTAATAAGGCTTTAACTATTTTTTTTTTTTTTTTTATTCACACATTTAGTTAGTTAGAGAGTGGGCTGTCGGCTAATGTCACAGAGCCGGTCCAGGCTCAGACAAGATTGTGACAGTGGAGTCGGGATCCACCCACATGCCTGGATCGGCACTCGGCTCAGCCTCTCAGTGAGCTGCTGAAAGCCTGAGCCAGCCGCACCCACCCCCTCCACAGCCCAGCGCTGTTAAAACGACGTACCATAAATTTATTTATTTCAGGTACTTATAAAGCACGTCCGCCGGCTGGCCTGAGACCTGAACAAACCCGATTGCTTTGTTCAGGTCTTGGATTTAGTAACCCGGAAACAATGTCATGACATCACTTCTGTATTACTAGCATCTTAAAGGAGCCAGTTCTAATAAATAAAAAGTATTCAAAAATGCCAAGCTTGGCGTTTTGAATACTTTCAAGTGCAGAGGGGTCTAAGACCCCTTTCACACTGGGGCGGGAGCAGCGGTAAAGCGCCACTATTTTTAGCGCCGCTTTACTATTGAGTTTGCAGAGGTATTCGGCCGCTAGCAGGGTGTGCAGCAGCGTTTTGCCGGTGGTATAGCCGCGCTAAAGTGGACGAAGAGGTCTGGATACCGCACACCGGACTGAATAACAAATGCCTTTATTATTAAAAAGCTGGGTCACAGGATATACAAGACACTACAGTAGGAATGTACAGAGCTCCGCTGACGCGTTTCACACTCATAGCGGGTGCTTACTCATAGCTGACAAACATAGAAATAAAAAACATATATAAAGCTTTTTTAAAAGACCATGTGATCACGAATCACTGACAGCTGGAAGCCGGCTATGTGAGATCTCGGCACCTGCTGCCAAACGAACAAGCCTAATGCTCTCCATACACTATTCGAAAAATCATCCGAAAAATCATTCGTATAGACACTTTGTTTGTTTTTCGGCAAGTTAATGGGCACAAATCAATAATCGTTTGTGACGTTTTTGTGGAAAAAAAACGAACGGGAAGTTTGGAAAATTTCTGCCGAACGTACGATAAATTGCAAGGTTAATGTGTTTCCCGTCCGAACTGTCTGCACTAGGTATATGTAAAAAAAACGAACAAAAATTATTTATGCATGTCCACTGAACAATTTATCGGTCATTACATGATGGCACGATCGTTTGCAGTCACAGTCAAACGTTCGTTTTTCGAAAATGGGTTCGGCCGATTTTCTGTAGTGTATGGCCAGCATTACAATGGAAACCCCCATGTTAATGGTATATAAGCAACAGAAAGAAAAAAGTTTGAAAATACATAAGTTAAAAAAATGTGTATGTGTATGAAAAAGAAATGTATATATATAAAAAACGTATTTGCAAATTTGTTTGTCAAAAATGCAGGCACATGATTGATTTAGTTAATTAAAAAAATTCATTGTCCAAATCGCCATGAACTAGAAAGTGAAAAATGGGAAAAAACAGATAAAGTAAATTAGAATGCAGTGCAATGAATAAACAAACTATGTATAAACACGTGTATGTTTTCAATAGAATTATATATATAAATACATATATTATTTGATTTCAATGGACAGGAGCGGTATACACACCACTCCTTCACCATTCCAAAGATGCTGCTAGCAGGACTTTTTTTTACTGTCCTGCCAGCGCACCGCTCCAGTGTGAAAGCACTCGGGGCTTTCACATTGAAGAGACAGGAGCGGCTCTTTCAGGACGCTTTGCAGACATTATTTTTAGCGATGTGGCGCCTGCAAAGCGCCCCAGTGTGAAAGGGGTCTTATAGACCCCCGATCCCTCCATAAAGAGTATCTGTCACTGCCTATTACTGTCACAAGGGATGTTTACATTTTTTATTTCTACAGAATATCGGCCCTAAAAATCAGCTGAAAAATCAGTATCAGCCCTGAAAAATCGGTGGACCGCTACTTTCAAGGGTTAAAACAGGTGATGAGGCAACATATCACCTCTGCACTTCCTGTTAGATGCCCTCTGAAAAGAAACTAGCACAGATCACTTTTCAGACAAGTGGCCATGTTAGCGGCATGCGTGAACAAGTCCTAAAGCGCGTGTTTCTGCCAATCACAACATGGAGTATAAATGTATGCAACGCCACAAAGCATGGCGGCTGTGTGTACCGCACTGTCCAGCTGCAATGCTGACTTTATCCGCCTGGTTTTTGGATGAGGCCCCAACAATTACACCGCCAGCTTCAAAACGCTGGTAATGGCTGCCATTAATCACTGATACAGAAGCAGGAGCCTGAGGGGCCCTACACTGTGATGGTGAGTCCGGCCTGCTCCCTCCAGTCCAGTACAGACAGGCGCTCTGAGCCTTTCCTCCCCAGTCAGTCATATTGAGCAGCCGCCTGTACACCTTCTGCCTGCACTCAGCCATGGGGGACGCTCACTCACTACCGCCGCCGCCAGCCACAGACTATCAGCCGTCACCTGCACTACAGCGCCGACACCGCATTCACAATCCCGCGCCGCCTGCTCGGCGAATCCTGGAGCTGAGTGACGTCACTACCATGTGACCGGAGGAGACACACAGCGCCGTGTCATGTGACTGTGCCGTGTCGTCATCCACCGGCGCACTGGGAGAAGGAAGGAGAGATAGTATGGGGGAGGGGGGTTTCGTGTCCTGTGCCCTCACTGCTGTGACCACACTATAGTGTGCACTGATACACAGCCTACCTAAGGAGCTCTACCCCAGTCTACCTCAGAGGAATAGCTGGTCTTAGATTTGGGGAATAGGAATGTTAATTCAGATAGCTGACTATCATACCTCCCAACTTTTTGAGATGGGAATGAGGGACACCTATCAGCAAAAGTATGCAGGCATAGGACACACCCCTTACCACGCCCCCTTAAAGGAGAATTATAAAAAAACAAGTTTGATTAAACCCACAAGTGCTTTATTTACCACTACTTTTCCTTTATATTGGGTTTTGGAATTTACAAATGCAGCAATTTAGAAATCAGAGGAAAGGTTTAGCGCTGGGAAACGCTTTTTGATAGATAAAAAGTGCATTTTATATACAGAACTCAACATTTCAAGTCCTGAGCTACCAGCCAGGCCTCAAGGGTTACTCGCCACCAGTTGCCCCACCCTACCTTTCCCCGCCCCTAATTCCACCCCTAAACAGGCCATCATAAATTATTTCATGAAATTACACTTAAATGTTTTATGCAGAATTAATTCAAAATAAATATTAACAACTTTATCCGTGCCCAAAAATGCAGCCTGCCCGTGTCCACCAATGCAGCCTGGGTCCACCAGTGCAGCCTGTGTCCCCAATCCCTGTGTTAGCAAATATTAATCCGCTAGTACATCTCACACTCCCCTCAACCCAGACTGACAATACTGCTGTCCAAATGTGCCCCCTGTACTCATTCATCCAGAGTGGAGGCTCTCTAATACAGTAGGAGTGTTACTGCCCAGGTCACCAGGTGAAAACAGAGGGAAGAAAGCCTAAGATAAGAAAACAAACACAGCCACCACATCTAATGATTGGTAAACTGCAATATATGAAATATTTCGTTTTAAGTTTAATACAGCAAAAAAAAAAAACACTGACAGGTAGCATTTTTAAGACACAAGAGACAGTGGGCTCCATTCAAAAAAGCAGTATCTTACTGCATCCGAGTATGCAGTAAGGTACCGCTCAAGCATTTCAAAAAATTTGTTGCCATTCAATAAATAACTCTACTAAAATACTGCATTCGTTATTTTATGAAGTCATGCAGTATTTTAGTAGTGAAAGTCTGCTGTAATTTATCACCGGCAGTAGCTGGCACCCTTACCACAGGCAGCTTCCACGTCCTTAACAACTGATGAGTCATCTTGGATAAGGGAATGGTATGGATTTTTTTTTTCCCTCAACTGTTCATTGTCCTTTTTTTTTTTTTTTTTTTTTTTATACATTCAGTTGTCAGCAGGGAATCCCACTGACAGCTGAATCCATGTAAACTGATACCGTATTTACACACACTTTTTTCCCCCTTAAAATCAAGGGAAAATCGTGGGTGCGTGTTATACGCCGATCCCCGCTAATTTTCATCGATCGGGGCGATCGCCGCCGACATACACATAGCGTGTAGATTTAAAAATGGCGCAGCGGAGTTCGCAGGGATTCGGCAGAGCAGAACGAGCGCCGCCAAGATCACAGTGACTGGGCGGAGCCGAGATACACATAGCCGAGTGTACTGGGCTCTGCTCGGCTCCGCTCACAGTCATGCCCAGTCCCGCCATTGGACCTGTGTTATGTCCATCATAGGGCGGGACTGGGCATGACTGTGAGCGGCGCCAAGAAGAGTCGAGTGCAATTTATTTATTTCAGGTGCTTTCATATTGCTTTGTTCGGGTCTTGGATCTAGTACTATTTCAGGTACCTGAACAAACCCGATTGCTTTGTTCGGGTCTTGGATTTAGTAACCCGGAAACAATGTCATGACATCACTTCCGCATTACTAGCATCTTAAAAGCGCCAGTTTTAATAAATAGAAAGTATTCAAAAATGCCAAGCGTATTTGTAGAGGTATCCGTCCACTAGCGGGGCGCGTTTAACCCCCGCTAGCGGCCAAAAATGGGTTAAAACCACCTGCAAGAAAATATGGACCCCAAAAGAGGGGTGGTGACCCCAGGGATTTTATGGGTGAGGGGGAGCCAAACAGTAAAGAAAAGTATAAAGGTGAAAGATGACAGAGTATATATAAAAGCTGTAAATTTTATTCAAAATATCACAAGATGTAGAAAATTAAAAACAATCCAATGTACACAAACTGCAAAAGATCCTTTACATACAGGTTCTACACATAGTTACATAGTTACATAGTAGGTGAGGTTGAAAAAAGACACAAGTCCATCAAGTCCAACCTATGTGTGTGATTATGTAAGAACTCATGAAGGTGTATATACTCTGTCATCTTTCACCTTTATACTTTTCTTTACTGTTTGACTCCCCCTCACCCATAAAATCCCTGGGGTCACCACCCCTCTTTTGGGGTCCATATTTTCTCGTTATTTGTTTTTGGGATGTGGTGAGAGGTGAGCTCCACCTTTGAGTCTATTTGACTGCACATTTATATTATTTGATGGTTTAACCCAGGGATCCTCAAACTACGGCCCTCCAGCTGTGCAGAACTACACGTCCTATGAGGCATTGTAAAACTCTGACATTCACAGACATGACTAGGCGTGATGGGAATTGTAGTTCCTGAACAACTGGAGGGCTGTAGTTTGAAGACCCCTGGTTTAACCATACTTTTATGTTGCTTAAAACCACCTGCAAAGCGCTGCTGCAGCAGCTCTTTGCCGGCGGTATAGCCGCGCTGCCCATTGATTTCAATGGGCAGGAGTGGTGGAGGAGCGGTATACACACTGCTCCAAAGATGCTGCTAGCAGCACTTTTTTTACTGTCCTGCCAGCGCACCGCTCCAGTGTGGGAGTCTATGCTATCGGATGCCTGCTTGGCCCTGCCAGATCGTTGGATTATCTGAGCATGACCGGACTCTAGCTCGGGACAGAGTGGGCTTCTCCTGGACAATACTCCGGAAGTAGCACATTGCGCTTTGTCTTTTATTTGCTGTGCGGCAGGTGGGCTCCTCTGCAGGTCTGCATGTGGGTGTTGGGTCCGATGTTATCTATGTTTTTGTGGCTATTCCATTTGCATAGTGCCATACGAGCTCCCTTAGGGGAGATCCTGGCATGATGGGTCAAACACCCAGGATCTCTGGACAGTTGGATTCGGCTGAGTCAGGAAACCAGAGTTTTCCCTAGTCTGGTGGCTTTGTTCTCCAGTGCTTCGGTGAGGTAAATCCTTTCTCCCCTTGTATTGAACAGGGTGGCCACCGATGCCAGTCTGGCCAGGTGGGGAGAGGTCCTAGGACTGAGCTTTACTCAGGGTTGTTGGACGTTGGTGAAAGCCGGACTACCGAGTGATATCTTGGAACTGCATGCAAACAGACTAGTTTGGGATCATGAAAGGATCGACTTCGGGGGCTCCTGGTACGGATCCAGTCAGGCAAGGCAACGGCGGTGGTGTATATCCTTCGCCAGGGCGGGCAAAAATAGGCTGTTTGCAGCCCTACCTGTTGCTAGTATCCTCTGGTGGGCAGAGCGTCTCGTTCCAGCCTTTTCTGACATACGTTTTCCGGGAGTGGAATACTGTAAATTGAATACCTCAGTTGGTTAGGGTTGGACCACGGGGTGGTCTATTCACTGGGCCACGTTTCATCGTATTGGTCTCCGCTGGGGCACGCCTGAGGTAGATCTGTTTTGCGTCTTGGCTCAACAGGACGGTACCAAGGTTTCTGGCAAGATCACAGGATCTTCTGGCGGCTCTAGTGACCCACGTTTATTCTTTCCCTTTCCTTATTTCCAGCCTTTGCTGTGGCCTTTTGGCAGGATCATGGCTGTGGTGATTTCGGTCATCTTATTGGATCCGGAGGGGTCCCGGTGGTCTGGGTACGCCAACCAGGTGCGCCTGGTCACCAGCGTTTTTCTGGGTGACTGCTTTTCAGGAGGGACCTACTGTCTTATGGACCGTTCTTCCATCTTGTTTTTAGAGGCGCTGATTTTCAATGGCCTGGCTGTGATGAGGCAGGTGCTGCGGTTTCCAACACTGCTGATGGGGGGATAGAGAAAAGGGGCCTTGAGTGCCATCAAGGCCCAGGTGTCAGGCCCTACGGCCACATCACCCTAAAGCCGCCCGATCTCGGAGGCTAAGCAGGGTCCGGCCTGGTTAGGGCCTGGGTGATTTTCTTCAGCGTCTCCTGGTCACGCACTTCCTGGTGCAAACCTTTCTCCAGGGGCTAGACGTCTGTTTTCACCAGTGCGGTTCTTCTACCGCTGTGGGATCTGAACTGGGTAATTTCGGTTCTCCGAAAGCCTCTTTATCTCTTTTTCAAGATATTCGGGAGATTCCGCTATTTACTCTGGCTCAGAAGGTGGTCTCTTGGTTAAGCAGTCTTTCCTGAAGGTAACAGAGGCTGGCCAATATATCTAAGACTGTATAAGAGCACTCCCAGTCTATATAACATCCTCTGGCCCTTAGTTCCCCTCTAGCACTTGCACACCCGAGTCCACAGCAAGGTCTTTACTCACAATGTCCAGGAGCTGTCTGCCACACAGCATCCACAGGTAGGTTCTCAGTGAGGGAGATAAAAGAGCCTACCCCAGATCCAGATTTTAGGACAGTACCCACTCAACAAATAATCCTTTAGCAGTCTTCTCTAGGCCATCAGCCCAGCTCCTGCTGAGACCCAACCTGCAATGCTTTTCTCAGTAACTATCTCGCAGGGACAGGAGCCCCAGGAGAACTGTTATCCTCCTTGGAGAGGAAAGAACACTGAAAAGACCTCCCAAACATCTTTCACCTCCACAGCCACCTTCTGGATGCCTCCTTCCAGGCGTTGGCCAGGGCATAATAAATATTAATCCTGGTCATTATGGTCACTCACGCCCATAATGGGAAAAATAATAAAAGTGATAAAAAATAACTGTGTGCCCCCCCCCCCCCCCCACACACACACACACACACACACACACAGCGCTGCTGGCTTCTCTCCCGCTGACTGCTATAGGGGATCTTTAGGATGGAGGCCAGGAAAAGGGGCTGGTAAATGTAATTTAAAAACCCCTTCCTTATCTAAATGAACACAGTGAGTGATCGGTGCTGATCACTCGCTGTGTTCATTCATAACTGAAGCATAGTAAACTGTGTTTACTATGTTTTTGTTTATGAATTAACAGGAGCCTCTGCCTCCTGTTCATTAAACAGCAGTACAGCTGAGGCTACAGAGAAGGACTGGGTTCTCAGTCCCTTTCTCAGTTTCAAAAGTGAGATATCAGGGCTCTGTTTAGACCCCTGATATCTCACCAAAGAATACAAAAAACTCACCAAAAAAACATGAAACATTTTAAAATCTATAATAAAAAAACTGTAAAAAAATTTGATCTAAAATTTCTAATCAAACTAAAAAGCCATGCCCAATATGAAGCATAATTTAGCCACACTTACTGTTTTCTGTGGTGCACTGTGTATGCCACAGGTCACCATCTCCCTAGTAGGGGCCCCAATGCATTACTTTGTCCATGATGCTATTATGATGGCATTCTACAATGGCAGTAAACCTGAGTAGGAAAAGAATAGTGGAGGGTATGATGGCGGGTAGTATGTACATGAGAGGAGTGCGGAGTGTATAAGGAGAAAGAGACCCTAGAGAGTTGAGGCTCCTGTGCACAGTACTGGGAAAGGACTCAGGTAAGTATCAAGGGGTAGCACACAAATTGTTTTTTAGCACTGAAACTCATTTTGATAGATAAAAAGTGATTTTTATATACATCTACATAGATCAGACCAAAATGAGGGACAAATGAGGAGGAAAGAGGGACAGAGGGACATTGCTCCAAATCAGGGACAGTCCCTCGAAATCAGGGACAGTTGGGAGCTATGCTCACTCTCCTCTGCCTTTTTCATCCCGCCTCCTGGCCTGTGAATGACATCACGCCGGGCGGGACTAGAAAGCTCCTGTCGGGCGGAGATCACTCCGCCTCACAGAAGTGACTGCTTTGGACTTTGTGTGCTGGTGCACATAGCATACTCGCTATGTGCACCACTCAGATAGAACACATGGTAGCGGTGGCCGGCAGGTGTCACACCTGTCTACAGCAGTGCAGAGCAAGCAGCCTTTTTTACGAGGCATCAGAGGCCTCCCTGTTCCCCAGTCCGCCCCTACCTCAGCAGTGTTCAGCAGTGGCCCGGCAGCCCCGCCTCCACCCCTACAACTCACAGCAGCAGCGCTGCATACAAAAAAACGCTTTACCTGTCCGGCCCGCTCTCCCCGCCAGCTTGGGGACACTGCCTGGGGACATTCCCTTCCACTTTCCCACACACAAACCCAGAAAATTAGGCGGCCGCGAGGCCCCTGTGAGGGCGAGGCCTAAGACGACTGCCTAATTTGCCTAATTAGAGAGCCGCCTCTGCACCCCACCCTATACTCTGGAAACATCTTCCAGAAGCAGGTGGGAGGAATAGGAGGAAAAAACCCAACTTAGGAAACCCTGAACTGACAAAACCAATAGATCACTGCTCCACTCACTACAGTGAAGCAAAAAACTCAATTTAGTCTAGCAGGCTAACTATAGGAGGGCACTACACAAAATTTGAATTCTTTTTAAATTTAGTTTTAAAATGTTCTAAATCTGCAAACAGGATTTCTGGAGCAGACCTGATGAGTAAGAACAACCAAAACGGCAGCCCATCATTTGAAAAAGATGTAGATATCTCAGAATTAAAGTGGATGTAAACCCTCACATACTGTATACCCAGTGAAGTGAACAGCCTCAGATGATACACAGGTATGAAACAAATCTCCCTACATAAATTTTACATGTATATCTGCTGTCTTCAGCTTTATATACTGTTTAGAAAGTTCAGATCATGTTAGGAGATTTTCTCTTCATGTTTAACAATGCAGTGAAGTCTGGGCATACAGCCAAGACAGCTGATTAGAGGAAAGGGACACACCCCCTCTCCTCATAGCTAGAGACTTACAGAGCTGATCGTTGAATAGTTCAGGGCTCTGCTACCGTGTTTCCCCAAAAATAAGCCCTAAGACCTAGTACGATTATCAGGGCGGGCTGCAATATAAGCCCTACCCCGAAAATAAGCCCTATCAAAGTTCACTAAAAAAACTGTAATCCACTACTGTATACTGGTGCAGTGCGCTATTTTTTTTTTTTCTTAAAGTGATTGTAAACCCTTACAGACCACTTTTTACTACAGGTAAGTACAGCTTACCTGTAGCTACCCTGGATATCTCCTAAACCTGCACCTGTTTAGGAGATATCCCCTGTATCAGCATGTGCTGACGTCATCGGCACATGTGCACTGAAGCAATGGATTCAGCTAGTGTGCTGTAACCGGCAGCTCCCGCACGCATGTGACATCTTCATGGCTCTAGCCAATCACGATACCTGGAAGTAACTCTGGGAGCGATGTCGTGGCCAGAGCTGTGTACGGAGACCGCTATGGGGGCTTCGATCTAAGGTGAGTATTTAATAATGAGCTAGTATGCTATGCATACTAGCTCATTATGCCTTTGTCTGGCAGGTTTTTTTTTTGGAGGGGGGGGTTTACAACAACTTTAACACACCACTCACATGTGTTTATTTACATTTTTCTTCTCTAGCAAGGAGAGAAAGATACAATGTATCGTTCTCTCCATTCAGAGGAGAAAGCATACACAGGGGGTGGGCGTAACAGTGATTGATCACTTTGATAGCCAGTCAGAGGCTATCACAGTGTTCAGTTGATCGGGAACCAGAAAGCCACTTCAGTGAGGCTGCATATATGTTTACACGCAGCGGCAAGGGGTTACAGTTGATGAACATTTCACATCATTCCCAGTTCCTAGTTTTTTTTTGCTTCAGTTGCATTGCATTAAAATGCATTGCTCTACAAATGTACACAGCATTGAGGTGTGAACAAGGTACATAGAAAACCATAGCTTCTATGTCCCCCTGCAGTGACCTGTGTTTATCCAGGGCAGGAAAATGCAGGTCACTGGATATGGTGTGAACAAGTCCTTAGGGCTTGTTTACACTGACATTGCCCTCTGAATAGTGGTGCGGCACCCTTCAGTTGAGTGGATCACCTTCAGTAGGTGGTAATACCTGCCAAACATGACAGGGCAAATCGTTTTTGCTGTGTTTTGATGCAAAGCAGCATATACTCCCTGATTTGCTCTTGCAGCTTAACCACTTCAGCCCTGGAAGATTTTACCCCCTTCCTGACCAGAGCACTTTTTACAATTTGGCACTTAAACTGACAATTACATGGTCGTGCAATGCTGTACCCGAACTAAATTTGCGTCCTTTTTTTCCCAGAAACAGAGCTTTCTTTTGGTGGTATTGTATTTGATCACCTCTGCGGTTTTTATTTTTTGCGCTATAAACAAAAAAAGAGTGACAATTTTGAAAAAAAAAAAATATATAATTTTTACTTTTTTCTATAATAAATATCCCCAAAAATGTTTTTTAAAAACAAATTTCTTCAGCAGTTTAGGCCAATATAAATTCTTCTACATATTTCTGGTAAAAAAAAAAAAAATTGCAATAAGCGTATATTGATTGGTTTGCGCAAAAATTGTCGCGTGTACAAACTATGGGATTTATGAAATTTTTATGGCATTTTTATTATTATTATTTTTCTTACTAGTAATGGCAGCGATCTGCGATTTTTAGAGGTACTGCGACATTGCGACGGACAGATCGGACACTTTTGACACATTTTTGGGACCACTGACAATAATACAGTGATCAGTGCTATAAATAGGCAATGATTACTGTGTAAATGTTACTGACAGGGAAGGGGTTAACACTAGGGGCAATCAACGGGTTAACTGTGTGTTCCCTCAGTGTGTTCTAACTGTGAGGTGATATGACTGACTAGGAGACGAGACAGATCGTTGTTCCTACTTAGTAGGAACACACAACATGTCTCCTCTCCTCTGACAGCACAAGGATTTGTGTGTTTACACACACAAATCCCCATGCTGGCACTCATGCACACGATCGCACTTGGCCGGCGGTGATTGCGACTGCTGTGCAGCCGTCACGCGCGTCCTCTGACGGCTCTTAAAGGGAAACATATATATATATATATATATATATATATATATACAGGATTTCGCCCAGGAGAGCCATTGTGCGGCAGTAAATCTGCATGAGCCGGTCGGGAACCAGTTAAGTGGGAGCAGTTGGGGGGTGGTAAAAAAATGACTCAACTGCATGTTTATGTAAAATACAGTCTATCTAGTCTCATTTAATAAATGTCAACTGTTTGAATAATTGTGACTAGGGTTGCACCAATACCGATACTGGTATTTGTGCTGATACTAAGCATTTGCATGAGTATCGGTACTGGTACAGATGCTCCGATACCCGGAACTGATACCTTCTGGCTTGGTTCTTTCAGCTGTCAATGAGATTTCCCCTTTAACAGCTGAAATGTAAAGAAAAGAATGCCGGAAATTATTGGTTGTTAAAGAGTGGGGCCCCCGCGTCCTTAACAACCAATGACATTTCAGCTGTCCGAGTGTTCATGAGAGCCGGGGTTTGCAGCAGCAATGTCCACCAACACACCCCCAGGATTCTACTGGCAGGAACTGAATAGGACCCTGGTGGGAGGTGCCCAGAGAGATACCAGAACCTGAGTCCCGTGGGCTTCGGGGTTACAGTTCAATGTGGTGAGTGGAAAGTATATGCGGACGGTGCACATCCCTGCTGCAGAGGGAGCTGGCTGCATGTGTGGGTTGGGTTCCCGGTGCTGGGAGTCATTGCTCTCCGTTCATGTCCTTCTTACCCAACTGCCTGAAGCCGTGTGCAGCCTACATGCCCTGAGCCAGCACTGTATTACTGGGGATTAGGACAGGACCATGCACTTCTCTCTGCCCTGCACTCTTCAGGAGAAACTTCCATCGCTGCCTGTCATTGCAGCTGTGCGAGTCCTACAGGCTCTGCACACACAAACTTTGCTGGGTGCACAGGGGCAAGAGGCATGGAACAATTACGTGTTGTGCAATCACAACACTCTTCTAGGGGCTTTCTGGAGCAGCAGATCAGAACTGATGCCAGCCTTTGATTGTCCCTGATAGATGGGGGCTGTCACCTGCAAACCTTCACTAAAGGGCCTTTCTTTCACTTTGGGCTGTGCAGTGCCTTGCAGAAGTCCATACACACCCATGACCAGTTCTACTTTTTTTTTTATTGCACTCTTTATTTTTTTTTAGATACATTTATATAATTTTTTTACAAATAGAGCTTTCTTTTGGTGGTATTTGATCACCACTGGGTTTTTAGGCCAAAATGTATTCTGCTACATGTCTTTGGTATAAAAAAATCCAAATAAGTGTATATTGGCCATAGGTATCAGTAATTGGTATCGGCAAGTACTTAAAAAAAAGTATCCATCCCTAAGACCCCTTTCACACCGAGGGCATTTTGCAGGCGCTATACGTTAAAAATAGCGCCTGCAATCCTCCCTCAAACAGCTGCTCCATTGTTTCCAGTGTGAAAGCCCGAGGGCTTTCACACCGGAGCGGTGCGCTGGCAGGACGTCAGCAAAAGTCCTGCCAGCAGCTTCTTTGGAGCGGTGAAGGAGTGGTGTGTTTACCGCTCCTCCACTGCTGCTCCCCATTGAAATCAATGGGGCATCGCTGGGATACCGCCGGCAAAACGGCGCTATTGCAGCACATTGCGGGCGGTTTTAACCCTTTCTCGGCTGCTAAAAGCGCGAAATGCGCCGCAAATCCGACAGTAAAACACCGCTAAAAATAGCGGCGTTTTACCGCCGACGCTATATGCGGCTCGGTGAGAAAGGGGTCTTACTGTGACTATACACTCTAAATCTTTGGCAAGATGTGGATACAAAAACGGAAAATTGTATACTTACCTTTCCGTAATTTTCCTTTCCTGTTGCATCTTCATGGCAGCATACACTTTGGGTTGTGACTCCGCCCCCACAACCTGATAGGACCACATAGCTATAAATTGTAGAGAGGGCCCCCGCCCCAGTATTCTCCGTATATATCACCTCAGAAGGGTGGGAGATTGTATGCTGCCATGAAGATGTGACAGGAAAGGAAAATTACGGAAAGGTAAGTATACAATTTTCCGTTTTCCTGTTACATCATGGCAGCATACACTTTGGGGAATAACTCGCAAAACTGGGTGGGAATGCAAACTAAGTTTATTAACAAAGAATAGAAGAATTGGCCTGGATAACCGATCTTCCGAAATCCACTGTGGATAAGCGAGCGGAATCCACCTTATAATGAGACATAAAGGTGTTCCTGGAAGACCAGGTAGCCGCTCTGTAAATTGTCTTCGCTGAGACTCTACAATATGCCGCCCAGGAGGTTGCCACTGCCCTGGTGGAGTGTGCCCTTAAGCCCTCAGGTATTTGATGGTTACTCAGTGAATAAGTCCTCTTGATGGTCTTTACTAGCCATGAAGCAATGGTGTGTGAGGATGCCGCTTGACCTCTCCTGAATCCATGCGGAATGATTAGGAGGCTCTCCGACTTTCTGATGGATTTGGTTGCCGAGAGATATTCCAAGACGTTACCTTTGACATCTAATGGGTGAGGATCTCCCTGATCCTTGCTGAGTGCTGGAAGATTAATCTCCTGGTTGAAATGAAAAGATGAGGATACCTTGGGGATGAAACGATCCGAAGGTCTTAGGACTAGTCTGTCTGGAAAAACAACCAGATATGGTTCACTAACCATTAGAGCTTGCATCTCTGACACCCTCTTTGCCGATGTTATGGCTATTAAGAATGAAACTTTCAGCGTTAGATCCCAGAGGGATATGCTCTCCATTGGGAAAAAGGGTTCCTTGGATAGTGCCTCCAAAACGACTGAAAGATCCCAGACTGGGAAGGACTGTTTTCTGGGGGGCCTCAGTTTTAGACAGGCCCTTTGGAACTGAATCACGAGAGGATCTTGCGCCCATTTAACTCCTGTCAAGGCGGACAGGGCCGACACCTGGACCTTCAGGGTGCTTGACCTAAGGCCTTTCTCTAGGCCTAATTGAAGAAACTCCAAAACCTGAGACACCGACGGGGAGGACGAGTCCCAACCCTGCTGTTGAGTGAAGGAGACAAATTTCTCCCAGACCCGTCTGTATGTGTTGTTGGTGGTAGGTCTTCTGGCCTGGAGTAAGGTATCCACCACCTTCTGGGAACAGCCTTGTTCTAGGTACCTAGCCCTTTCAGTCTCCAGGCCAACAAATGTAGCTTCTCCGGGTTCGGGTGAAGAAGATGACCCTGGGAGAGCAGGTCCATCGACAACGGGAGAGGCAGGGGATCTGCCGTGTTCAGCTGCATGAGGGTAGTAAACCATGGCCTCCTCGGCCAGAAAGGAATTACCGCTACCACCAATGCCGTTGACTTCTTGAGCCTCAGGAGGAATCTCGCTATGAGAGGAGTGAAGATGTACCCCAGGGAAAAATTCCAGGGGTGTTGGAGGCAATCCGTCCCCTCCGCCGAAGGAAATGGTATCCTTGATAGAAATCTCTGGCATTTTGTGTTTTCCGGAGTTGCAGCTAGGTCTATCTCTGGTGAACCCCAGGTCCGGTATATGAGAGCATAGGCTTGGGGACTCAGAGACCACTCGTTGTTGGAGGAGAAATTCCTGCTCAGCGAGTCGGCCAAGATGTACTGGACTCCCAGAACATAAACCGCCCTTAGGTCCAACAGATTCAGCTGTGCCCATTCTAGAACAGGACGGACCTCCTGCATCATGGACCTGCTTCTGGTGCCCCCCTGCCTGTTGATGTAAGTGACAGCCACCTTGTTGTCCATCCTCAGAAGGACATGTTTCTCCCTCAAGTGAAAACTGAAGGCCAGGAGAACCTGAAACGCTGCTTTCATCTCTTCATCTTTCAGAACATTTGACACTGAGTCCTGTGTCCTGAAAGGCCAGCGGCCCTGAGCCGCGAAGTCCTGATAGTGAGCTCCCCATCCCTGCAGACTGGCATCTGAGGTCAACGTCTCTTGATGAGGAGTGAATATATGCTTGCATCTTCTCAAGTTGTGAGGTTCTGTCCACCACCTCAATGATTGTTTTACCTCCTGAGAGATCAAGATTGGCTGGGACATTGATGTACCATTCCACTGGCGCAGGAAGGAGATCTGGAGAGGCCTTGAGTTCCATTGTGCCCATTGGACCATTGGAATGGTAGACGCTAGGGAGCCCAGGATACTGAGACATGTCCTGGCCAGAAGCACTGTAGCCGAGATTGCCCTTTTCACCTTTTGTATTAGGAGGGGAATTTTCCCGTGGAAGTTCCACTGTGTTCTCCCTTGTGTCCAGTTCGGCCCCCAGAAAGACCATTCTCTGTGTGGGATGGATGTTGCTCTTTTTCCAATTTATCAGCCAATTTATAGGGACTGTAACGTGGAGACCAGAATTTTCCGATGTTGGACGAGAGAGTCCTGGCTGTCTCAGAAAAGTAGGATGTCGTCCAAGTAATGGTGGTCCCTCAGCCCCTTTTTTTCTCAGGTGGGCTATTACAGGTAATAGGACCTTTGTAAATGTCCTGGGTGCGGTAGAGATCCCAAACGGGAGGCTTCGGAATTGGAAGTGCCGATGGTTTAGGGTAAAAAGGAGAAATTTTTGGAATTCGGTATGGATAGGGATATGTAGATATGCGTCCTGGAGGTCGATTGACAGCATCCAATCTCCCAGGTTTATTGCTTGGAGGATTGATTGAAGACTTTCCATCTTGAACGTTTCTATTTGTATTGACCGGTTGAGGTTTTTTAGATCCAAGACTGGACGAAAGTCCCCTGACTTCTTTTTCACTAAGAAAAGTGGGGAATAGAAACCCTTGCCTCTTTGAGATAGCGGTACCTCCACTATTGCTTGTTTTTGGAGCAGATCCTGAATGTACTGGACTAAGGATAGTCTTTTTTCTTGAGAAGGAGGAAGTCTGGTTGAGCAGAATTGATCTCTTGGGGAGCGACCTCTGAATGCCCACCTGTGCCCGAAATGAATGGTGGACACCGTCCATGGGTCTTTTATCATTCCCGCCCAAACCAGCTTGAACTTTGTGAGTCTGGCACCCACTACCGCTGGTTGGGCGGGCGAACCTTCAGAAGGACTTCTGGTCATTGGAGGCAGGGGTTTTGGGCTTCTGGAATTTGAGAAAGGACGTCTGGGGGTTCTTCCAACTCCTTCTGTATTCCTTCCTGGGTCTATAGGATTTTGCATCCCTGTATCTCTCCGGGAGATTACGCTTGAAGGGAGGCGGCCTCTGTTGTTTCGGCCTTCTGTCTGATGGTATGAGACCCGACTTCCCGCCTGTCACCTTAGAGATTGCAGTATCCAGCTTCGTCCCGAAGAGGTTTACCCCATCATATGGAATCCTGCATCAGTTGGATTTTGAGGCAGGGTCAGCTGACCAGGGTTTAAGCCATAGCGCCCTTCTGGCCATCACAGTAGCTAACATGGACCTTGATGCGGATCTAATAGTATCCACGGAGGCTTCCGCCACGAAATCTCCCGCAAGGCTAAGTTCTTGTAAGGCCATAGTGATCTGCTCCTGATCTGCGCCCTCAGTGACGAGTTTTGCCGTAGCCGAAGACCAGCTGGAGATAGCTTTTCCGACCGCAGCTAATGCCACCGCTGGTCTGCAGGACCCTCCTGCGAACAGGTAAGCCCTCTTAAGGTTTGTATCAACCTTCCTGTCGAGCACGTCTCTGAACATCACTGCATCTTCAATGGGGAGCGTCACGTGCCTGGCTAGACGCATCAAAGATGCGTCTACTACTGGAGGAGAAACCAAAGGGGATACCTTGGGTTCCTTGAGTGGGTATAATTTGGTAGGTCTGTTGGAAAGACTAAATTTATTTTCTGGATTCTGCCACTCCTCCTTAATCAGCTCATCTAACTCATTGATGAACGGGAAAGCCTCCGGAACTTTCTTGAGATTTGGGAAATACTTCCTCTGTTTCTGCTGTACCTCCTTAGGCTCCTCCCAGTTTATCGCTTCCTTGACCGATCTAACGAACGGTTCTATGAGCGCAAAATCAAAGCCAGCTGATGCTTCCAGCTCCTCATCATCCGACGGGAATTCTTGATCTCTTGATGTACTGGGATTGGTAGGTGAGGCGCTATGGGCCGTAAACTCTACATCAGGAGTTGAGACTTGGGGAGTAGAGACTGTAGTGGTTTCTATGGAATCCAGCTCTTTCTCCCTGGTGGCTTCATCCATGCACCTGCGACAAGCCAGTTTATCTGGGAGGGCTGTGGCCCCGCATACCCAGCAAGCGTTCCCGGCTGGGCGGGAAGGGTGCGCAGAAGATTGGTGTCTTCGTGCAGGGATCTTCTGTGGTAGGAATGGCTATGTCTTGAATAGGATCGACTCCTTCTACGGCTTCCCCTGTGGCCTGAACGACTTCTTCCGCGTGAGTGGCTGCGTCTATGGCCGGAGCGGCTTCTCCTGTGCGAAGACTCTCTTCGCCTTGAGTTGGATGATCTTGCGGACTTGACAGGGCTGACCAATTAGGCAGCGTTAGTACGATCCTGCTCTCTTTTTCAATCTTCTCTACTTACCACTGGAACCCCCCCCCCTTACCTATTAGGCTGATGGTGATCTGCTGGGGCAGCGGCCTCCATAGGAAAGGAAGGTGAGCACCCGAGAGGGATACAGGAAGGTAAGAGCATGCAAACAGACCCAAAAGACAGTGCATAGGTAACAGACACTTACCCGGGGGAGGGTCAAGAATGCAGCAAGTCTGAAAAAAACAGCAGTCAGAAGTCTCTCAGGAAACAAGGAGAGCCCAGAATGACAAACAGAGCTTTTTAAAATTGCCGCCATGGCCGCCGAGGTCACGACCCGCTCGCGCATGCGCAGTAGCGGCGCGAGCCGCTCGGCGCCATCTTGGATACTGGCAAAACCGAAAGGACGCCCTGAGGGTGCGCACTGCGCATGCGCGGAAGCGCCGAGACTTTTGGCGAGCCATAGACAGCACCAGAGGGACTACAATGCCCAGCAGAAGACAAAAAGTGGAGCAAAAGAACCTGGAGACCGCTGCACAACAACTAAGCCTGTTTAAGGCTTATATTGGAGCCGCAACATACCCCCGAGATCACCAGAGCGGGGTTCCTTCCATCTAGCTCGTTTAGAGGCTGTACAGGTAAGGACTTCCACCCAGGAGAGGCTAGAACCTGGCTGGGGCGAATGCGGTAAGGGGGTGCTTCTTAATCAGTTTGGTCCTGACAGGTGAGGAAAAATAAGAGAATACTGGGGCGGGGGCCCTCTCTACAATTTATAGCTATGTGGTCCTATCAGGTTGTGGGGGCGGAGTCACAACCCAAAGTGTATGCTGCCATGATGCGACAGGAAAGGAGATTGCTATGCCTTTTTTTCCATTCAGCCTAGCATGATTTATTTTTGCTATGTTTCAGAAAATGTAAGCATCCAGAACAAACCTATACAAAAACAGGTAGAGTATGCAAACCCCTTGCATATAGTGCCACTTGAGAGCATTAAACTCAGGGCCCCAAGCAAAATCTGGCGCAGCTCTGCATAGAAACCAATCAGCATCCAGGTTTTATTGTCAAAACTTAATTGAACATGCTGAAGTTAGAAGCTGATTGGCTACCATGCACAGCTGCACCAGATTCTGAGCGTTCCAGTTTTAGTAAATCTCCCCCTGTGTGACCTGTTTTACTGATAAAATATAGACATATCTCTTAAGATAAAAAAAAAAAAGATGGGATCTCTGCGAAAGTTATTGTCTACAGATGCTTACCAGCTGCAAGCTGATGTCTGTTATTGGCACTTGGCAGAAACACATGTGAGCATCGCCCTGTAACACTACATTAATTTTGTTGTCCCTATGACCCTGCTTGGTTGACAGAATGAAATATCCTGCATATAACGTACATTGTGCTTTCTTTTGATTTTGATTTTGTCCATGTTTCCTATTTTTCGATACAAATGATTGCATTGGTGTTGCATATAAATGTATTTTTACAAATGTATGGTACAAAAAAACTGCCAGCTTGCCCATGGTTTTCTTTGTTCCTCTGTGCCAGGATATTTGGCAGTGAAATAACATGTCCACTGGATGTGCTTCTTTACCACAGAGGAAACAATTTAATTAACTGGCGACAGTAGGACCAGCCACAAAACCCTGGTTGGGAGAGAAGACAGTTAGAGGAGGCGTGTCCCCAGGGCAGGAAGGGGGGTTCATACTTCTTCTGTAGCTACCAAAACACATACTTTCCAGGAAAGCCACACAAACTGACCCTTCAAAAATGTCCACCACTGTTATCAGAGATATCCCCCCCCCCTTCTTACCCTAACAGGCACAAAATAGTTCCTAATTACAGGAAAAAGAAAGATTTCATTGCTGCCAGTATAGGAAGACACAGAGGGCTCCCTTAGAATTTACTTGTATTATTTTCATGCTCATGAAAAGTTTTGTTTTCTTGCATGTAAATGCAACGTAAAACCATGGCATTATTAGGTATTTAATGGGGTAAAAGCGATGCTCAAAGTTACCTCTGTAACTTGCTATGCAAAGGTGCCAGGAGAAGTACGCTGTGGTGCAGGGTTTCCCCTGAAGTCAGTTTAGTTAGGCTCGGTTCACACTGGGGCGACTTGGGATCCGACTTGTACGCCCTCAAGTCGCCCCAAGTCGCTCCAGAAATAGTTTCAATGGGAGTTAACGCTAGCGTCTTAATAGACACTACTGAAGTCGCTCCGACTTCAGAGCGTACTCCCTGTACTACTTTGATCCGACTTCAGCCTATTGAGGGGAACTCCGCGCCAAATTTTAAATAAAAATCCGGCATGGGTTCCCCCTCCAGGGGCATACCAGGCCCTTGGGTCTGGTATGGACCTTGAGGAGAACCCCCTACGCCAAAAAAACGGCGTGGGGGGTCCCCCCCAATCCATACCAGACCCTTATCCGAGCACGCAGCCCGGCCGGACAGGAATGGGGGTGGGGACGAGCGAGCGCCCCCCCCCCCTCCTGAACCGTACCAGGCCGCATGCCCTCAACATGGGGGGTTTGGTGCCTTGGGGGAGGGGGGCGCGCTGCGGCCCCCCCCCACCCCAAAGCACCTTGTCCCCATGTTGATGAGGACAAGGGCCTCTTCCCGACAACCCTGGCCGTTGGTTGTCGGGGTCTGCGGGCGGGAGGCTTATCGGAATCTGGGAGCCCCCTTTAATAAGGGGGCCCCCCAGATCCCGGCCCCCCACCCTATGTGAATAGGTATGGGGTACATGGTACCCCTACCCATTCACCTAGGGAAAAAAGCGTCAATAAAAAACACAGTACACAGGTATTTAAAATAATTTATTAGGCAGCTCCGGGATCTTCTTCCGGTGTCCGCATCTTCTGCCGGCTCCACCGCTATCTTCTGGCGCTCTTTTGCCAGCGGTGGTCCGGACCTCTGGATCATCTTCTTCCCTCTTCTCTTCCAGAGATGTTGACACGACGCTCTCCCCAGCCAGAATGGTTTCTGTGCGCTCTGCAAGGGACTTATATAGGCGGTGACCCCGCTCCCTTATGCCGTCACAGTCCCTGGGCATGCTGGGTCTGTGACGTTTTAGGAGGCGTGGTCACCGGGTGATGACCACGCCCCCTTATGACGGCACAGCCCCAGCATGCCCTGGGACAGTGACCTCATAAGGGGGCGGGGTCACCGCCTATATAAGTCCGTTGCGGAGCGTTCAGAGACCATTCCAGCTGGAGAGAGCGTCGTGTCAACATCTCTGGAAGAAAAGAAGAAGGCAGAAGTCCGGACCACCGCTAGCAATTGAGCTGCAGAAGATAGCGGAGGAGCCGGCAGAAGATGCGGACACCGGGAGGAGACGGCGGAGAGACCCCCGAAGTCGGAAGAGGACCCCCGAAGTCGGAAGAAGATCCCGGAGCTGCCTAATAAATTATTTTAAAAACCTGTGTACTGTTAGTTTTATTGACGCTTTTTTTCCCTAGGTGAATGGGTAGGGGTACCATGTACCCCATACTCATTCACATAGGGTGGGGGGCCGGGATCTGGGGGCCCCCTTATTAAAGGGGGCTCCCAGATTCCGATAAGCCCCCCGCCCGCAGACCCCGACAACCAACGGCCAGGGTTGTCGGGAAGAGGCCCTTGTCCTCATCAACATGGGGACAAGGTGCTTTGGGGGGGGCGCACACTGCGCCCCCCATGCCCCAAAGCACCCCCCATGTTGAGGGCATGCGGCCTGGTATGGTGGGGGGGCCGCCAGCGAAGTCGCCCGTCATGGAGGCGACTTGAAGTCGCCTCGTAATTTGCCGAAGTCGTGCCAAAGTCGCGCTGAAGCCGCGTTGAAGTCGCGGTACAAAGTCGCGTTAAAGTCGTGTTGCCCATGTGTGAACCGACCCTTAGGCAGCATTGCTCGATAATATAAATGTGAGTCCTTTGAAAACATCATATTTGATCACGATCTGGAGGTGTCCTTCATGTTAATGTGATTATACAGTGCTGTATCTGCCTTTTTCTGTGTAAGTGCAGTTTCTAGTTTTTAATTAAGTTATAGTATCTCTTTCACACTACTTGGAGTATTTGTCTCCTTTTATGCTTTTTTTGAGTGGTAACTGCAAGGGAGTTTGGCATCCGAGGAAGTCCTGTCAACCAGCCCTGGGGGTCCTCTCTACCCCTAATGTGAGAACAATCTGACATCTTTGGGTGGCTTTGCATTTAATCTACTATCATGTTTTGTGTCCTACAGTGTGCCAGGGAGCTTCCATCCATGCAAGTTATGACCTCTCTATTTTTTAACTTAGGAGATCATGGAACTTTGGTAAGCCTTTATATGTTCGTTTTTGGTGACAGTTTATCACACTGGTGGAGAATGCACCGATTTGATTTCTCAGCGAGGAATGGGCTCATTACATAGACTTTGAGTTACAAGTGGACATTTTTTCACTTTTATATGTTTTGAATTTTTTTTTTAATGTTAAATAGATCCTTAGTATTTCACTAATCTTTGGACCATAATTACTTTGTTTAGCGCAGCACAGTATTTTTAAATAACATAAATGTACCCATATGCATAAAACGATGGTCAGAATTTTGCAAACAATATAACCATTTCAATTTACCTTATATACCAGACATACAGTGGGGACGGAAAGTATTCAGACCCCCTACATTTTTCTCTCTTAGTTATATTGCAGCCATTTGCTAAAATCATTTAAGTTCATTTTTTCCTCATTAATGTACACACAGCACCCCATATTGACAGAAAAACACAGAATTGTTGACATTTTTGCAGATTTATTAAAAAAGAAAAACTGAAATATCACATGGTCCTAAGGATTCAGACCCTTTGCTGTGACACTCATATATTTAACTCAGGTTCTGTCCATTTCTTCTGATCATCCTTGAGATGCTTCTACACTTTCATTTGTGTCCAGCTGTGTTTGATTATACTGATTGGACTTGATTAGGAAAGCCACACACCTGTCTATATAAGACCTTACAGCTCACAGTGCATGTCAGAGCAAATGAGAATCATGAGGTCAAAGGAACTGCCTGAAGAGCTCAGAGACAGAATTGTGGCAAGGCACAGATCTGGCCAAGGTTACAAAAAAATTTCTGCTGCACTTAAGGTTCCTAAGAGCACAGTGGCCTCCATAATAGTTAAATGGAACATGTTTGGGATGACCAGAACCCTTCCTAGAGCTGGCTGTCTGGCCAAACTGAGCTATAGGGGGAGAAGAGCCTTGGTGAGAGAGGTAAAGAAGAACCCAAAGATCACTGTGGCTGAGCTCCAGAGATGCAGTCGGGAGATGGAAGAAAGTTGTAGAAAGTCAACCATCACTGCAGCCCTCCACCAGTCGGGGCTTTATGGCAGAGTGGCCTGATGGAAGCCTCTCCTCAGTGCAAGACACATGAAAGCCTGCATGGAGTTTGCTAAAAAAACACCTGAAGGACTCCAAGATGGTGAGAAATAAGATTCTTTGGTCTGATGAACTTTTTGGCCTTAATTCTAAGCGGTATGTGTGGAGAAAACCAGGCACTGCTCATCACCTGTCCAATACAGTCCCAACAGTGAAGCATGGTGTTGGCAGCATCATGCTGTGGGGGTGTTTTTCAGCTGCAGGGACAGGACGACTGGTTGTAATCGAGGGAAAGATGAATGCGGCCAAGTACAGGGATAGCCTGGACGAAAACCTTCTCCAGAGGGCTCAGGACCTCAGACTCATGGCTGTATTAGACCAAAAGGGTGCTTCTACTAAATACTGAGCAAAGGGTGTGAATCCTTAGGACCATGTGATATTTCAGTTTTTCTTTTTTAATAAATCTGCAAAAATGTCAACAATTCTGTGTTTTTCTGTCAATATGGGGTGCTGTGTGTACATTAATGAGGAAAAAAATGAACTTAAATGATTTTAGCAAATGGCTGCAATATAACAAAGAGTGAAAAATTTAAGGGGGTCTGAATACTTTCCGCCACCACTGT
Source organism: Aquarana catesbeiana (assembly GCF_042186555.1). Taxonomy (NCBI): domain Eukaryota; kingdom Metazoa; phylum Chordata; class Amphibia; order Anura; family Ranidae; genus Aquarana; species Aquarana catesbeiana. The sequence goes on from NC_133325.1 coordinate 144,477,947, forward strand.
ATACTTTAGATATAATTGAAAGGGCAGCAGTACTCATCTTAAATCTGGTCTCCAGGCTTCCCTTGCCCAGCTTTGAACATCTCACGGAGCACTGTTCAACCCATCATCCGAAAATGGAAACTGCAAACCAACCAAGACATGGCCGTCCACCTAAACTGACAGGCCAGGCAAGGAGAGCATTAATCAGAGAAGCAGCCAGGAGGCCCATGGTAGCAGAGATCCACAGCCTAGGTGGGAGAATCTGTCCACAGGACAACTATTAGTTGTTTACTCCACAAATCTGGCCTTTAGGAAGAGTGGAAATTGAAAAGCCATTGTTGAAAGAAATGTCCCATTTGCAGTTTGCGAGAAGCCATGTTGGGGACACAGCAAACATGTGTAAGAAGGTGCTCTGGTCAGATGAGACCAAAATTTACCTTTTTGGCCTAAAAGCAAAATGCTGTGTGGCAGAAAACTAACACTGCACATCACCCTTAACACACCATTCCCACCGTGAAATATGGTGGTGGCAGCATCATGTTGTGGGGATGCTTTTCTTCAGCAGGGACAGGGAAGCCAAATACAGGGCAATCTTAGAAGAAAACCTGTTAGAGTCTGCAGAAGTCTTGAGACTGGGGCGGAGGTTCACCTTCCAACAGGACAACGACCCTAAACATACAACCAGAGCTACAATGGAATGGGTTAAATCAAAGTATATTCATGTGTTAGAATGGCCCAGTCAAAGTCCAGACCTAAATCCAGTTGAGAATCTGAGGCAAGACTTGAAAATTGCTGTTCACAGATGCTCTCCATCCAATCTGACAAAGCTTGAGCTATTTTGTAAAGAAGACTGGAAAAAAATGTCACTCTCTAGATGTGCAAAGCTGGTAGAGACATACCCCAAAAACACTTGCAGCTGAAACTGCAGCGAAAGGTGGTTCTACAAAGTATTGACTCAGGGGGGGCTGAGCACAAATGCACGCCACACTTTTCACATATTTAATTGTAAAATATTTTGAAAACCATTAATCATTTTCCTTCCACTTCACAATTATGTGCCACGTTGTATTGGTCTATCACATAAAATCCCAATAAAATGAATTTACCTTTCTGGTTGTAACATGACAAAATGTGGAAAATTTTAAGGAGTATGAATACTTTTTTAAGGCACTGTAGCACCAGCACAGCAGATTTGGTGGAGTATGTATATATATCTGTTCAGTAATATACAACTCTTGGCAAATCTATGGACCAGCTTTCTAGGCACCATGTCTGATATCCCTGAAAGTCTTTTCCATAGAATTTTCTTAGCTAACTTTTTATGAGGTAGGTCACTGGGTCTCTTGTCAACCCTCCTCAAGCACTTAGACGTGGGACTAGCATGCAGAATGTGATAACAAATGCACATAGCTAATTTTTACGAACATATAAGGCCAATTTTTTTTTTTTTTTTTAAAGGTGTTTATTTTCATTTTTAGACAACAAAAGAAAGACAAAATCAAAAAACAAATACAGACTGACCGTACGTACATGTATGGTGTAAACAGCACATTAATTCGGATATAAAAAAGATCACTGATTAGGACGTCTGTATAAAACATTAAAACCCCTAACAATAAAAGAGACATCCATTCACACTCACACCCATTCACACATCTAGCACACATGACCTCATTAGTGCGGTACATTTCCAGAAACCCAAAGGGAGTAAACTTTTTTTAAGAGCATATGTGAATCTCCATCTACATATAGACATATGTCAAATAATGTTTACTGGATCACATCACCATACCACATCACTGAGATAACTGTGAGGAGAGGACATCCCCTCAGAAGTCCCCTGAGACGTCCAGCCACAGCTGCCATATTTTGGTGAACTTCTTAGGGCATGCCCTACTTTGATATATTAATTTAAATTTAGGGAGGGTCCCATGAACAATACGGAAAAAAGCTTGGGCCGAGAGGTGGGCAGTATCTTTCCAATGCAACAAAATTGTCTTACGTGCGTAAAATAACAATATACATATCAACGTTCTAACATGAGTGCGAGGAACATGATCATTTAATACCCCCAAAAGTCCAAACTCCGGAGTATGAGGCAACAACATATGCAGCTTACGGTTGAAAAAAGAAAACAAATCCTTCCAGAAGGTTGTAAGTACAGAACATGTCCAAAACATATGAAAAAAATCGTCAGCAATCATGTTACATCTAGCACATGCAATATCTTGACCCAGACCCATTGTAACCAACCTAGCAGGTGTATAGTGTAAGTGATGTATAAACTTAAATTGTATCAGGACATCAGCTGTGCTGATGATATCCTGAAAACATATTTCCACTGCCTCTTCCCAATCCTCTTCAGAAAGCTCAGGCATAACCATCTGCCATTTACGTTGAGAATTCTGAAAGGGATCCGCACCCATCACCTGGATGCGCCCATAAAAGGTCGTCACTAGTTTGTTTATTTCTGGGAATGACAGAAGGTCCTCAATAGAGGATTCCTTGAGCTCTATGGTCAATGAACCAAATTGTGTCCTAAGGGCATGTCGTAATAGAAGGTACTTGAAGAAAAATTTGTTGTCAAGGCCATATTTAAGTCTAATGGATTCAAAAGGCAGTAAGGTATTCTCCTCAAATATATGAAAGAGGTGTGTGATTCCAAAATGGGCCCACCACGTCGAGTCCGGATGACCAGAGAGCTTAGGAATATTCAGATTTCGCCACAGGGGAGCCTGTGGCGAAATATCCACTTGGGATTGTGTCAGTGTCTTTCCCCCCTCCCTCCAAGCCATAAGCCACCTGTTTTCCTTGATCTATGCAATTCATCCTTTAAAGAGGTAGGAGGTGCAAATAATGACAAAAGAAAAGCCGTGGCAGGAGTTTGGGGATCGGAATGCAGCCAATCATGGATATTGGTGAGCTGGGAAGCGAGAAAATAATTTCTTAAGTTCGGGCAAGCCAAGCCGCCTACGGCCTTGGCCGCTTGTAAAGAAGATTTGGCTATACGAGGTTGGCAACCGTTCCAAATAAAAGTAAACAGGGCAGAGTCAAGTTTTGCAAATCATTTTTTGGTGAGGAAAACCGGGGAAGCCCTAAAGCTATAGAGAAATTTCGGTAGAAAAATCATTTTAAATATATTTATACGACCAATTAGATTGAGGGGCAGTAACGACCAGGTACGGAATTTATCCGTCATCTGATGGACTATAGGGGCGATATTGAGTTCTTCATATCTAGGGAGGTCGGCATGTATCTGAATACCTAGGTACTTAAAGGAGGGTGTTAGTTGAATACATGACCTCTGCAGATAATCATAAGGAGAAGGGGGATCGATAGCAAAGGCCTGGGATTTTTCCCAGCCCACTCGGAGCCCCGAGACCGCACCAAACTCCTCCACCACTTGTAGTAATTTAGTAAAAGAGCTCTACCTACCATCCAGATATACCAGGGCATCATCTTGCGGGCCAGAACGGATACCCCCAATCTCAGACGTCTGCCGCACTGCCAGAGCTAATGGCTCAATGGCTACTGCGAACAGCAGAGGAGAGAGAGGGCATCCCTCCCGAGTACCCCGGTTCAAAGAAAATGGTGCAGAGATGTCCATGTTTGTGCGAACCCTAGCCTTCGGGTCAGCATATAGTAATCAAACCCAGTGGATAAAATTTGGCCCAATACCCATCTGTGCCATAGCCTCCCATAGGAAAGACCAACTCACAGTATCAAAAGCTTTCAATATGTCCAGGGACAGGACTAAACCAGAACGCTTCGCACGTGCTGCCTCATGGACATGTAGGTACAATCTGCGGATATTATAAAATGCACTCCTGCCAGGCATGAAACCGGATTGGTCCGGAGGTATGAGGGACAGGATGACTGACTGAAGTCTGAGGGCAGGTATTTTTGCTAAAATCTTTGCATCACCATTCAGGAGTGAGATAGGCCGGTAGGATCCACATTGTTGTCTATCCTTACCGGGCTTGGGTATAACCACAATGAGTGCTTCATTCATAGAATCAGGAAGCTTCTATGTCCTGAAACATTTTGAGGAGCCTAGGAGCCAGTACCTCTATATGTGTCTGGTACCACCCCGAAGGAAGCCCATCCAGGCCAGGAGTTTTATTAGAGGGTAGAAGGCATATGGCCTTGGTGACCTCCTCCAGTGTAATGGGTTTATCTAAAAGGGATTGTTGAGAGTCACTGAGCGCCGGGAGGTCAAGGGATTCAAAGAAGCCCATAAAGTCTGTTTCTGAAGGGATATCCATGCCCCTATACAGTGTGGCATAGAAATCCGCAAAAGTTTGATTAATAGTCAGTGCGTCAGATGTAGTCGACCCGTCTGGCAATTGAATTGTGGCAATCGCGGCTTCCTGACAGTCCGCGTGTGCAAGATATGCAAGGAGCCTGCCATTTTTCCCCCCATGCTCGTGAATACGAGCCGAGAGGTACAACTGCTGTTTCCTGGTCAAGTTTACCATGTGCAACTGCAGAGCCCGATGGGCCTCTGTCAGCATGCCCCTAGTTTCAGAGGAGGGGGCACCCGTATGATGGGCGCGGGCCTCCTCCAAAGCTTTTCGAAGATCCTCCTGTGTCCTCCGCCCGACGGACCTGTAGCACTTAATTCTAGAAATATAGGAACCCCTGACCACAGCCTTAAAGGCATCCCAAACAGGACCCACAGGAGCAGAGTCCATGTTAAGAGATCAGTAATTAGTCATGTCAGTCGGGATGCCCTCAGATATCTCCGGTGTAGAGATCCAGAGAGGGCTGAGTCTCCAGGTTTGGAACGCCGGTCTATGGCCCATAGTCAAACCCACCTGTATCATAGAATGGTCAAACTCCGTCTGGGGGAGATACACTATGGATCGAACGTCAGGTAAAAAATCATTCGTGGCCAGAGCATAATCAATTCTAGAAAGGGCTGCATAGGACCTAGACTGGCAGGAGTACACTTTGGCCTCTGGAAATTTCCAGCGCCACAAACCCACATATCCATAAGTATTTCGCCACGCACGAAACAACCCGGATTCAGATTGTAGGGGCTTTAGTCTAAATCAGGTTGCAAGACTGAGTTGAAATCCCCAAGGATAAGCATAGGGCAATTAGGCAGGTTAGCAAAGTGAATATTAAGATCAGAGAACATTGCAGCCGTGACCGGGGGAGGGAGATATACCGTGACCAAAATAAGGGATGTGCCATGTATTGATATATGTAAAATAACATACTGCCCCTTGGGATCTAGACAACTTGATGACACACGAAGGGCAACCCCTTACGAATAAGGATAGCAACCCCCCGGGCATAATTTGAGTAGGTAGATTGATAGTGATTGGCCACCCAATGTTTTTTTAGTGCCATCACTTTGGACCCCATTAAGTGAGTCTCCTGGAGGCATAGGACATGTGGCTTACTATGTTTCAGGGCCTCAAAGATAGATGCTCTTTTAAATTTAGAGTTCAGCCCGCGGACATTCCACAAACAAATGGTTACGTCAGACATGGGGTTGGTATTATAAGTGCTGGGTTAGGGGGGGTCTCAGAGGGCTTCCCACCCTTGGTCATAGCCACATAGAAAATTAAGGGCCGCATTGCTAGACATACAACCATCCATACATACACCATGCATACAACCACACAACTACATACATTAGCATGTTCATTACCCAACAGGGGCAATAAATTCCCTGCCCAGCTCCAAAAAAGGGGAGTGGGCCTATACCCTAAACTTGTACCATGCCTGAGGCACATGGCCTGGAACAGGAGGCAAGAAAAAAAATAAGTTCAAAAGCAAAAAAAAAAAAAAAAAAAAAGAAGTCAGTGTTCAACAGCAATATTCCCAAAACAAAATGGAGGGGACTGAACCCCAAGGCAGCTCAGGCACGGTTAAAAACCGAGACTTGGTACTCTCCCTCCGGAGACAAGTATGATCGTATGATCCTCCAAAGTCAGCACATGTTTGAGCAACAAAACAAAACTTCACATGAATAAAAAAGCAAAAAATATAATGCAAAAAAGGGAGATCCCAGAGGAGGGAGGAAACTTCTGTTACAGCAGTGGAGCCAACAAAATGTGGGGATCCGCATCAGGCAGGAGGCTTAGGAGGGCGAAGTAGTGATTCCCACCAGGACATGGCATCATGCGGGGACTGAAAGAAATGAGCTTTCCCCTGGTATGTGATCTGAAGGGTGGCAGGGAATAGCATGGAATACTGAATATCTTGCTCCCGGAGCTTCTGCTTGACACGCTGGTAGCTGGCTCTACGGTTGCAGACTGTCGCAGAGTAGTCTGGAAAGAGTGACACCACAGCATTATTAATGCGGAGACTTCCTTTCCGCCTGGCAGCCCCCAAGATGGAGTCATGGTCCCTGTAATTAAGGAGACGGATCACCACTGTACGTGGGGGGTGACCTTCAGGAAGGGGGCGTCCTAGTTTACCTTGAGAATGGCAAGGACATCTGCCAGGGTGGGTTCCTTGTCGCCATCCGCGACCTCTGAGCCCGGGGTCGATAGCAACAGCACGGCTGCAGGGTCCGGAATCTCAGGGGAGGGCGATGGGGACCCGTCCTAGCCGTCTCCAAAGAGATCTGGAGTGGAGGCTGGAGATGAGCTGGGCCCATGGACGGTGTTGCGGCGGCCATCTTGGCAGGAGCGGGTGGCGATGCTCATCTTTACCGGGGGTTGTCTCTTCACTCGCCGCTTTCCCATCCACCAAAATGCCCCCCCGATGATGCAGGAGACACACCGAGAGGGATTAGACAAAAAAGAATTTGACTGCTGACAATGGTCGATCAGGATGGAGCAGGATTGTATAGGGAGAGACCGGAGCTACACAGGAACACGACCAATCACATCCTGAGCCAGGCCACACCCCTACTAGGGCCAATTTACACAGGAGCCAATTAACCTACCAGCATGTCTTTGAAGTGTGAGAATATACCCACACAAGCTAGCAGGTTGGCTCAGAACAGTACATGGTATTGTTAGTGGTAAGTGTTAAACAATACATTACACAATATTATTTGAGCTTCTATTATTGTTACTTCAGTGTAACCCACTATACACATTATTTGTGTAATTTTTCAGATTTCAAGCTCTTTGCTGGTGGTCAATGTTTTCAGTTCTGTTTATAGCACTAAAGGAAAAAATGTACAACTAGATGCTCTCTGGGAAAAAATGTTTAAATGCTGATTTTTTAGAATAAAAATTAGAAATTGGCTGTGTTTTACATAGTTTGAATACAGAACACTTATCACATTGGTTGCTTTTAAGGCCTCACTTATATTAGCTTACTTTGGATGTACATCCAAACTTTGAAGGGGGATATCGTTGTTATGGCAGCAGCTAGCTGCAATAACCCCGGGATCCCCGTTTTCGTGCGGCGGTCCTCTTTCTGATAAAAGTGGTCCCTGGGGCGGATTCGCCGCAAGATCACTTTTATCGGTGGCAGGAGAGGGCCCCCCGCCACGATCCGGTGCCCTCCGCCGCTTACCGGAGTCGTCGGTAGCGGTGGAGGCGATCGCGTCCATCTCCCTCCTGTGCTTGGAGACGAGTGAGGCTAAGATGGCACCCACTCGTCTCCATGACAAAGCTGGGCGGAAGCGACGTCCACGCCTCTTAAAGGCATATTTTTTTCAATGTATTTTTTTAAATGACTTTTTTTTTTTATTATTGCATTTTAGTGTAAATATGAGATCTGAGGTCTTTTTGACCCCAGATCTCATATTTAAGAGGTCCTGTCATGCTTTTTTCTATTACAAGGGATGTTTACATCCCTTGTAATAGGAATAAAAGTAACACAATTTTTTTTTGTTTCTTTAAACGGTGTAAAAATAAATAAAATAATGTAAAATAAATAATAAAAATTTAAAAAATGTTCTTAAAAACCCCCCCTCCCGACGAGAAGCGAACGCATACGCGAGTAGCGCCCGCATATGAAAACGGTGGTCAAACCACACATGTGAGGTATCGCTGCGACCGGTAGAGCGAGAGCAATAATTCTAACCCTAGACCTCCTGTGTAACGCAAAACATGCAACCTGTAGAATTTTTTAAACGTCGCCTATAGAGATTTTTGAGGGTAAAAGTTTGACGCCATTCCACAAGCGGGCACAATTTTGAAGCGTGACATGTTGGGTATCAATTTACTCGGTGTAACATTATATTTCACAACATAAAAAAAATTGGGCTAACTTTACTGTTGTCTTATTTTTTTTATTCAAAAAAGTGAATTTTTTCCAAAAAAAGTGCGCTTATAAGGCCGCTGCGCAAATACGGTGCAAAAAAAAGTATTGCAACAACCACGATTTTATTCTCTAGGGTGTTAGAAAAAAAACCCATATATAATGTTTGGGGGTTCTAAGTAATTTTCTAGCAAAAAAACCTGTTTTAAACATGTAAACACCTAAAATCCAAAACGAGGCTGGTCCTTAAGTGCTTAAGTGTATGTCCATTCGGGAGCCATGTTTGCACACACAGGGATGCAGACATGGAAGCATTTGCCTCTGTGCACCCGCAAGGCTGTCCGTGCAGCTGCTGCATCCCGATTTACATGAATGGGACTGCATGCATATGGGGGTGCATGGAACACCGTGCATCCCTATGCAGGCAAATATGGTCCACGCGTAAGTGGGAAAAAATTGAAAATTTCCTATCATATATTTACCATAATTTTCCTTTCCTGAAAGACTCCATGGCAGAAACGTGTGCGTAGGCTACGCCTCCATAACTACCCCATAGGACACCTCTCCCATAAATCTTTGCTCTGGACTACTAACTGTGTTCCGTAACTAGCCTACTCCAAACATTTGGAAGGGAACTCCTGCTGCCATGGAGTCTATCAGGAAAGGAAAATTACGGTAAGTATTTGATAGGAAATGTTCCATTTTCCTGATAGACTCCTTGGCAGCAACGTGTGGGAAATAACTCACCAAACACACCCGGGTGGACAAAATGTTGAGCAAAGAAAAACAATATTTATTTAACACTGTCAACCGACAGTACTTGCAAACCAAAATTAACGGAAGACAAGGTGGCTGGTTCAACACAGTAGTGAGATACAAATGTGTTAATAGAGGACCAGGAAGCCGCTCTGCAGATTATTTCGGAGCGACATGTCGAGAAGCTGCCCAAGAGGTCATACTCCGAGTTGAATGAGCCGTTACTGCCTTTGGAGGAGCCAAGCCCTTTGCCATATAAGCGCTTTGAATGGTCTGTACAATCCAAGCAGCAATGGATCTAACTGAGGCCCGCATTCCTTTATTTTTCCAGTGGAGAAGGATGAAAAGAAACTCTGATTGCCTAAACGGAGCTGTGACCTCCAGGTACTGTTTCAGCGTGTTTCCCACATCAAGAGGATGAACAACCTGATTTTTCGGGGATCTAAAGGTGGGAAGCACAATCTCTTGATTTTCATGAAAAATTGTAGTCACTTTAGGGTTTGACCCCAACATGGGAATCAACACTGCTCTACCTGGAGAAAAAGTTAGTAAAGACTCCTTCGAACCCAAGTTTCTGATTTCAGACACTCTTTTGGCTGATGTAACCACTACTAGGAAGGCTGTCTTGAGTGTGAGATATTTCACTGAGAGAGGTTTATCAGGATCTGATCCAAGACTGAAAAGGAAATCCAGAACAAGAGGGAGATCCCATTTGGGGAACCTCGGTTTCCTTTGAGATCTAAGCCTGATCGCACCTTTGAAAAACTGGCGAACCAGGTAATGATTCGCCCATGAAAGTCCTGTGAATGCCGAGATGGCCAATACTTGTACCCAAAGAGAACTAACTGATAGGGACAGGTCAAGGCCTGTTTGTAGAAAACTAAGGATGTCCTGGACTGTCGGAGAGTTACAAGGATTAGGCCTGGAAGCCATGTGATCTGTGAACCTAGACCATATTCGTTCGTAGACCCTGTTGGTGCTTTTCCTTCTGGCATTAAGAAGGATTGGAATAGCTTCTTCTGGACAACCTAGAGCCTCGAGCATTCCCCTCTCAAGAACCAAGCCCTGAGGTGCAGGTGAGAAGGACAGGGGTGCAGGATTGTGCCTTGAGACAGAAGATCCAGTCTGAGAGGCAGGGGAACTGGGTCTTGATAACTGAGGAGTGTTAGAAGGGGAAACCAAGGCCTGTTGGGCCAGAAAGGAGTCACCGCTATGACTTCTACCATCTCTGTTCTGAGCCTACGAAGGAACTGGAGTATAAACAGTACTGGAGGAAAGGTGTAGGCCTTGTGAAATCTCCTCTGGTCTCTGAGAACATCTATCCCATACGCTTAGGGATCTCAGAACCTCGAATAATACTTGGTCAGCTTGTAGTTGCATGGGGATGCAAAGAGGTCGACTTCTGGAGACACTCCCAGGGTCAAGAGCCAATCGAACACCTCTTTGTGGAGAGACCACTCGTTGTTGTTCATTTGAACACGAGAAAGGAAATCCGCTTGTACATTCTGGATCCCAGGAATGCAGACCGCTGAGATGTTGGATAAGTACCTTTGGGTCCAATTCATGATTGGTTCCACCTCCTGTAGTAGGGACCAGCTGCGAGTTCCACCCTGCTTCCTTATGTAGGTCACCGCGATTGTATTGTCCAACCTGAGCATTACTGAAGAGTTCTCTATTAGATGGCGGAATTAAAGAAGTGCCTGAAAGGCAGCTCCCAGTTCCAGGATGTTGGACACAATCCCCAGAGAAGGGGAGTTCCATCTTCCCTGAGCCACTTCTGATGAGCAATTACCCCCCTCAGCCCCGGTTGCTGGCATCTGAGGTTATCGTGACCCAAGAGATGGGGACAATCGAGTGGCAATTGCGGAGATTTTTCCCTTGGAGCCACCAACACTCTCATGGCTGGAGTAAGGTGGATGCGCTAGCTTTTGCTGTAGGAATTCCGGTGGCCGCCATAGTGCCATTTACCCTCTGGAGAGCGGAGAGGTGAGCCGAAGCGAGGGTTGAGCGAATTCTGTCTCAAGCTACTACAATCTTCTCCTCGGGCAGCCAGATAGTGCCTTCCACAGTGTAGAAGAGAGCACAGAGAAACACGAGGAATTGTGCTGGTTCCAGGTGGCTCTTCTCCAGATTCAGGAGCCACCCAAACTCTTGAAACGTGGAGATGACCAGACTCCTGTGTTCTAAAAGTTGACCCTTGTCTTGAGCTGAGAGAAGTAGATCATCTAGGTAGTGATGAAGATGAACCCCTTTGACTCGAAGAAGAGCAACAACAGCCAACAAAACCTTGGAGAAGACACGAGGTGACGTTGTTAGACCGAAGGGGAGACAGGTGAACTGTAAGAGCGAGGGGAATTGCTGGAAGTCCACTGCCACCGGGACGTGGAAGTAGGCGTCTTTCAGATCGATTGACACCAACCAGTCTCCTGGATGAACCGATTGCTGAATTGTAATTAAGGACTCCATCTTGAATTTTTCTTTCCGGATGAAGTGGTTGAGATGGGTCAAGTCTATGACTGGCCTCAAAGTGCCGTTCTTTTTCTGCACCTTGAATAGGGGAGAAGTCATGCACTTTGCTCGCTCGCCGACTGGAACAGGAATGTCTGCACCTTGCTCCAATAAACAGTTTACATAGGCTAATAGGATCTGCATTTTTTTTCCTCTGAACCTGGCAGAGTTGAAGGAATGAATCTGAGTTTTGGGAACACTGTTGAAAACCCAGGTGTGACCTGAAGAGACTGTTTTGACGGTCCAATAGTCCCGGATTGAGGCCAGACATGATGAAAGTGGAGAAGACGAGCCCCCACCTGGCATGCCTGAGCGGGCCCAATCTCAAAAGGACTTAGTGGAATCCTGGTTCCTGGAATGACCACTTTTTGTTGATTTTTTAAAAAAGAGGACTGCCTGGCTTTCCAGGATCATGAAAACTCCCAGCCAGGCCTATAACTGCGTGCCTCTCTGGCTCGGTCAGTGTTCTGTCTTCTCGGGAAGGAGCGTCTTTGGCTCTGTAAGCGCTGATCCTGAGGGAGGAACCCCGACTTACCACCTATGGCACTGTCAAGCTTGTTGCCAAAAAGAGATGTTCCCTCAAAGGGAATTCAGCACCAAGCTTGCTTGGAAGCCGTATCCGCCATCCACAGACGGAGCCATAAGGCAGGACATGCCAAGACAGCTGCCAAATTAACTCGGGCCATCAGACGGATGACATTAATGGAAGCCTCCCCCAGAAAGGCGGAAGCCAGCCTAATCTCCTGGATAGGAAAACCTCTGGCCACATCACTGGAGATGCCTCTTAGGGTCTCATCAACACTGTCTGCCCAGGTCTCCATGGCTTTAGATACTGAGGCTACGACAAGACGCTGTCAGGTAGATCCTCTTCAAATCAGAGTCAATCCACCTCTCGAAGGGATCTTTAAAGGAAACAATGTCTTCCAAAGGAAGACTTACATATCTGACTAGTCTCATCAGAGCTGCGTCCACCAAAGGAGCTGACTCGAGATGTTTCCGAGGGTGGAGTGGATGGGCGGCTCGGTTGGGAGGATTCCCATGTTTCGTGGACCTGCCCTTCTCCCATTGGAGAGCACGGTGGCTCTGCTGATGAGTCACGAGGCTGACAAACTTCCCTCTCTTGCAGAGACTCCCTTACGACCCGCTTCACCAAGGATTCAAGATGCTGGTCTGCACCCTCCCTTTCATCTGCTGCTTTAGAGAAACAGTAGTCACAGAGGGATTTGCCGACAGGGACAGGAGCCCTGCACCCCCAGCTTGATTTTTCTGGCCCTTTACTGGAGCAAGATGAGTGGGTGTGAGGAGGGTCTTTACTATGCTGAGTGGATCTGGAGGGAGATCCGTGATGCCCGGACTTGGAGGAAGAGTGGCGGTGGTGTGATTTTGAGGACCCACTTCCCTTACAGGAACTACGTTGTGGATCGGACCTAGAAGGGCTGTGGAAACAGAGCAGAAAGAAAGAAGACAGGTGTTTTAGCTGGTGCCCTAATACCCAACTCTCTCCCCTCCCCAGCAGGTAGAACATGGGAAAAAAAAAACCTTTAGACATACCTGCTATGAGAGGGCTGGCCACCAGGAGGCAGTGAAGGATCCATGGCGTCAGAGCAGGATACTGCAGGGAGAAATACAGATCAGCTGCCAGGCAGAGAACCCACTCAGTCCAGTAGAACAATGCTTACCTGGAAGAGCCAAACCACGAGCTCAGGGAAGTCGCCGCAAAGCCCATGAACATTCCCGAGCTCTGCAGGCTCTCTCCCGGATTTAAAAGTGGCGCCGTATGACATCACTGACAGCATCTGGTCCGAGACGTTCGTGCACATGCGTGAACAAAGCTTTGTTCTCATTCCGGGACCACGCAGGCGCAGAGCATACGCCGGGACCCGGAAGAGAGTGCCGGCTGGAACGCAGGAAGAACCAGCCGCCATGCACAGGGACAAGATACACCCAGCAAGGAGAAAAATAGAACAGAAGGTACAAACAATATACAAATACAAATAAGGCTGCCATGTATGCTGAACAACAAACTCACCATTCCACCTACGATTGACTGAGCCGAGGAAAACATACACACACACCGGACTTCATAGCAGATAATGGCCGCCTGCACACAGCTAGGCAAACAGGCCATGCGTGCTAGCCTGCCGATGTCCAGGCTTCCAGCTCTTCAGCGCTACTCTGCATATACACTCCATTCCCTGCTTAACAGACAAGGCCTATTGGAGGGACGTGCCATCTGGCGCTCGGCCAATCCTGATCGTAGGGGAATCATCTTCAGGTAAGAGAACCAAACACTTGGTCCTACGGAGAAAGACAAAAAAGGAACACGGTTAGTAGTCCAGAGCAAAGATTTATGGGAGAGGTGTCCTAAGGGGTAGTTATGGAGGCGGAGCCTACCCACACATTGCTGCCATGGAGTCTGTCAGGAAAGGTGTTTATTCAAATATAGGTATTATTTGTATTTTCCAGGTAAACTGAACGATTTCTTTTGTAGTGTGGACACAGGGTTCCTATTAATTCATATGCCATCTGAATCATTCTTATAGGGCGTACACACGGTCGGACTTTGTTTGGACATTCCGACAACAAAATCCTAGGATTTTTTCCGACGGATGTTGGCTCAAACACACGGTCGCACAAAGTTGTCGGAATTTCCGATCGCCAACCACGCGGTCACGTACACCACGTACGACGAGACTAGAAAAGGCCGGTTCAGAACCAAGCGCGGCACCCTTTGGGCTCCTTTTGCTAATCTCGTGTTAGTAAAAGTTTAGTGAGAGACGATTCGCGCTTTTTCAGACTCGTGGCTTTCAGATTGTTTTCTGCCGTTCAGTTTGTGCTTGTGGGTTTGTATCTGCTCTTCAGTGCGTGCAGCAAGTTCTGCGTGACTTTAAGTAGTCATTGTATTCTTGTTCGTTCGTTACTGTTTTTCAGTTCGCTCTTCACAGGCCTTGCTGTTCTTCAGTGCGTTCTGTTACTTCGTTCTGAGCAGCCGACCGTTTTCTAGCCATGTTTCGTATGCGTACTCCTCGTAGAGTTCGTGCTGTGCGGGGGCTTGGTGTTGGGGTCCTGACCTTGACACAAGTCCAGTCCATGAACAGGGTGGGGAGGAGTTCATGGACCAAGAATTGGTTGCTTCAGCGTGACCAGTTCTGTCATTTGCCTTTGCTCCGTGAGATCCGTGAGAATAATCCTGATGATTTCAGGAACTTTCTCAGGATGACGGACCCCGTGTTTTACCGTCTGTTGGCTTCGCTGACCCCCTATATCAGCAGGCAGGATACCTGCATGAGGCAAGCCATCACTCCGGAGCAGAGGTTGGTCGCTACCTTGCGGTATTTGGCGACAGGGAGAAGTCTGCAGGACTTAAAGTTCTCGACAGGCATCTCCCCCCAGGCTCTGGGTATCATTATCCCAGAGACCTGTTCTGCCATCATCCAGGTCCTACAGAAGGAGTATATGAAGGTAAGATTTTTATCCTTTTATATCACATTTTATTGTATTGAATGTTTGCTAATATATTGTATTTCTTTCCTCATTCCCTAATTACCATGATTGTAATATGCTGTGAATGTCCCCTTTGTCCTCATGCATGCTGGATTTTTATGTAATTATTATTTTAGGTCCTTCATACATATTTGCCCTTCAATAACCTCCCCAGCATGGTGTCTCCTGGCCTATATTCACCTCATGTAGTCACTTAACAATGTATTTTATCAGCTCCATAGTAGTGCTTTACCCCAAACACCCCCTAAAATGTTTAGAAATGTTATTTTTGCTTTAAATTCAGGCAGAGTGCCAGAGGCTTTTTTTTGTGGTGTCCCCAAATAATTTTTAGTAACCCTCCCTCCCCCAACTGCTAAGTCAGCTGATCCCAATTCTCTATCTATCCTCAATCATCTATCTGCTGACTTTGCCAAACCCATACACATTATACCCACCTCTTTACTGGTCAGATTTATGGATGAATTCCCCAAAGCATGTAGTGCAAGGGCCTGCCTGTATACTTTCCAATGGTACTGTTAAAATTTTTGGGATCCTATTATTATCTTGATAGGTAATAGCAGAATGTCCAAATGTCCTCAAATGTGTACAATGTGTATTTATATCTTTGTATTATGACACTTCTTACCTGTCCAGTGGACTGCCAATAGTGTAACTAAGGAGGGTCTGTTCAAAGTAATACCCATTATTTAGGCATTCATCTCTCAATGAAGTGAAGAGGGTTACCTGTCCAAGATTTCCACACACCCCCTATAATGTTAGAAATGGCCCATGAGAGGGGGGGAGGGGGAATATGATAGGTGTACCTTATACTTTGGCCTTGTTAAATTCCCCTTACTAAATGCTATCTGGAGGTTGCCCCATAATGTTTGTGTCTAATCTGCTTGCCATGTTTCTGTGAAAAAATAGTAATGTTTATTGTTTTTCCTCAACAGTTTCCTTCCACGCCACAGGAATGGCAGACTGTGGCCTCCCACTTTGCCCAGCGGTGGGACTTTCCTAACTGCGGATGGGCAATTGATGGGAAACACGTCCACATCGTCCCACCACCCAACTCGGGGTCGTACTATTATAATTACAAGGGGTTCAATAGTATAGTGATGTTGGCGGTGGTGTCGGCTAATTACGACTTCTTGTATGTGGACGTGGGGAAGAATGGCCGGATGTCCGATGGTGGAGTCATCGCCCAGACGGAGTTCTACAGGCGTCTCCAGAATGGCAGCTTGAACTTGCCAGCTCCAGAGGACAATGTTGAAGGACTCCCATTTGTGTTCGTTGCTGATGAAGCGTTTGCGCTGGGGGACCACCTGATGCGGCCATTCCCAATGAGGACCCTCACCCCGGAACAGAGGGTTTTTAATTACCATAAATAAATAAAAAACACAGCGCTCGCAAATAAATGAATTATATTAAAAACTAATTCATGTGTTGCAGCTGCTAGATGAAAAAAGTGCTAACACTTTGAAAATATATAAAACAAAAAGAATCTGCGCTGGCAACTCCCCAAGTGTATAATTGTGAGAAAGTGATATTTTGAGTTTTATATCAAAAAGCATATATACCATATGATGTTGCACAGAACCACATTTAGTGGATATTATATGGAGATGTACCAAGAACTGTGCATAAAACTACCAAACTATGTGAATAAAAATAAATCAATAAACGTAAATTTTGTGATCTAAATCAATTCACTCTTGGATGCTATGCGACTAGAAAGTCACTAGACTGTTATAGAGATAATCCCATACATTTGTGAGTGACAATAAATTAATCTCTGAAGAGTAAAGAATATGTGAATCAAAAGTCATAAATCATAACATAAAGTCTGTTAAATTAAACCGTTCCTTCACAGGATGACGATCTGCAGATTTCAAACTTGATTCATTCAAAATAATAGATTCCAAATAACAGATAAGGCTGATGCCGGTAATGCTTGAGAGGAGGCTTTAGAGATCACAACCCTCGCATTCCATCAGAAAAAAGAAGAAGAGAAGACACATAGCATAAAACCTATGACACCGTGAGATCACCTGCGCATAAAAGCGCTACTCACGGAACCGATGTGCAGAGCAGGCATTCAGATAGTTTAGTCGGTGTTCGCTGCTGTGCGGCGTGCGTTCCACCAACTCCAGGAAGTGATGTCACTGGTTCTCAGGTTTACAAGCGTGGGCAGGATGTTACGTCGACGCGTTTCGCCCCTCCCCCAGGGCGTTATCAAAGACTCAACATCCCGTTCTTACCAAGAGTTATTTATACTATGCTCAGTGAGTGACAGCCCATTACGGCCAATGGGTGAAACATCACCCATTCCTTCCTATATCATCATATCCTGTTGCACTTGAAAAAACTTTAATCAGTGACCGAAGACACAACACCTCCAGTCCCTGTGCTAACAAATAAACATATTTATACAGCCTATATAGGGTATCACATTAACGCTTATTGTTGCATACAAACAAAAGAAAAATAGATATATATGTTACAACAGGATATTTAAACAAATAAAAATGCTTACATGATATTACTAAATTTTTTGATTTTTCTTATTATACCTTGCAGTGGACATATCTTTAATGAAAAACATTTTTATAATATGCAATAGAAATGAGGTTAAAAATAGAATAAAATAGACAAATAAAAATAAAATTTTTTAATTAAAAATTCGTTAAAATAAAAATGAATTAAAATAAAAATAAAAATATAAAATGAAAAATAACCAGTTCCTCCTACCATAATGAACCATACCCCGCTAATTACTATATTTATAGCAGGAGAAATCATATTCCATTGTATATATATATTGATGGGCCTTCCCTCCCCAGACCCAAAAAACTACACACACAACAGACACTTATATTTAAAAAATAGAGCTACCAGTTAGATAAAAAACAGTTGAGGTCTAGCTCAATATTCAGGCCCAGGGGGTTAAGAGTACGTAATCTATGTATCCACTGGGTTTCATTTTGTGATATGTTTTGCCTAAGATTGGAACCTCGCCAGTGTTCCTTTTTAATTACCGGCTGGCCAGAGCCCGAAGAGTGGTGGAGAACACATTTGGAATCCTGGCCAGCCGGTTCCGCCTATTTATGACACCCATCCATATGGCGGAGTATAAACTGAACCATATTATACTGGCATGCTGTATTCTCCATAACTTTTTAAGGAAACATTCGGCCAACTATGCTGGCTCAGTTGGGCCTGAGGCCGGAATCATACATCAAACCACACTGACGGTGCATGAAAGTGGCCGTCCTGGCTTGCCCTCCCTGAATGCCCGTGATGTCCGGTTACGCTACCTGGAGTTCTTTGCGGGTAGGGGGGCTATCAATATGCCAGACAATCTGTGAAGCCTTTTTATAATAAAAAAAAAAGAAATTCTTTGTGGACATTTACTGCTTGTGTTTGTTTTAGCTGACCCTGACAGAAATGTTTTGAGTGCAGAAAATGGCGTGATTGTGTAACCTTATACAAAGCACTGTTGGCTGTTATTTACTAAATGCAAAAACACATTTCACTACAAGTGCACTTGCAACTGCACTGAAACTGCACTTGTAGTGTAAAGTGGATTTGCCCTTAGGAAATAACCCCCATTTTCTCAGAAAACAACAATTACATCACCCCAAAAGTGTTGTAGCGTTAAAACAATAATCCACACATTCTTGATTAACAATCTTTTTAATACCTGCACAATCACATGTTCATTTACCAAAGGTTTTTCAAACAAACCAACATGTTTGTGGTATACCAATTTTTGTGGTGGCATTATCAAAACTCAAAATGTCCATTTTAGATAAAACAGGCATGTGTAAAACCAACAATAAAAGACACAAATCTTGAACTTAGAAACGTCACATTTGGTAGAATTTGAAGGCAATATCAGACATGAGTATTTAGGAATTGTGTTTGATATTGCGTTCAGATGGGAGGAAATCACCCTTGGAAAAGCCAAATTTGGAAGATGCACACCAATTTACCAATGTCAACATGTGCTAGCTGCCATCACGGGGGATCAAGGGATGTGTTTTGGGGGAGCAAGCCCTTCCTCTCAGCTACTTTATTATTGAGGAAGGGGTTGCCCCCATTGATCTCCCATGATGGCAGATAGCACATGTTGACACACTGTGTGCATCCTCCAAATTTGGCTTTGGGAAAAATCACAAAAACATTTTGCACATTGTAGCACACAAAAGAAGAAAGTGATTTGGAGGGGCTTTAAACTCGCCCCAAAACATCAATGATGTTTTTATTTTTTGGAATAACATCATTGATGTTTTGCTTGATGATTTCCAATTGTAAATTACACCCCATGATCTCCCTGATCAGGATCTGGGCACTTTCGGATGTGAAAGGATCTGGATCCACAACCTCACGATCACCTAAAAAGAGAGGAACCCCAAAATAAATTAGGTTTAAAAAAAATGCCGCCATCCATCTCTTATCTGAGCCTGTGGTTGCAGACACTCACCTGTTGTGGTGACTAGTTCCACCACATCTTCTTCCTCCTGCTCTTCTTGTGTTGGGGGGATTTCCCCTTCTTCCGGGGGGGGGGGGGGGCTCTGGTCTCCTCGGATGAGGGGTGTCCTCCGAGTCTTTTATCCCCTATGTAAAACAAAAATGGTATACTTAGCACACATATATTTGATGGCAGAACTATAAAGATGAAACATTGCTTGGAAGTGGGGTACAATTGTCAATTTTAGCAGAGTTCCAAGATGTAGCTTTTTTAGTGCCCTTTGTCAACATGCAATACTTTACCTGTTTGGTACAAGCTTCACAAATGGAGACCCCCCTATAGTATACACTGGAGCACCTGTGTGGCCCCCTAATAAAAATGGTGTTCTTTTGTCCCACACTAGTGCTCCAGTGTCCAGATGTGTAAACAGCTGCTCAGTGTCCTCTCCTTACACACAATCTAGTTTGCATTTCATTCTAGTAACAAAGCCATCTACACAACCCAATTCTTTGCAGACAAGTATAGGGCGTCAAAATGGTGGACAAATGCATATGGGCTAAACAATGGTATTTTATAGTTGGAACGAAAAATGTTTGATCCGAACGAATAATGTGCCCATGAACATGAAAGTTGCCATTTTAAACTGTACAACAGTTCCTAAAAGCACATGGAGCAGCACAAACGTAATAAACACAAAAAGAATTGGAACACAGCACAGCTACTTACTTTTTTGCAGCACTCTCCGGATCTTTCTGTACTGCTCATGTTCTCATAATTTGAGGTCCGACCACCGCTTCCTGAGCTGATCTTTCGATCGTCGTACCCCGAAATTCCGGTGCAGACTCCTGACCACTTTCGCCATGATCTTGGCCTTTCGGACATTGGGGTTGGGGTAAGGCCCATACTTTCCATCATAGTCGGCCTTCTTCAGGATGTCCACCATCTCCAACATCTCCCCAAAGGACATATTTGAGTCCTTAAATCTCCTTCTGGATCGGGACGTGTCCGGATCCGGCCTTCCCTCCTCCTCCTCGTCCTCGTTGCTACAATTAGCACGCACCTGCTGTCTATCCGCCATGTGCTCTTCTCCCACTGCGCCGAACGAAAAGGGGCAGGGAATAGACTAGAAAGAACGTCAGGGGCGGGCGGAGTTATACGCATGCGCAGTGTGTATAAAGCGTAACACACGTGCGTATTACGTACGATCTGTGAGCGGAGGAAGGAGCATCGGAGACGCCGATCGTGATAACGAAGGTAAGATCTAAACTTGCGCCTATACTGCTTCCAAATGGAAGCCTATATTGTAACAAGATTAGGGGAGTTTTGCCTGACATTAGGGTTTGTCTTGTGTTGTGTCTTGCAGAGAAAATGGATGGGTTCAACGACCACAATTTCCTGCCCCTGTTCATTGACAAATACAGGGAGCTGCCCTGTCTGTGGCAAGTGAGACACCCCCACTATAATCACAAACAGAAGAGGCAGGCAGCGCTGGAGAAACTGCTGGAGTTGGTGAAGCCGGTGGTCCCCACAGCAACCATCCCTTATTTAAAAGCCAAAATTGGTGGCCTGAGGAGCACATATCTTAGGGAGCGGAAGAAGGTCACAGATTCACAGAGATCCGGAGCTGCAGCAGATGACATTTATGTCCCCAGGCTGTGGTACTATGAGAGACTGCGATTTCTGTCAGACCACACTGAAGTCAGGGAATCCCTCTCCACTCTTCCTTCCACGCTTCCTTCCATACCAGCTGAGGCTTCCGATGTCCAACCTGGGCCTTCCAGCCAGGAAGAAGTGGAGGAGCCCAGCTGGAGCCAGGTATAGTATTGTTCTACAGATTTCTGGGCAATAAAGAAATGATGTTTACTAGATGTTATTATTGATCACTAATTGAAAGTGTTTTACATATCAATAGACAGTAGTGGGCACCCAAAATTAGGACAAGAATGAAAACTGCTGGGCTCAGAAGGATAGTCTGTTATATTTGTTAACATTCAATTTGCAACAGTCAGGAGGTGAAAATTGTGTGTGATTGATGGAAAAAATACTAAAACTATGTCCCTTTTTCATACACAGGAAGGCCTCAGCCAGGAGGAGGTTGTGGAATGTGGCATTTAGGAGGAGGCGGGGATTAGTTGCAGCCAGGAGGAGGCGGGGCTAAGTGTCAGCCAAGAGAAGCCAGGGACCAGTCGCAGCCTGACTGAGTCTCAGGTCCCTCCCATCCGCCTGCCATATAAACGAGCCAGGAAGGCCACTCCGAGTCCCGTGCAGGATTCAGCGTCCCTCCGAGCCTTACCAACTCCTGAAGAGGCCTTTGCCTGCATGGCTGCCACCAAATTGCAGGGCATGCAGGAGGGTCAACGCAGGCTCTGTGAGGACCTTCTGTATAAAGTCCTACGTAAGGGGGTGAGTGGGGAACTAACACCCAAGACCGACGTGGTTGAGTTGGACCATCCTCCTCCTCCCCCTCTTGCTGCCGCAACTCCACCTCCAGAGCCACCGCGTGTAAGGAAGCGTGGAAGGAAGGCAAGAGAGTGATGACTGGGTTCAGTCTGGTCTGACAAAAGCTGCAGTCTCTCGTATGACCACAGCCTGGGGACACAGATGTCATCTGCTGCTGTTCATGATGTCAGGGACTTCTGGACCAGACTGCCCTCCCTTAGATATGGACTCCTCAGGCCACCAATTTTGCGTAAAAATAGTTGATGTCTGCCCTGGGGGTCCAAGGCTTCACCCACTTCTGCTGTTTCTCCAGCGTTGCCTCCCTCTTTGTTTAGTTGTGAGCCCTTAATAAAATTTTTTAGGTAAATTCTACTCTCCTGTGTGTGTTTTCATCCAAAAAGGACAGTTTGTTGGTGACAATTCAGGTACATTTCTAAAATACAATGTGAAATTAACAAGGGACAACAACACCAAACAATCTCCTACAGATTAAATAGAACAACATATCAATGGTGTTGTGGGAACTTGTCACGAAAAACACACACAAACATTTTCGGGAGTACAAATCAAAATCGCAAAAAAAAAAATTAAAAGACAAACACAAAAAAAGAATCTACATTAAAGACAAAAAATATATAAAAAATATACAAAAATATGTTGTCAGATGTGAGAAATCAAAATATATTGAGGGAATCACGATAAATAGTAACGAAATAAGTTTGTGAGGAGTGTGTGTGAATATGAGCAGCAAAACTACTTCATTCTTGTCACATTATAAAGAAGAAGAGAGTGCGCTGTATTAAACCATTTTTAACATTGCAGCGTGACGAAAGTGCTGTATCCATTGCGAACGCTAAGTTTACCAGAACGATCTGTTCCGTCTTGGAATTTCTTCTGAGCATGCGTGGCACTTTGTGCGTCGGAACAGGCCACACACGGTCGGAATTGACGCGATCGGATTTTGTTGTCGGAAAATTTTATCTCCTGCTCTCCAACTTTGTGTGTCGGAAAATCCGATGGAAAATGTCCGATGGAGCCCACACATTTCCGACAACACGCTCCGATCGGACATTTTCCATCGGAAAATCCGACCGTGTGTACGGGGCATTACAGTCCAGGAAACAATTATCCTGACTGCTGCTTCTTGGCCTTTTCTGAGTGGAATTATAAAAATAAAAAGCCTTTACAAAGATCCAAAGCAGGGGTGTTGAATTAAATTGGATGGAGGTCCAATCAGTAAAATATTCTTCCAGCAGAGGTCCGAATCACATGTTTGTGCGATGACACAGAATCCTTCACATTACAGGCCCCAGCCCCTCTGCTCTCAGGCTAGGTTCACATCTCTGTATCTGGGGAACATGCATGAAATCGCAGAGAAAAACGCTGCACTTTAGCAGATGTGTGGGGCTGCCATTCCTAATGGCATCATCACACGTAGGTACCTACTGCACATTTTTGCTTGTGCCAAAGCACATGGTGCTGCAGCACCATGCTGCTTGGAGCAGTGTGACAGTCCTTTTTTTTCCTGCGTTTCTTAATGGGCCGCCCTACCCGTGATGTGTGACACGCAAACGTGCATGCACAGATCTGAATCAAGCCTCATATCACAATCCCATTCTTACATCGGCATCCTCATTTCCCCCTCCACATCACAGTTCCCTCCCCTTCACATAAAAATTCCCACCTTCACATTACTGTCCTCAGCCCCCCATATTACTCTAGTCAACCCCTCCGTTACTGTCTTCAGCCCCTCTATTAAATCTACTGAGAGCATGAAATCTTTTAGCTGAATGGACAGTAAAGTTGAGTGTAGTCAGCCCTTCCGTTATTACTGTGTCAGCCCCTCCATTACTGTCCTCAGGCCCTCTATTACTGTCCTCAGCCCCCCCATATTACTGTCCTCAGCCCCTCCATTACTGTTCTCAGCCTCCCCATATTATTGTCATCAGCACCACTTCACATTGCTCCCCTTCCTGTCCTACCTTACACAGACAGATCCGAGAGCGGGAGGCACAGCAGGTCCGGACAGAGGGTCGGAGCTGCAAGCTGGTGATTGGTTGTTAGGACCGCTCTGCATCCTAGTAACCAATCGCCTGCTTGTTAACTCAGGCAGTCTCGCCTTCCATCCACAGCTGCCTTGACTCAAGCTGTTGGCTTTGGGAGAATGATAGCGGTGGTGGCGATGGCTGTGAGCATATCGGCTCCTAAATGGCGGGATCTTAGGAGTCCTAATGAGACATCGACTTGGTCTGGATCCGGACAGCGGTCCACCATTTAGTGATGCCTGTCTAGAGGTGAACTCCAGATACTTCTTTAAAACTTGGGTGTGTTCTAGATATGTGCACTGCCGAAAAATTCATTCATTTTCGTTTCATTTATTTTTTTTGTTTTTTTTCAGGTCATTCGTTATGATACAAATTCGTTATTTCAAATGAATTCGTAACTTCAGAAAAATTTGAATTCGTTATGTTCCATTAGTTTAGATGCGGTATTCGAAAATTCCTAAATTCGAAAATCCAAAAATTTGAAAGAACGAAAGTCCTATTTATTTCAGAACTGTTATTGGGGGCAGCAGGACTTTCCTAAAGGTTCTAGATGATGTTGATAGTGTGAAAGGGAGGCATTTAAATTAAAAGTGACTCTCCGCTACAGCAAACCAAATACACTTTTGGACGTTCTGTTGAATGGGGATGTCCAAATACACAGCCAATAAATCTACTGACAGCATGAAGTCTTTTAGCTGAATGGACAGTAAAGTTGTGTGTAGTCAGCCCTTCCGTTACTGTCCTCAGCCCCCCATATTACTGTCTCAGCCCCTCCATTACTGTCCTCAGACCCTCTATTACTGTCCTCAGCCCCCCATATTACTGTCCTCAGCCCCTCCATTACTGTTCTCAGCCTCCCCATATTATTGTCATCAGTACCACTTCACATTGCTCTCCTTTCTGTCCTACCTTATACAGACAGATCCGAGAGCGGGAGGCACAGCAGGTCCAGACAGAGTCGGAGCTGCAAGCTGGTGATTGGTTGTTAGGACCACTCTACATCCTAGCAACCAATCGCCTACTTGTTAAATCAGGCAGTCTCGCCTTCCATCCACAGCTACCTTGACTCAAGCTGTTGGCTTTGGGAGAATGACAGCGGTGGCGGCGATGGCTGTGGGCATATCGGCTCCTAAATGGCAGGACCTTAGGAGTCCAAATGAGACATCGACTTTGTCTGGATCAGGACAGCAGTCTGCCATTTAGTGATGCCTGATCTAGAGGTGAACTCCAGATACTTCTTAAAAACTTGGGTGGGTTCTAGACATGTGCACTCCTGAAAAATTCATTCATTTTCGTTTCATTAATTTTTTTTTGTTTTTTTTTCAGGTCTTTCGTTATGATACAAATTCGTTATTTCAAATGAATTCGTAACTTCAGAAAAATTAGAATTTGTTATATTCCATTCATTTAGATGCGGTATTCAACAATTAGAAAATTCGGAAATTCGAAAATCCAAAAATTTGAAAGAACGAAAGTCCTATTTATTTCAACAGGACTTTCCTAAAGGTTCTAGATGATGTTGATAGTGTGAGAGGGAGGCATTTAAATTAAAAGTGACTCTCCGCTACAGCAAACCAAATAAACTTTTGGACGTTCTGTTGAATGGGGACGTCCAAGTACACAGCCAATAAATCTACTGACAGCATGAAATTTTTAGCTGAATGCACAGTAAAGTTGAGTGTAGTCTTCATTTTGAAAGATTCTACCTAATTGCATTTGTTTAAAATGGTTATAGATCTCTGAAATTAAAAATTAAGACAGCATATCCCTCTATAGTGTGTAGTAGCCTCAATTCAAAGCACAAAGTGTAATTTCTGTCTTATCCCTTTTCCCTTTGCTATCTGCATTAGAAGTTACTTCTGACGGGTTATTCCGACACCACACACTCTTGGGAGACGGCCCCCCAGGCACACAGAAGGTGATTGACACTCTCAGCTGTGCATGTTTCCCTATGAGACTGTATAGAGGGGGGTTTCCTTTCCTTCCACTCAGGTCTCAGATTAAGCTCAGCTCTCTGCTCTATGCTGTGCATTTTGTGACATCAGATCCCTGCCCCCTGCCTGTTGGAGCTGAGAAAAAACCTTTGATCTGTGTGTTTTTAAAAGGCTGTAGAGAAGAGAGGGCTGCAGATAAACAGGTGCAACTTATGTAGGAGGATTTGTTTAATCTCTGTATTACCTAAGGCTTGTCACTTCAATGGATATTCAATATGTAAGGGTATAAACCACTTTAACTTCTTGAGGTCTAGTATAGGACGTAGAATCCCCAGGGGACATTTATTATTTAACTTTTTGCCACCCACCCACCGTCAAATGACGGCAGGGCGGCCCTCATTCTGGGATACCATCATATGAGAAAGGCCGTTCTCGCGCGCCCGCGGAGGCGCGCAGCGCGGCAATCGCGGCAGCACCATGTTGCTAGGACATGGAGTGACCCCGATCTCTCTAAAGAGCTGCATCCGCGGCTCTTTAACCATGTGATCAGCTATGTCCAATCACAGCCGATCACATGTAAACACGGAGATGCCGGTAATCGGCACTCCTCTCCTCACACTGACAGAGTGTGTGGTGAGGAGAGCCGATCAGCGGCATCTCCATGCAGGGGGACATCTACACAGGTAATCAGGGCACTGATCATCAGTGCACTGATTACAATATAGTGCCAAAAGTGTCACCAATCAGTGCCCACCATTGCCCACCAGTGGCAGCAATCAGTGCCCACAAGTGTCACCAATCAGTGCCCATTAGCGATGCCAGTCAGTGCTGGCTATCAGTGCCACCTATCAGTGCTGCCCATCAATGCCCATCACCGCTGTCGATCAGTGCCCATCAGTGTTGCCCATCAGTGCCGCCCATCAATGCCCATCAGTGCCCATCAGTACCCCCTATCCGTGCCACCTCTCAGTGCCCACCAGTGCCACCCATAAGTGCCCATCAGTGCCGCCTATCAGTGCTCATCGGTGCCACATATTAGTGCTACCTATTAGTGCCCATAAGTGCGGCATATTAGTGCCTCCTCGTCAGTGCCACCTAATCAGTGCCCATAAGTGCCGCCTCATCAGTGCACATCAGTGAAGGAGAAAAATTACTTAGTTACAAAATTTACTGACAGAAACTAAGTAAAAAAAATTTTTCTTTCAAAATTTTTCTTTTTTTTTTTTTTGTAAAAAAATTAAAAAACCAAGCAGGGATTAAATACCACCAAAAGAAAGCTCTATTTGTGAAAATTCTAGAAAATTATAAAAAATGTGTTTGGGTACAGTTTAGCATGACCGTGCAATTGTCATTCAAAGTGCGGCAGCGCTGAAAGCTGAAAAATGGCTTGGGCAGGAGGGGGGTGTTAGTGCCCTGTAGGCAAGTGGTTAAATTGGCAACACAGTTAGACAAAAATCAGGCTACCTCTCCCTTAGCAAAGTCTCTGAAACAGATTTATTATTAAAGATGAGATATATTTTCACTGTAAACAGACTACACTATTTTTCTGAAGTAGGGACCCCACGCATTGGCAGAATATTCAACATTACTCTGACAAATATACCACCTTGGTGACAAATTAATCTCAAGGTGGAGCTTTTTTGACTGCCCATTGATAGTTCCTGGAAGTTGTAGCAATTTCCCTAGTGTCCTTTATTCTGTCTGCCCAGTATAGAGCTATAGCTTTGCTCACACTGGAAAAATATAGGCAGGTGTAACCTCAGAAGGGCTTCTGTGGCTCCTATGAAGTCGGCTGGCCCTTTGGGTTTTGCTCCTTTAAAGAGAGATACCTGTGTACTTTTCTAACCTCTCCTAAAGTCCCTACCTGGACAATAAGTGCCTTGAGGCGATTCATTCATAAGACTTAACCTCTGTATATCTCTCGGGGACATGCTTCTTGACAACCTCTAGAGCTCAGATCTCTGGTCTATCAGGATTAAACTGATAGACCATTTCAGTTACCTTAAAAATCACCACATTACCAGTGTAAGTTAAATGCTCACTTGCTAAAAAAAATGAATAAAAACCAAGCGCTGATGTGGATAGATATGTGTGATATAAATAAATTGTGCTTAAAAATATATATATACCAATATAGTTAGTGCTATGATAAAATCAGTAAATTAAAGCTGCTTTTTATGCAAAGCAAGCAAAGAAAAAATAGATCATTGTGCAGTGAACTTACTAGATAGTACATAAGCAAAACAGGGACAAGAGATACACTCACAAACTCCCGGTCTATTAGAAGCATTCAAATATGCAGTTTGCAGTCAGCCGCTGTGGACGAGGTTTCCCATAGAGAAACAGCTGCTGTTAATCTTCAGGTGTATTGCAGCACTGAACGTCCTAAGCTCCTCCCACGCGTTGCATCACTGACACGTGACTTTTTCAAGGATCCTTTTGTGAGTGTATCTCTTGTCCCTGTTTTGCTTATGTACTATCTAGTAAGTTCACTGCACAATGATCTATTTTTTCTTTGCTTGCTTTGCATAAAACCTTTATCCTGAGAGCCGAATCACCAGCAGTATTATGGCTAAAGTGGGATGCAAGAAAAACGAAATATCCTGATACAAACGATCTAACCCAGTGAGTCAATCAATCTGGATTAAGGGAAGGAACTGTTTCATTATTTTTACTTTCCCCCACTATTTATCTCTGCCTGGACATTGTACTCAGAGTGTCATTATTATTTTATTTATATTCACCGTCACATCACCAATTTGAAGATTTATTTTGGCAATTTTAACACATGTATTAGCACCATAATTATTTATCTATTTTATTCACATGTATGCATTTTTTATTCCTGGATTTAAGCTTAGTCGCAGCAGCATATTGTGCACTATTTATTTAAAGCGCATCAATTTTATACTTAGTACTAAATGCTCACTTGCCTGACCATGGCTTTAGCCAAAGAGCCCTGTGAGCAGTAATTGAGGACCACCTAATTATATCTATCAACACCTCTACAACAAACTCTTGGGCTAGCCTCAGTTCCTGCAAAGCCATTTATTTTTTCCAGGTCAGTGTTGCTTCTGATAGCAGTTTTGATATTCAGTGTTCAAGCAATAATGTCCTTTGTCACTACTGTTAATATGACTGCTACGGTAGTTCAGAACAAATATAGACTTTTTCATTTCATCAATGAGTGGTGAAGACACGAAAGAGGAAGCATCACTCTCTCTTAGCAGGTACAGTTTATTGAGACAGGTATTGAGGCATGGTTTTTATGGTTGACTCTCCACTCATCATCAATAATTTTATTGATTTCCTCTATAAAGGGAAAGGTTACTATCCCCCTTGTTAGGAAGCAGGTAATACTGCTCACATGGTGATTCTGCCACTGCTTCCTAAGCAATATCTTTTTTATTGCCTTTGCAAAGGGGTTCAATAGAGCAAAAACAAAATCCATATGCAACAACCTCTACCCCTTCTTCTATGTCCAAGCCTGACTGCAGTGCATCTGTGGACTCTGATTTAAAATGACATAATGTCAATGGGGTTGGTGTGGTTGCATAATCTGAAGAAGTATAATAGCAATATCCCGAATTCTGGTGCTCTGGGTATGGTGTATACTGCTGTGCTCAGTGTGCTAGTGTAGAGTGGTGTGTGTGGTGGTGTGTACTCAGTATGGTAAAATAACTTTGGTTGTGATCTGGTGCAGATAGTGGTGTGCCTCCATCCCTATTTAACAAGTACACAGCACAATATAGTTGCCCATGGGACCTCAAATAAGGCATATCACTGACAAAAAAATGAAGGGCCCAGAAGAGCAAATATTTTGATTTATGCATGTACATTATATATTTTCTTATAGATTTTTTCTATACTTACCTTTAGTGATATCATGGACTATATTGACCTTAAATTCTATCTGCTTTGGATCTGCCCTCCATTTGCCTTTCTGGGCCTCACGGTTATACTTTCACAGGCCCTGGGGCAGACATCCCTGGTGAGCACCATTTGGAGGCGTTATCATGTTTTAATCTTTTTCCAGCTGATTTGTAAGTATCTAGCCTTATGGCGGCCATTGGGGTTGAAATAGTTTTATACCACCTTTTTTAAGATATAATCGCTATGCTATGTGATATGATCAGTTTTGCTAAATATCTTATATTTGATAGCTATGAGTAAGCACTTGGATAAGTGCGAAACGCGTTAGCCTATCATCTGTACACTCTGTCCATGGTGTCCTGTATTTAATATGTTCCTGATTTAAAATTTGGATTATTATTTCCTGGAGTGCGGCTGTCCGGACTTTTCTCGTTTGCATATAGCATCTTATATTTGAAGTTTTACTCTGTAGATACTGTACTTGTAATATCATCTCCTGAGAAAGTGAGTAGACATTCATGAAACATATCGAGATACTGGATACAGTTTTTTTGATTCGGTCATGTAGGAACATCTAGAAAGGAATATGCACATTAATACTATTATGATGTGTATTTTATACTGATATATGATGAATATATTACATCAGCTTATTTTTTTATTAGTTTTTGATGTATGTAATGAGGTTTGCATGTATTGATTAATACATTGATATTTACTTTTATTAATCATTTGTTTGTCAGTGATATGCCTCATATAAAGTCCCATGGGCAAATATATTGTGTTGTGTATGTGCTTAGTATGGTGCATACTTCTACCACTTCCACTTCCTAAAAATTTTCCAGAGCCAGGGGACACCAGTGGGGTCAAAGAGAGTCAGATCAGCTTAGTATGGACATGCAATTGCTCTACTGCAATACTACAAACGGTTTGCAATCATCTTTATAATGTAGATTGAGCTGTGCATGCAGTACATGTGGCAAACATGAGTTTCCTGTATAGGGCTTGCTGAGCTCTCAATAATGGTGGAATTTCCTTTACTGGCAATCTTCTGGTGTTTCTACCACTGTGGTTTAAACATTTAATGTGCCCCTTGTAATCTCCAAATGAAGCTGTTTCAATTATATCAAACTCGAAGTGGGGCCCAAGTAAGACAATTGGGATTTGAACATTTGGACTATTTTAAACATGCACTTCAGGCAGATTTATATCTTAAACTTTTGCATATCAAATGCCTTTGCAAACATAGGTATTACCTTTTACAAGTTGTTATACCTCAGCCTTTGCACAGAGCAGAGCCAAAAGAACAGTTCAGAAAGGGCCTCCCTCTATAGTCAGCCTGTACAAAACGACAGGGGTGGTGAACAAGACCAATCCACCTGTACAAAAGAGAGACAGCGCCATTGATTGGTCTTTTTTTTGCACAGTTGCAAAGGGTAGAAATTATTTTAAACTGGATTGCGGCTCTGATTTGAAAGAAATATGCAAGGGGACACCAAGATTTAGGTAAGAATACACATGGCTCTTGTATTCAAATTATATTTAAATGTTCTTCCAAAATATCTCCTGAAAACTTGGTAGCATCCAGACCTGTCTTGGTATGTGTAATTCAGAGCAAACAGCTGCTCCTACCTATGAACCCGTTAGATTAGAATTAGCGTCTCTTTTTCCATTCCCCTTTTTTTGTGTGTGTGTTGTGCCATTTCCGCACATTTCAGATACATTTTTCCCCTTCCTGCGGTGAGCCTCTAATGTTGCTTTATCGCTGGTTTCGTGTTCCTCTCTGACCGAGGGAGGCGTCTGCTGTGACTTCCAAAACCAGTTTAGATTTCATTTTATTTTCTTCTGCCTCTGTCTCTGATTCATTTTTATAAACTAGCTTCCCCACACAGAGCTATTTATATGTCTGTGGAAATCTTAACTCATTCTGTGCAGAAAAGTCATGCGTTATGCATATTAATAGTCTAACTGTTCAAAAGAGCATAAATACTTCTAAGTTTTTTTTTTAAATATTGTCATTTTCTAATCAGATACCAATTTAGTATCCATTATAGAAATATAGAAAGTATACATGTACATTTTATTTAGGGGAAAAGTGCTTGATGAGACAAAAAAACGGTCCATCTGCAGGGAAGTCTAAAGCTGTACATACACTAGTAGATTTCAGACTGACCATCGTACGAACATTCATATAAAAATTCTGATCAGTAATTTGATGACCTGATGAATGTTGTTTGAAAGTACATCAATATTTTGTTTCCTATTCTTTCAAATTTTCTTGTCACTTTGACTGAAAATGGATGTTGATTTGACCCATTAATAATTACAAACTCGAACAAATGTTCTAAAAACAAAAATTTTCAGATGAAATTCTACTAGTGTGTAGCATCCTCTAGTGTGCTAGAATATTTTTTTTGTTAGTGTAAAAAAATTGTTTAGGCTTGGCTGGCAGTCAAGCCTGTGTTTTTTTCTGGGTCAGGGTAAGTGACTCAGGGAGGGCTGAATGACTCAAAGGCAGCATTTTTGAGACCTCCCCCTACTTCTGGAACTTGTGAGAAATTTCCAGAAGAATGGGAGTGGAGGTGAGGAAGAGCTGCCTGGAGTACTTATGAAGGCCCTGACCAATCCCGACAGATGGATTGGCAGGGGGCAGCCCCCTCAGATACTTAGGGTCAGCCCAGCTGGGGCAGTGAAGTTCGGGTGGAAGCTGGAGATAGAGTGTTAGGAGGCTGTCGGAGACCCTTGAGGGTAACCCCCTAGTATTGGGGCGGTAACTTTGGTTCTGGGAGCTTGGGTGCGGAAGAGACCCTCTTCATGACACACAGAGGTGTCCTAATCGGAAGCACAGGAGAAGGACAATAAGAGGAGAACACTGTCGGGCAAATCTCCAGGGAGGAAGACAACCAGGTGGGCTTGTGAGTGTTAGTTGGGGACAACTGAGAGGCAGCCTGAGAAGACTTGATGAAAGCTGTCAGAGATGGATGCAGAGTCAGTCTGGGAGGACTGTGGAAGTTTAGCCAAAAAAGCTGAAGAAAGGGGCAGCTGCAGCAAGGTGGGCAGGCAGTGCCTGAAGAGATGGTGCTGGGATCAGTAGCCACAGAAGGACAGGTGGGCACTAGGACTTTGACATACAAACAAGGTGCCCGTGGTCCATGCCTGTTAAGGGCATTTGCTACCAATCCAACAGTGCCAGCTGGTCCTGGGTGTTGTAGTGCTTGAAGCAAGTATTGAGCTGGAGGAAGCTAAGGAGTGTAAATAACTGTACAGAAGTTTTCCCTGAAAGTTCTACTAAAGTCAACTAGGCATCCCATATTACCCTTCTCCCTGTCCAAGTTAAACCCCCTAATAAAAATACAAAACAAAGCACTAGAATGTTCCTTGCCTCGAGTGTGCTGTGAAAATGCGGTGTGCCTGGCTGTGCAGGGTGGGAAATCCGTTTCTACTTGCAGCTCCCTAGGGGGTGCGCTACATTTGGGGGCTCGTCTGGGATATAGTCCATGGTAACCTGCACAGCCGTTGTCCCTAGCAACCGGAGTTGTCAACAAGCCAGAAACTGCACTTTGTTCCAGGACCAGTACAGGGGTTGAAAACCGGGGAAAAGATTTATGTGCTCTGTCAACCTGAGACTGTTTGTTTAAAGCCAAGAGCCGTTGCTCCACTGAAGAAGTCACGTGTGTGTGTGACATCATGCGTAGGGACAGGACAGGCACTCGATACTGACATAGGCTTATGAGCTCGTCGCTCGTTGGAGACAAATGCTTCTTTACCTTGCTATTTATATGAGTACCCCTTTGCTGTTTAAATAAAACTTATCGGTATTCTAAACAGTATTACACTATCTGGTACCTCCTTCGTTTTTCTTACTCCCCCTGCACCCACTGAGGGACCAGGGTCCCTGGAGAACACACTCTGACACAGGACTATAAGAAGAGGCAGCCATTACCAGCACCTACTCTATGCCGTTACCTCATTACCATAAGGTAAGGGACCACTGCTTACTAGTGTGTGATCTTTTGCACGAAGAGGAGTCACCACCCCTCCTTTACTCAAGCATCCCACTTTGATATCTACACATCGGAATTATTCACTATTGTTTTGCAGCATTTGCACACCAAGGAATGATTTGAACTTTTTGTTATATATATTTTTCAGCTGGCAGGTTTGCATTGCGGTGTATGTGCTGTGTGTACGGCACACGCTACGGTGTATCATTTATTTATTTATTTCTGCACTTGGCACATGAATTTCTATTTATTGCAGAACTTTGCACATTTGATTGTACTACACGTTTTTTGCATTGTTGCACATCTATATTTAGCACATCTTGGATTAATCTCTTTTGGTTTTATGTTTGCACTGTGCACTTTACTATTTATATATACACCCATTTCTATTGCATTTTTTTGGGGTTTGGTTTGACCCTATCCGGTACATGCAGCCTTTCCACTTGTCGTTTTCTACATGGTAGTGCAGGAAAAACCTTTTTACCACGCTCTTGGATTACAACATGTGCATCGTTACCCATGGCAACCACATCGGGCGATCATGACAATGGATTACAAATTTTTCCAGCGATTTGATAAAAGCTGGAAAAAGTGACTCTATGCTTCAAAATCCTGCTAAAGACAGTAAAGTGTGCACAGAGATGTCTGCTGTTGCCCATGGTGATCAGAGTAAGCTAGTGGGTGCCTTCAGAGAGGAGTTTGCCAGTTGTCCAACCATGGCTGATGGGAAGGACTGTCCTAAACCTGCTAACTACAGTGAGATATGTGCCACAGATGTTGCTGTTACTAAAGGCAACCACAGTAAATGCCTGCTGCCACCTGCTCCCAGTTGTTTGGGCACAGTCGGTGCTGAGCAGCATGTCTGGGAAAGTTCTGCAAGTGCCAGTGTATGTGTCATCATCATCTTTATTGTGCCTTCAAACTTCAGTACAATGAGCAAAGAGTTACAGCAGAGCACGTGGGAGAAGGCCTGCTTGTCAGCATCGTAGTTGCCTGATCAGCATCTGGTTCGAGCATCCTGGGGGATTCACCCTAAGTATGATTGAGGGGACAGAGGGACAGAGGGACTGTTGGTGCTGTGTCCTACATGCAGAAAAACAACCTCAGTGGTCAATGCCTGGATCTGGTGTGGGCACTGTGACGAGCCGCTCACCAGGCCATAGCTCCCAACTGTCCCTGATTTCGAGGGACTGTCCCTGATTTGGAGCAATGTCCCTCTGTCCCACTTTCCCTCTCATTTGTCCCTCATTTTGGTCTGATCCATATAGATGTATATAAAATGCACTTTTTATCTTTCAAAAAGTGTTTCCCAGCGCTAAACCTTTCATCCAATTTCTAAATTGCTGCATTTGTACATTTTTAAAAGCCAATATAAAGGAATAGTAGTGGTAAAAAAATCCCTTGTGAATTTAATTAACCTTTTTTGGGGTTAAAGAGGAAGTAAACCCTGATGGGTTTTACTTCCTCTTTGTTTCCCTGCAAAGGTAAAGCATAACGGGCTACCATGCATCGCACAGTACCCCATTATGTGACACCTGCAGGAGAAGCCCGCGATGTCCCAGTCTTTCTCGCTAGCAGCAAGTGTCCATTCTTCACCCCTCTTCCATCCGGGGCCGCGAACTCCAGTTCTGTGACTGGCCGGAGTCGCGTGACATCACTCCCGCGCATGTGCGCGGGAGCCACCAGTCACGGCATGACCCGAGCTAGAAACGGCACAGCGTGCCCTTTCTAACTCCAGTGCATGCGCAGAAGAAATCGCTGTATGATGATTTGGAAATATCTCCTAGACCGTGTAGGTCTAGGAGATATTTTAAGCACCTACAGATAAGCCTTAATCTAGGCTTACCTGTAGGTTAAAGTGGTCTGTAAGGGTTTACAACCACTTTAATTCTCCTTTAACCACTTCGCTACCCGGCCATAGACAAATGACATCCACAGATGGGATCTCCCATCCTGGGTGGACGTCATATGACGGCCTGGGCTTCCCGGCCGCCTAGGGGGCCGGTGCGCCTACCGGGACCCAGTGCGTGTGCCCAGCGGCCGCAATGTCTGCCGGGCACCCGCGATTGCCCGTTAACCAGGCCGGACCGTGGATCTGTGTGTGTAAACACACAGATCCACGTCCTGTCAGTTGAGAGGAGACCGATCTGTGTTCCCAGTACAGAGGAACACTGATCGGTCTCCTCCCCTTGTGCGTCCCCTCCCCCTACAGTTAGAATCACTCCCTTAAGAAACATAATTAACCCCTTGTGTCCCCCTAGTGGTTAACCCCTTCACTGCCTGTCACATTTATACAGTAATCAATGCAATTTTATAGCATTGATCGCTGTATAAATGTGAATGGTCCCAAAAATGTGTCAAAAGTGTCCGATGTGTCCGCCATAATGTCGCAGTCACGAAAAAAAAACGCGAACGCCGCCATTACTAGTAAAAAAAATGAATAAATATATATTTTTTAAAAATGCCATAAATCTATCCCGTATTTTGTAGACGCTATAACTTTTGCGCAAACCAATCAATATACGCTTATTGCAATTTTTTTTACCAAAAATATGTAGAAGAATACGTATCGGCCGAAACTGAGGAAAAAATTTGTTTTTTTTTTTAAAAATTGGGATATTTATTATAGCAAAAAGTAAAAAATGTTGTGTTTTTTCAAAATTGTCGCTCTTCTTTTGTTTATAGCGCAAAAAATAAAAACCGCAGAGGTGATCAAATACCACCAAAAGAAAGCTCTATTTGTGGGGAAAAAAGGACGTTGCATGACCGCGCAATTGTCGTTTAAAGTGCGA
Source organism: Aquarana catesbeiana (assembly GCF_042186555.1). Lineage (NCBI taxonomy): Eukaryota > Metazoa > Chordata > Amphibia > Anura > Ranidae > Aquarana > Aquarana catesbeiana. Next base: position 144,514,412 of record NC_133325.1, read on the forward strand.
CAGCGCTGAAAACTAAAAATTGGTCTGGGAAGGAAGGGGGTGAAAATGCCCTGTATTGAACCGGTTAAGGGGGTGTGGCAAGGGGCATGTCCTATGCCTACATACATTTGTTAGTAGGTGTCCCTCATTCCCATCTCAAAATGTTGAGAGGAATGCACCAGACTGACATCCAGCAAGCAGGAGCCACTGAGCTACAATGTGAACCTGCAATCAGGACTGTGCACATTACAGCCGTGAAAGTTCCGGAAGGCCAGTGCAGGCCTGGAATCATGCACTGAGGGCGAGGTAGAGTCTGAGCCTGGTGACTCCCCTGCAAAGAACAGCGACATTGGGGAAGAAGGATGGAGATCTGCCATGGCCTGCAGCCTGGTCTGTGACCTGGTAACTGTGAGTACTGCGCAACAGGAACCAGACATTGTCTCTGAAATTCCGCCTGTGCCTATGTGCTCTGCTGATCCCACCTGGAAGAAGCCAGTGTAGGAGGGAGATATGCCCTGGTCCATAGACTGGTGGTCGTCCAGACTGTTGGCAGAGATTGAGTCCCTGGAGTTAGTGGATTGGTCGTCGCACAGTAGCTCAGAGGAGGAATGGGAATGGGGATATTCTCAGGAGAAGAAAGGAGGTCTGTTGGAGGTGTTGATAATGCCAGATCCAGCTGAAGGGACCAGAGAAGCCACAAAGACCCCAGTCGGCATCAGACAAACCTTCTTTAACAGACCCTCCACCAACCAGACCAGAACAGATGAATTCAAGCAGTGGGTCAAGAGGTCCCCAACGCTTGCGTCCTTCCAGTAAAAGGGAAGCCAAGAGAACTGCCCAGGTTTTCCAGGTTCCAGAGGGAAGTTCAGTGCAAAACAGCTCTGGAGTCGGGTCTGGACTACCCCTATGTCCCTCCCGACATCATGGACATCATAGAGAGTGGGAAGATGACCTGGTATCATGCATATGCATATCCCTAATCTTCTGCGGATGCATGATTGTGAGGAGACCTGGATCTGGTTTCCGAACATTAGTCAGGAATGGAGGCTGGAGGGGGGGGGCGCAATCTACAAGCACAGAGTGGTGATTTTGAAAGCAGGACAGCCTGCTAGGAGCCACTTCGTAGCTGCCAGGAGAGCTTATGGCAGCATGAGTAGATTGCCAAATCCTGATTTTTATCTGTGAGGGACTGCTGAAGTGTGCTGTATACAGGTGAAGATGTTTACATGAACAGCTGGGAGAATTGCTGCCTGTGTCTTTTGCTACTACGGACTAGGCCAGCCTGCCACCCTGACCTATGCCAGATGGATGAACTGTTCCCACTGATGAACTTGGGTGAGGCTTAAGGCCCATACACACTATACAAAAATCAGAAATAAAATTTCGTCCAACAAACGATCTGCCTATTTTCGGATCGTTCGCATGGTGCTTTTGACAACCGATTCCTATTTTTCATCCGACAAAAGATGTGCAGACTATAACATTTTTCTTGGATGTGAACACAACGTCAGATTTTCGTTTAATTAGTACGGGTTTCGTCCGAAAAAAATCATAAGAGCAAGACTACGCATGCTCAGAAAAGAAAGAACACAGACTGCTGATTGGAAGCTAAACAGTGGGGACCTTGAGTGGAGAGTGAACAAGTCTTGCTTTTTGACTGCTGGTGATTACTGGGTGGCATTTTTAGGTTCTTTTTTGGGGCTTTTCCCTGTAGCTTTTTAACACATTTTTCTGACACTTTTTAAACAGCTTTTTTTTTTCTTTGCTTCCTTCAGCCTACTAATTAAGGGGAGTGGTTAATTGGTCACAGGTGCTTGAGACCTATATAACCTTCTGTAGAACTCATTGTGAGCCTGCTCATCTTTGAGCTTACTGGAACTCTGTCCAAGTGGAACTGGTCTAAGTGGTGAGTTAAAAACCAGAGTTGAAAACAGAAGGTTATAAGAGGGGTCATAGTACCTGTGTAGTGTGAGTACCTGAGTGTTGTCTGAGTAGTGTGTGTGGATCATTAGTACTTGTGTATTGTGAGTGCACGTAGTTCTGCGAGTGCACGTAGGTCTGCGAGTGCACGTGTATTGTCTTGTTGAGTACCTATGTATTGTCTTGTTGAGTACCTGTGTATTGTCTTTTTGAGTATTAGTGTCAGGAAGCTAGTTAGGTAATTTGAACAGGGTATAATCCCCAATCCTCATTAAATTTAATAGGTACGATGCCCGGCGGGTGTGGAGAGACGACTTGATGTACATCTTGCGGCATGTATGCGTTCCTTGATCATCTGATCGAGGGTGAATACTGCTGTGCAAAATGTAAGCGCATTGTTTCCCTGGAAGCCCAGGTTCTGAATCTGGGGAAGCAACTGTCAGCACTGAGAAGTCCCTCCATACTAAAGGTGAGCCAGGAACGTATACAGCAGGTGCCGGCAGGGGCCAGCACAGAGGCGGGTGGAGACAAAGAGGTGCAGGCACTAGCAAAGAGTAGATGGGGGACAGTCAGGAAGGGTAGAGGGGAAAGTGCCAGGGAGGCCGATCCAGGGCTGGAGCATCCCAATAAGTATGCTCCATTGAGTGGCATTGGTCAAACCATTTAGGGACCAGCACTGCTGGAGCGGAGGGACTCTCCTAGCTGCCAGGGGAAGAACTCTTCCAGCGAGAGTGTGGTGGGGAAGCGAAGGGAAAGGAAAGACAGATTCTGGTGGAAGGGGACTCAATTCTTAGAAGGACAGAGTGGCCAATCTGTAACAAAGACCTGAAGCGCCGAACAGTATGTTGTCTACCGGACGCTCGGGTTCGGCACATCACGGATCTGGTGGACAGATTACTGGGAGGGGCTAGGGAAGACCCAGCTGTCATGGTGCACGTTGGCACCAATGACAAAGTCAGAGGCAGATGGAGTGTACTAAAGAATGATTTTAGGGACTTGGGGGCTAAATTGAGGAAAAGGACCTCCAAGGTAGTATTCTCAGGAATACTGCCTCTACATGGAGCCAGACCAGAAAGGCAGAGGGATATTAGGAAAGTAAGCAATTGGCTGAAGAGCTGGTGTAGTAAGGGATGGACTGCACCTAAATGAGGAGGGTGCAGATCAGCTGGGAATGAAGATGGCCGAAAAGTTAGAGGGGTTTTTAAACTAGGCAATGGGGTTAGAGTACAGAGGTAGAGATAGTCAGCGCGGAACATATTCCAGAGGGTAGTATTGGGGGCATTAGTGGTAGGTTGACCAAAGCACATAAACCCAAGTTAAGTATAGTAGCAATCTCGGAACACCCAATAAGAGGATAATATGCGACCGGTCTAAACTTTGTGGCATGTTCACCAATGCCAGGAGCCTGGCAGACAAGATGGGTGAACTAGAGATACTGTTGTACGAGGAGGATTTGGATTTTGTGGGAATTTCAGAGACCTGGTTCAACAGCTCTCATGATTGGCTGGCAAACATTCAAGAGGATACCCTTTATCACAAGAATAGAGAGGGTAAAAAAGGGGGAGGGGTATGCCTATATATGAAGAATAATGTACAAGTGCATGTGAGAGATGACATCACTAAGGGAGCTAGGGAGGAGGTGGAATCCTTACGGGTAGAGCTCCAAAGGGATGAAGCTAAGGGGAAAATAATACTGGGAGTATGCTATAGGCCCCCTAACCTGAGGGAGGAGGGGAGACAGATCTCCTATCACAATTTGGATTAGCAGGATGGATGGGAAGTGTTATCATAATGGGGGATTTTAACTATCCAGACTAGGCGGAGGGAACCGCGTATTCATTAGTATGTAAACTCTTGGAGGGGATGATAAGGGACTATATACAAGATTTTAGTAATGAGAACGGTATCATTAGCAGTAATCAGCATGGATTCATGAAGAATCGTTCTTGCCAAACCAATCTATTAACCTTCTATAAGGAGGTGAGTTGCCATCTAGATAAAGGAAGGAGGAGTACTCGGAATGGTCAGGGGTGGGTAGTGGGGTCCCCCAGGGTTCTGTGCTGGGACCAATCCTGTTTAATTTGTTCATAAACGACATGGAGGATGGGGTAAACAGTTCCAACTCTGTATTTGCGGACAATACTAAGCTAAGCAGGGCAATAACTTCTCCGCAGGATGTGGAAACCTTGCAAAAAGATCTGAACAAATTAATGGGGTGGGCAACTACATGGCGAATGAGGTTCAATGTAGAAAAATGTAAAATAATGCATTTGGGTGGCAAAGATATGGATGCAATCTATACACTGGGGGGAGAACCTCTGGGGTAATCTAGGATGGAAAGGGACCTGGGGGTCCTAGTAGATGATATGCTCAGCAGTGGCATGCAATGCCAAGGTGCTGATAACAAAGCAAACAGAATATTGGCATGCTTTAAAAAGGGGATTAATTCCAGAGATAAAACGATAATTCTCCCGCTCTACAAGACTCTGGTCCGGCCGCACCTAGAGAATGCTGTCCAGTTTTGGGCACCAGTCCTCAGGAAGGATGTACTGGAAATGGAGCAAGTACAAAGAAGGGCAACAAAGCTAATAAAGGGTCTGGAGGATATTAGTTATGAGGAAAGGTTGTGAGCACTGAACTTATTCTCTCTGGAGAAGAGAAGCTTGAGAGGGGATATTTTTTCAATATACAAATACCATACTGGTGACCCCACTATAGGGATAAAACTTTTTTGCAGAAGGGAGTTTAACAAGACACGTGGCCACTCATTAAGTGGCGCAGTGGGTAGCACTCTCGCCTAGCAGTAAGAAGGGTCGCTGGTTCGAATCCCGACCACGACACTACCTGCCTGGAGTTTGCATGTTCTCCCTGTGTCTGCGTGGGTTTCCTCCGGGTACTCCGGTTTCCTCCCACACTCCAAAGACATGCTGGTAGGTTAATTGGATCCTGTCTAAATCGGCCCTAGTATAGGTATGAATGTGAGTTAGGGACCTTAGATTGTAAGCTCCTTGAGGGTATAGGGACTGATGTGAATGTATAATATATATATGTAAAGCGCTGCGTAAATTGACAGCGCTATATAAGTACCTTAAATAAATAAAATAAATAAAAATAAATAAACCTTAAACTATGTAGAGGGTTCTTTACTGTAAGAGCGTCAAGGATGTGAAATTCCCTTCCACAGGTGGTGGTCTCAGGGGGGGCATTGATAGTTTCAAGAAACTATTAGATAAGCACCTGAATGACCGCAACATACAGGGATATACAATGTAATACTGACATATAATCACACATATAGGTTGGACTTGATGGACTTGTGTCTTTTTTTAACCTCATCTACTATGTAACTATGTAACATAAAACTATTCAACACTTTACGTCACTTCTAAAAGTTGAATTCTGTCATATGAGAATTTTCGTATGGTGAGTAACCTCTTCATTTTCGACTTGAGATTAGCATGCAACAAAAAACGGACGACCGTTCGTCCGAAAATCTGATCGTGTCTACGAGGCTTTAGTCTACAGATTGAAAAGAGCATACAACATTTTCCAGCTGGCAGAGAGGGCTTCCCTGGGGGGTGGGGGGTGCTCCAGCCTTGTTTGTGCCTTGAATACTGTATAAAGTTAGCTGCAGGGACCTGTAGCTAGGATGTATATTTTGTGGATATATATTGTGTGCTGTAAAAATGCAGTGTGCCTGGCTGTGCAGGGTGGGAAATCCCTTTCTACTTTCAGCTCCTGGGGGGTGCGCTACAAGTGCATTGCCAGTTTAACTTCTTTTTTTTTTTTTTTTTTTTTTTTTTAGAAAGGGCTTCCCTACATCTCTGTATTCCCTGCTGTTGTTGATATATATTATTATATTGCTGAATTATTATGTTAATAAAAACATAATTTACCGTTGATACAGCTAAGTTGTAACACACAAATGTTACACACAGTTAAATGCTTAAAAAAAAATTCACAGAAAGAATTGAATTTTTGTTTCCTAAGACCCTTTTCACACCTGAGCGGTGCGGGAGTTATTGGTAAAGAGTTTTGGCGCCACTAGCGTGGAGCTTTTAACCCCCCAGAAGGGGTTAAAAAGGGGTTAAAAGCGCCCGCTTAGCGCTGCTTTCAAATCGTTTTTATGGCGCTTTGAAAGCAGTGCCCATTCATTTCAATAGGCACGGGCGGTGCAGGACTTTTTTCCCTGTCCTGCAAGCGCACTGCCCCAGTGTGAAAGCACTCGGGCTTTCACACTGGGGTGGCTTGATAGGCGCTTTTCAGGTGCTTTACAGGTGCTATTTTTAGCACAAAAATGCCTGAAAAGCGCCCCAGTGTGAAAGGGGTCTAAAGCTACATTGTGGAGATGATATTTGGTCATTTGATAGGCAAATAATGATGATTGGATGACTTTATTATTTCAGTTACATCAGTTATAGCCTGGTATACTGCTGTCACTGATGCCATCATCTTCCAGGAAAGTTCCTGATCAGGGAAATTTTTAATGTTACCAACAAAAGAAGATGTTATAAAATGAATACATGTTAAACTGAGTATTATGTTATCATTCATTTTATCTAGGCTGTTGTAGTGATATATATTTTGCAAACAGTTCTCCTTTAAAATAAAAGGATCACTTAACCTCCAATTAAATGCTGGTCAGAGTCACTTACTACAGATAGAAATGAATGTGCTATTACAAAACCACCAATTGTAGCTATAAAACAAGGACTGGATCACTATCACACAAGTGACCAGACATTAGCTGGCAACTGTAGACTGGTGCGCCCCAAATGACCTTGTGATTACAGAGCGTGCAGTCTTTTTTTTTTTTTTTCTCTTTGAGGAGGACCAGTTGGCATGTAGGTCTTGTACAGTGCTAGCGCAGGGTGTATATGGGCAAATCTTTCCATTCTTCTGTGTCCACTACGGTGCATGCTGCATGCAAATGTCACTTACATCAGCAATAGACTGTCATTCCGAGGTTTTGACACCACTTGCAGTGAATGTGTCACTAAAACAGAAAATTAAAAATCTGTTATTTACCGGTAAAGGTGTTCCTTGTGTAGACATACAAAAGCCCTGAGACTGCTGATGGGTGTAATCATAGTGGACACCGTATCAGCTGCTACATAAAAGGTTATGTAGGTTGGTGAGGGGTGGGGGAGCTGGGCCAGCACAGAGAGTAATTAGAAGACTCTGACATGCAAGAAGGGAGGTGCTATGGAATTATTATATTTTTATATGTCGGTGAGGTTTTTTTTTTTTAAAGCAACCCTGTCACTGGGATAAAAAAGCAGGACCTGAAAAAACAGAGGGTTTTTTACTCCCCTCCAAATCACCCAATCTTTGCTCTGGTTAAGAGCTGTGGCCGCCTTAAGAAACTTCATCATCAGGATTTCAGCCAAGTTCCCCGCGGCACACTGTGGTTTCTTTGTCGCTGCTGTGTCCTGTAGTAATGTAGGCTCCAAAAGAACGAACCACTGGGCACAGAGGGGTACCAGGCATCCCACTCAGACATATATCTGATTGCACTGCTAAAGAGTAAATACCCGAGGAAAGGCAGCAGGACAAGTGAATATAAGGCTAGGTTTACATTTATGCAGTGCAGGAAACCTTGTGATCCATGCGTGTTTCCTGTACCGCATGCAAATCACACTGGCCTTGCAATCTGCTGCAGGTGTCAATAAAAAGTTAATGAAACCCCAAACGCAGGTCACAAACGCAGTGTGTTTGCCTGCACCAGATCGCACCGGACCGCATGGTACAAAAGGACCATGCGATCCAGTCGTGGTGCGGCTCAAAAAAGGTGCACGCACTTTTTTGTAGGGGGGGGGGGGGATGTTAGCTTTGTTGCCAATTGTCAGTATTTTTACTGACAGCCAGTAAGAAATGGGCACTTTTCTCGTTCTAGTAAATTCCAGTAACAGGAAAAAATTGCCAGTGAAAAATATGGCTATCACGCTCGGCTCGAAACTGCGCATGGACAGCTCTGGTCCGGAGCCGGCCGGGGCCCTCTGAGTGCCTGCTGCAGTGTATTGGGGTGCATCTGGCAGAGGGGGTGCCTGAGCTTGTTGTGTAATGTCATGGTGCAAGGGAGCCTCGTGTGCTGGTCTGTGGGACAAGAACAAGACAAGCTGGGAGCAGGACTGTCAGTGCTGTTCGGACTGGAGTGGACCACCTGGTATATAGAGAGACTGTCACTGTGACTCAGGAGGAGACGTGTCGTGTCGGTGAGGTGTCATCATCATCTGTGCTGCTGCACACTGCTGTCAGTGTCACTGTGAGAGTCAATTTCATGTGTGTGTGTCACCCATTCTAATGTCCTGCCTTCCTGAGTCCTGTCCCTGAGCTACTTACTATATTGAAAATAAAATAAGAAACATGTTTCTTGCCTTAAAGCGGAGTTCCGCTGATTTTTTTTTTTTTTTAAGTCAGCAGCTACAAATACTGCAGCTGCTGACTTTTAATATAAGGACACTCACCTGTCCAGGGTGCCTGCAATGTCGGCATCCAAAGCCTTGCGGCTTCACTTCCTGGTTCCCTACTGTGCATGCGCGACTCGCGCTGCCCTATCCCACTGGTCCCTGCTGTCTTCTGGGACCCGTGTGTATTCCAGAAGAAGGGGGGGGGGGATGGGAAGTGGCGTAGATACCCGCGGGTGGCTCGGGTATCTATGCTCAGAAGTGGGGGCAAAATACCTGTATTAGACAGGTATCTGCTCCCCCCTCCCCCCTGAAAGGTGCCAAATGTGACACTGGAGGGGGGAGGAACCGAAAAAGCGGAAGTTCTATTTTTGGGTGGAACTCCACTTTAATATCTACCTTAAAATGGTTGTATACCCGCAAAAAAAAAAAAGACCCGTAAGACAAAAGCATAATGAGTTAGTATGCTCATACTAGCTCATTATGAAATATTCACTCCCGCGCATGCACGCGGCAGTTCTCTTTCCGGCAAGAAGTTCTGATTTTCCGTCAGCGTCCGCCGGACCTTCAAAGTGCATGCGCCGCTGACTTCAGCGGCTGCATGCAAGGCGAATATCTCCTAAACCGTATAGGATTACCTGTAGGTAAGAATCACCTACAGGGGTATACAACCATTTTAAATCACATTGCTACTTTCATATTTTAGTTGTTTGTAGCCTAAATACTGAAACTTGCACTTAAAACTGTAATTTTGTAACTTTTGGAAATGCCAGTAAAAACTTGGCTGTGCCAGTAAATGTTGGGTGTCGTGTCAGTAAATTGCAATCTGGTTGGTTGGCAACACTGGATGTTAGTCTTCTTTCCTTCTGTAATCTTCTTGCTACAATTTGTTGAAGGGAGAGTTCTTCTTTAATAGGCAAAAATTTTTGTTTACAAGTAGGCTGTAAACAGATTGACATTATTTTAGTTGTTGAATCCAATGATGCACAAACACATCATTTCTATTAAATGACTTATATGTGCTGTTAATCCCCCTTATTATAATTCCCACGATCCTCTGCCAATTACTTCAGTCCCAAGCAGTCAAACAACATCTGGATAGATGTATGTAGCATGGATCTTACATATTGACTGGTATTGTATGCAGAGTGCAGGGAGTGAGATCAGTTAATATTCCATTCGCTGAGGTTTTTCAGAGATTTGGAGAGACTTCTGTGAGATGTGCGTGTTTCTATTCTGTCTCTTGTCAGTGGAAGTTTTAGTCATCCCATGTTCTCATTAAAAAAAAAAAAAAGGAAGCTACCACCCTCTTTCTAGCATGTGAAGCCCTGTTTACTCCCAGTTTACATATTGATTTCAGAATGAGTAGAATCACAACCTCTCCATCTGGAGGTGGCTTGGCTGGTCCCTCAGAGCATTGTACAGCTCATGGCGCCACGCGGTGGTAAACATCAGAACAACCACAACCCTTGGGGATGGCTGCCAAAGACTCCCAGTTTGTACACAGGCCAAGTTTGCACAGGAACCAGACCAAGAATAAGGTGAGTTAGTTACCAGAGGCATCCAGCCACCCAGGCAGTGAAAATACAAGTCTGAACTGAACATGGAAGAAAAAATATGAATTTCCATTATTACAAAAAAAAAAAACTCAAAAATGTACTTTTCATTTGTAGCTACTGTATATAGTTACTGTAGCCAAAGAGAGAGCCTATTGCCATACGTATAGGATCTGCTAATGCAAATAGTTTTGTCAAAAGGTATAAAAGCGAACCTGTTACCTTTTTAGAAATGAAAATACAAACCCTGCAAAAATTACACAATGGTCCAGCCAACATCACATCTGGCACACCAACATCCAAATGTGTCAGATGCTTGGTCCCTTGCTGCATGCTGTGGTTCCATCTGCTTGCCCGTGTCATTAAAGGACACAGAAGTGACGTAAAGGCCAGCAAATGGAAATACATCACACAGGGGACACAGGAATCCAGCATAATGGAAGTGTAGATGTGAATATTCTGCTGGGGACCTTGAAGCGGAGTTCCAGCCGTAATTAATTAATTTTTTTTTAAGACACCCGGGATGTTCATCTAGCCTTATCTTACAACTGGTCAATATATGACAGGACGCTGTATTATAGCATATTTTTGTAAAAAACATACCTTTATATTCTGCCTGCAGCACACTCCCATCTTAGTTGTGGGCATGTGAAGCCCACAAGAGTTTTCTTCCGGGAATCGGTGCTGCTGGTTACCCAGCATGCACCTCCGGATCTCGTGCATGTGCATAGGACCTCTGCTTCCGCTACCGCCTCTACTGTGTATAAAACAATGTCAATATCAATAAATACCTGGTTGCCCTTTTCAAAAATGGCGCTTAGCACTGCCTTACATTGCCTCATTTTCTGTTAGCAAATAACACGATAACAGGCAGCGATCCCCACTGACTCCTGGGAATGTTGACACACATCTCCCAGAAGCAGAGGCACCGCAGGATATGACGTACCTCACCGCGGCGCCTGAAAGAGGAAGAACAAAGAATATACCATAGCAACAGGGTAAACAAAGCTAGGGAAAAAAATGCCCAGTGTTGTTATAACTTGCGGGATTGAGGCAATTCATGGAAAAATAAAAATATGGGTGGAGCTCGGCTTTAACTGTTGATCACAGCAAAGAACTGAGGATTGTGTGGTGGCACGAGTGTGTATTAATCCTATTTTTTATTTTTGCTGTTTTCTTTCTCATTTTTAAACAAAGACAGGGTCACTTTGACGGTTGAAATCCTTCTTGATATGTATAGTTTGTAATTAGATGTGAACAGGACGGTAGCCACATTTTCCTAATATATAAGCTGCCTCTGCTCCTGCTGATCCTTTTATTTCACCAGTAGGGACTGTCAGATGGAAAATAATATGCTGTCTATGTCAAACACCCACAGGTGTTTTTTTTTTCGTTTTAATGACAGGTCCTCTTTAAGGACTTGACCTTCAAAAGATTCGCCCCCCTTCATGACCAGACCATTTTTTGCGTTACTTTAACTGACAATTGCGCGGTCATGCAGCGCTGTACATAAATGAAATTTGTCATTTTTTTCCCCACAAATAAAGATTTCTTTTGGTGGTATTTGATCACCACTGCATTTTTTATTTTTTGTGCTATAAACAAAAAAAGAGTGACAATTTTTGAAAATAAAAAAAACTATTTAAAATTTTTTTTTTTACTATCTGTTCTAAAACATACTGTAGCCATTAAAAAAAAAATCAAATCTAATTTCTTCATAAACTTAGGTCAATATGTATTCTACTACTACTATTATGCTACATATTTTTGGTGAAAAAAATTCCAATTATCGCCCCCAACTCGGTAGAGCAGAACCACGTATATATACGCAATTCTGCACAGAGCGGCTACCCTATAGCAGTAAAGCTACTATGGGGCGGTCGTTAAGTGGTTAAATAACAATGTTATGTACATGTAGCGCCCACTAGCTAGTGTGCTAGTTGTATATAGTTAGCTGTCAGTGTAGATAAATAGCTTTGGCTGAGAGCCAGGCCTGGGTTAAATCTGGGTCAGGGTTGAGTGACTCAGGGAGGCTGGATGACTCAGCAGGCAGCATCTCTGGTGCCTCCCCCTGTTTTCTGGAATCTTTCAGAAGCTTCCAGATGTAGTGTGTGGAGGCTAGGAGGAGCTGATTGGCATATTTATGAGGGCCCTAGCCAATCCCCAGCAAATGGGCTGGAAGGGGGCAGGCCACTTCATAAATGGGCATGAGTCATGCCAGCAGGGGCAGTCGGGTGAGAGATGGAGATGGAGTGCTGAGGAGGCTGTTGTAGGGCACTTGCAGGGTGCCCCCTAGTCTGGGGAGAGGGTGTGACCTCGGGTCTGAGGCTTGGGTGCTGGAAGGATCCCCCACAACACACGGAGGAAGAGGACAGCAGGAGCAGGTCAGTACATCCAGGAGATCTCCTGAGAGTGAGCTGGATGGGCTAGTGAGTGTCAATCTGTGAGGACTGTGGAGAGGGTGTCAGTCTAGGAGGACTGTGGAGAAATTAGCCAGGAGGGCTAATGAAAGGGGCGGCTGCAGCCAGGCAGAATGGCAGTGCCTGAAGAGGTGGTGCTGGGAACCAGTGACCACAAAGAGGATGTGCTGGGAAAGTGTGGGCTGTGTCACCCTATCTCCAAGTATAGGGACTGCAAGTCCCTGCCTGTAATGGGTCTTCACTACAAAATTTCTACGGGGTGACATACAGTGCCTTGCAAAAGTATTCACCCCCCTTGGCATTTTTCGTGTTTTGTTGTCTCAGAACCTGGAATTAACTTGGATTGTTTGAGGATTTACACCATTTCATTTACAGAACATGCCCACAACTTTGAAGATTTTTTTTTATTATTGTGAAGCAAACAACAAATAGGAAAAAATAACAGAAAAAGTCAATGTGCATAACTATTCACCTCCTCAATACTTTGTACAGCCACTAGACATGTTTACTGCCAAAAAATTAGTTTGTTTTCGTTTCATTCGTTTATATATTTTTTTTTTGTTTTTCGGGTCATTCGTTATGATTGCAATTCGTAAATTCGTAAACTCATTATCATCCTTCCACTTCACAATTATGTGCCACTTTGTGTTGGTCTATCACATAAAATCCCAATAAAATACATTTACGCTTTTGGCTGTAACATGACAAAATGTGGACAATTTCAAGGGGTGTGAATACTTTTTCAAGGCACTTTAAAGCATCTTTACATGACCAGTGTAGTCCAAATGTCCCCTACATTCAGTCATTGTAATCCCCCCTTTATACTCCAACCCAATACCTTAACCCACCTAAAATGACAAGACCACACCTTTTATTTATGGAGTAAAATGGCCATAACAGCCTCTTCTATTAACACAATTCCAAATAGATCACTCCAATAAATAACCAATAAACATAAACAATAACATAATAACATAACCTGTTAACCCCAGTCTGATGGTCTCTGACGGTGACCCACCTTTTTCCAAATATAACCACGTATAACACCAACGCACTGCGGGACCTTTACCAAACTAATAGGCCTCCAGCTGTAACCGCTCGGAGACAACCCCTTCCCACAGCGCCACCAAATCCAGTATTCCATCCACCGTTCAGGAATACACCGGAGGGGCACATACTAACGATGAGCCCCCCACCCCTTTTGATCCATCCGTTTACCGCCCCCGTCAAAGACCACCAGAAGAACACAGCCACAGCCCGAAAGCATGACAACCTTACACTTGAGGGCACCTCCACACCCTCAGGGCCTGTTGTATCCCCTCCTACAAACCCATGGACCATAAGTCAATCCTCACATCAGAGAGATGAACTCCATCTTTTCACAAGCAGAGTCCCACATTCGTCTCCAGCTCTCTGTGCCGGATAACAATACCTCCATTCTGCACGACAAACCTCCCCACTACTTTATTAATTCGTATACGGGTCTTATTAATGCTCACTACTGACCTAGCCCAACGCCATCTTGTTTGAGCCACTATGTCAGACCATACTAAAAGGGTGCCCGGGAATTTTAAGCGCAACTGCATAAAATCCGTTTTGATGTCTGCAAGCAGGTCCCTGACTGTCCGGATCCCCAAATCATTCTCACCCGCATGAATCACTAACACGTCAGGAGGTCTGTCCAACCTTATATACCTCTCCACTTCTGCCATCACTCTACCCCACAACATCCCTGGTCTACCCAACCAGCGTATGTAAGCCTCCCTCCTAGAAATTCCCAATTGTTTGCCATCTGGACATATGTCACCTCTCCTGGCCCCCCAACAAACATAGGAGTGACCTATAATCCAGACAAGGCGTACTGAACCTCCATCTGAAACGAAAAACAAAAACACAAAGATAGCAGCACACACACATTCTTAACACTACAATATTACAAACTGTTAACCCACACTCACCCCCCTTTTTTTTTTCTTTCTTTTTTTTTTCTTTTTATTCCACAACCAAGTTAGGTCTGATATAAGACCGGAATCTCCTAGACTCCCATCTCCCAATTCTGCGCACAGCAGCCTCATCCAACCCGCATCTGGCAGCTTCTGTAGCTGCCCCTATGTGGAAGGAGTGTGAAGAGTACTCCGCCCCGTCCAAACCAGCCCTTTTTAGACATTTCCTAAAAATCGATATAAATTGAAACTTTGACAAATAAGACCCATCCTTATGCCTCAGGAATGCCCCTGCCCCATCCATCCTAACCATCCTAAATTCACGCACTGCCTCCACCGGGCACACTCTTGACCCTGGTAATGCAAACAGTGACATTTCCACCCCTTTCCCTTGCTGGTCAGTTTTTGACCTCCGCAGCTGCAAACACACCCTATCCGCCTCCAACCGCACATCCTGCTCCAATAAACCCCACACCAAATACTTAGATGGGCTAACCAACTCTCCTATCCGAAACGCCCCATAAAAGGCCAGCGAAAACGCTGCTGTAAACAGCAAATATGATAATGTGATATACATATGTACCTCAACATCTCACATATGGACATCAGGTTCGCGAAAGTGACAGGCCGTCTCGCATCCCTTTTCTTACTCTGTTTTCGATAGCCTATTAAGGCCTGCCGTACCCAAAAATCCTTAGTCCAACCCCCCCCCCCCCATTAATTTAAAAAGAAATGACAAGCCTGCCAATTTCCAATCAATAGAAGATACCGCAAACCCACTTTCCATGTTCCTAGCTACTAAGTACAACACCAGTAATCGCCCTTCTGACCCCATTGTCACAACTCCAGCCTCCTGCACCAGAACCGACCATTCTTTCCATACCTTCCTGTAGGCTGTCCAAGTGGAATCACTTAATGACTGCCGAATCCATCCCGCGGTGACTACAAGGGCAGCTCCCAAATCCAATCCAGGCAAGGAACTCCTTCCTTGTCTGCGCCCGGTGCCAGCTCCTTGAACTTGTCCCACTGAAACCGAGACAAGGAGTCAGCCAGCGAATTGTCAACACCTGGGATGTGAACCGCATAAATAAAAATATTCAAATGCAAGCACCTAAACACCAGCTGTCTCAGCAGCCGTATAACCGGCTGCGAAGATGCTGACATGCGGTTGACCACCTGCACTACACCCATGTTGTCACAATTTATCCTCAGCTTTAAATTCCAGCATGCCTCTCCCCATAGTTCCAAGGCCAACACCACCAGAAACAGTTCCAGCAGCACCAAATTTCAGAGGAACCCCGCCCTCTCCCATGACTGTGGCCAGGGTTCCGCGCTCCATCGCCCTTAAAAACTGTGCCATAGCCCGTGGAGCCCGCCGCATCTGTGACCAATTCCACATCGAAATTGCTCACCGGGCCAGACATCCACACCGCCCTCCCGTTGTACGTGGCTAAAAACTCATACCAAACTTTTAAATCCTCTCTGTGATCCCTTGTCAGGCAAATAAAATGAGTCGGGACTTTTACCCCCACTGTAGCTGCCGACAGCCGTCGGCAAAAAACTCGCCCCATGGGGATAATTCAACTTACCCTTAATGTATGACTGAGTCCAGGCCCCAAACCTCCCTAACCACCCATTCTAAAAACGAGCTAAACGCCTCAAACATGGCGCATGAAACGGAACAACCCATGGACAAACATTTGTCAACATAAAACTGCTCCTGCCAGTGGCATCCCAGCAGCTGGAAGCTCTCCGGATGCACTGGCAACAAGTGAAACGCAGATTCTATATCTGATTTTGCCATGAGTGCCCCTTGACCATACTGCCTCACCCACTTGACCACTGCATCAAATGAAGTGTAGGGCACTCTGCTCTCTTCAGGGTCAATGAAATCATTGACTGAACCCCCCTTTGGAAAGGATAAGTGGTGTATCAATTGGAACTCGTTTGGTTCCTTCTTGGGCACCACCCCCAAAGGTGACACCACAAAATCTTTGCCAAGGTTTGTTGGCAAAAGGCCCCCCCATGCGCCCCAATGCCACTTCTTTGTGCAATTTATCCCTGACCAAGTCCTGATGCTGCATGGCAACCACATAAAACAAGAAACAAGAAAGAGAAAGCGCCTCTGAGTGCAAGCATTTCATTTAAGATATTAAGCGCATAACTACACTTACAGTAAAATAGGCAAAGTAGAGTTCCAATGGAAAGGTCATCAGGGATCAGTCAAACGTCCATATGCCGAATTTCTGTGATGTAGCTCCAGAGGGACAGCCGCGGACCTCCGCCCGGAGTGACAGACCGTAAGGCAGCCAAGCTAGATGGAAGCTTCCGTGTTCCGGCCGCTTGCTATGGGCGTGTGACATCACAGAGAAGACTCTAATGAACGGGAACACACGAAGCTCACAATAGGCATGCGCGCTCCTTTTTCAAGTGTGAGAAGGACGGAAAGGATCAAAGCTTAAATAATCCTATGTTCATGACCAAAGGCATTCCAATTGAATAAAAACAAAACAAGGGTGTGTTAAGCAGAGGACTTGTATACTAAAACAAACATATGAAACATATAAAAGATATCTAAAAATTCTAGAAAAACAGGCTTATAATATATCTCACAGAACATTAAATGGATATGTCAAGTATAAAACAATAGATCGATTAAAAACTCAGTTAAAAGTTTTGGAATAAAAAACGTAGAGACGGGAAAAAAACAGCAGCACAGATGTGTGTAACACATTAAGTTATAATTACTAAACTTGGGGAGAGTATAAAATTAGGAGAATATAAAAATCTGTAAACAAGTATTCTTTTAAGGTTATCTCATGTGTCAGCGGCTATCTTGTATACGCTCAGTGACACACCAGATATCACAAAGGAAATTACTGATAATGATTATTGATAATGTCCACGTGCCATATATGGGGGGAAAAAAGGGGGGGGGGAGAAGAAGGAGGGGGGAAGGTAAGGGAAAAAAAGAGAAAGAAAAAGGGGGGGGGGAGAAAAGAGGGAAGGGAAGGGTGGGGGGAGGTGCATGGCAGATTTCAGATTCCTTGCCATTGGCGGAACCGTCGCCAATGAACCCCGTAAACCCTGCCGCCAACGACCTCGCTGCTCCCCGATCCGGATACTTACTTAGAAAAGGCAGCATCTTTTCCACCTTCACCGGCGTGGTCCCTCTTTTGAGCAGAGTCACTGGCACGCTTCCCTCTCTTGAAACATTTAGACAACGTATGGGCTCCCCCACACCCTGAGCACTCATGCTTGAACTTACAAGCCCCCCAAATTTACAGGAACCCTCATTATATTGCCAGCACACTCCCCACTTTTTTCCGGCCGGCAGTCCTGAGGAATTTGTACCCCCGGCCCCCCCCTGAAAAAACGGAGGCGGGGCCCTCGCTGAAGACATGAGCCTCATCCAGAGGCTAATATCTTTATGAAGGTAACGACAGGCGGACAGCTCTTTGCTGTCTGAACTGCTCGTCATAACGCAGCCAAGCAGACCCACCGTACACCCTATGCACCTCACCAATCACATCCATATAACAGAACAAAGCCGAGCAATGCTCTGGATTCTTTTCGCCAACAACACTCGCCATGATTGTGAACGCTTGCAGCCAATTAACAAATGTACGCTGGATCAGCCGGTACCTCCTCTTTTCCTCATCCTCCTTCTTTGAATCCGCAGGTTTTACCCTATCCAAGTTAAACTTTTCCAAAGGCAGTAGCGAAAAAATCTCCACATACTCATCCTTGTGAATCTTGTCACGGACTTCCTGCTCTAGATGGGCTCCCAAGGGGCCCTCGAAGCGGACGTAAACCTCACACTTCGACGCATCTGAAATCCTGACCACGTCGGTCCTCTCAGTGGCCCCTTTTTCCCCTACCGTCTCGGCTCCAGCTCCAGACTGGCCGGGGGCCAGAATCACCGGAGGCACCCCCACCCCGGCACCTCCAGTACCCCCCTCTACTGACCCACTCACCGGTGCTGTCCATGGGGCCACTTGAGGTGGCTGCCCCTGCCCCCCTTCAAATCTACCAAGTAATGCCCGCAGTCCCTTCAATAAATCTGACAGCTACGTACCGGACCTCGCACTGGCAGGCCTATTCCCCGCCAATTGCTGGTCCGGCAGAACCTCTCCTGATTGCACCACAGTACTCCCTGGCCCTACTGAACCCGCTGTAACCACCCCTAACAAATCCTGCAAAGCATCAGATAGAGACAAATTAGTGTTTGACTTACCGGGCTGACCGGGAGCTCGCCCCACAGCCGCCACGTTGTTCTCCCTCGCCGGCACATGTTGTTCTTCCGCCCCAGACACTTCCCCTTCCGACCGTTCGTCCTGCTCCAGTATGGGCGGCGTTGCAAGCCTCCCGAAAGATGATGCCCCTGAGGCCGTCGTGTGGGATATTGGTGGGGCCCTCTTCACCCCCGAAACTCCGCCTCCTGCAGCCCGGCGTCGCTGACCTGACCTGGCATCTTCCTGGCTGGTGATCTGAAGTCCCCTACCGTCAGACAGGCGTCTCTTACCTGACCTGACGGCCTCCTGGCTGGCATGCATGTGTCCCTCTCCACCATCTTGTCCTTCTGCACGCTGTGCCGGTAGGCCCCGCCCCCTCCCGATTCTTCTGGCCATCCTCGTTTCTCCTGTATTGATTCTCCTCGTCTCACCTTCCCTCCTCCCCACCCCGTCTGATCGCCGCTCTGAGGGGGGGATGCTCTGTGACCCGACCCACGATCATCCAGCGGGGAACCGGCTCCATTATGGCCCTTGGCCCCGCCCCCCAAATTAGGCCAGTGGCGTGTAGACCACCCGGGGGCTGCTGCTAGTTGCTGCTGCTGTCTCTTAGCCGGGGGAACCGAACGATCCACCACCGGGCTTCTGGGGAGCCGAACGGGCCAAGGTGCAGGCCCTGGTGAGAAGTGCGCCGGAGGTCGTGACCTCGGCGCGCGATGGGACACCTCACCTGAAGTGGATCCGCCCGCTTCATCTGCGATGAAATCCCCGACTTGACTCTGCAGCCATTCTGGACCCTTTTCAGCAGCTGCCCTCCACAGTCTCACAAGGATCAGATTGATGTTAGCCATTGTGGAGGAGCCGTGACAAAATAAAACTGCCTCCTCCGTCAAAATCTTCCTCACATTGACCCCTTGCTCCTCCCCTCCTATAAATATAACCACTCCCCCTTTTCCAAAAGACTGCTTTCTTACCTCTCCTTTTCTTACCACCTTTTACTTCATATATTAAACCCTTCAGTGTCTCCCTTAGACACACTGTCATGCCCG
This sequence comes from Aquarana catesbeiana, assembly GCF_042186555.1. Lineage (NCBI taxonomy): Eukaryota > Metazoa > Chordata > Amphibia > Anura > Ranidae > Aquarana > Aquarana catesbeiana. The sequence continues at coordinate 144,533,918 of NC_133325.1, forward strand.
GCCCTACACTACCCCTCCTTTCAGTCATTTTCGTTCCAGGCCTCACTTTTCCTGAGTGCGTGAGACACTTTTCCTGTTTAGTGTGATGCTTTGGGCAATGTTCTGTTGGGAAACCTTGGGTCCTGACATTCATGTGAATGTTACTTTGGCATGTACCACCTACCTAAACATTGTTGCTGACAAAGTATACCCCTTTTTGAAAACAGTGTTCCCTGATGGCAGTGACCTCTTTCAGTAGGATAATTCACCCTGTCACTGCAAAAATGATTCAAGAATGGTTTGGGGAACACAACAAGGAGATCAAGGTGTTGAATTGGCCTTCACATTCTCCAAATCTCAATCATCGAGTATCTGTGGGATGTGCTGGAAAAACAAGTCTGATCCATGGAAGCCCCACCTCACAACTTACAGGACTTGGCTTGGTGCCACAGTATACCTTCAGAGGTCTAGTGGAGTCCATTGGTGTCCATGCCTCGACTGGTCAGGGCTGTTTTGGCAACCTACTTAATATTAGGTGGGTAGTCATAAACTTATGGCTGATTGATGCATATATTTATGTACAGACACATTTTGTGTTTTATTCATAGGTGTGCGCAGCCTATTGCATTAGGGTGTGCACCCCAAAGCTCAAACACACATGCATGCGTGTGTATGTATGTGTACCGACTACATTGTGCTTAGCTTCTCCTGGTAGGCTGGATCCTGTCCCACACTGCAGGCTGTGTTTAGTCCTCCCTCTCCTGCCTGCTCCAGCTGCCGGCACCTTCTGTTGTAAAGTCAAATAAGGCATGCTGGGGAAGGCAGTGTCGTTACCATTGGCTAACAAGGCAGCAGAGACGTGGAGCAACTGTAGCCTCTGGCTTTTTACAGACACTACATGGTTGGCTACCTTGGTGATTAGGGTGTGCCCAGGCACACCTGGCACACCCCCTGCGCACGCCTATTGTTTTATTACTCCTTTAAACTACAAACTAATCTTTTAAAACAGAAAAAAACATTACAGTCTAAAATACACCTAGTTCAAATATCTAAATCTGTCACAGCTTCTTGTAATCTCCTACACAGCAGCACTCAGACCCTAAACCAGTGGCAGCTGGTGCTAGATAATTCGGGGGGGGGGGGGGGGACGACAACCAACAACACCCGCCGCCTTTGCGGGAGACAGACGGCCTCCTTACCTCTGTCCTGCCCAGACTCCGATCTCCCCTCCTCGAGCCGGGGAGTGCTGGATGGCTGAGCTGGATGGTGAGCCATCTCTAGAGTGGTGGCTGGTGGGTCCTTTGGTCTTCCCCTTGCTTCTCCCCCGGCCGCGTGTCTTCTCCTTCTCCTCCTCCAATAACATTGCTTCTCCTTTTGGCCAATCGGGAAATGGGTATCACGACCCACTTCCTGATTGGCTGGGAGGAGAATCAGTGTGAGAATAGTGAAAACTGGGTGGGCTCGGAACACAGTGCTCTGTGTCCCGAGCCCACCCTTTTTTGAGGCCTATTAGGGCCTCTCGCTCTAATCACGTGCTTCAACCCCCCCCCCGATTGAAATCCATGGTTCTGTATGTAGATCAGGGAGCCGGACGCATGAATGGGGGGGGGCGGCACCCGTGTGCCCCTAATGGACGAGCTGCCACTGCCCTAAACAGGGCTTTATTGTTTTGCACATTGCTTTCCATATAAAGCCAGACACACCAGGTATGCTCAATTTACACAGGCAGTGAGGGGGTGGTAAAAACAGTCAGTTGATACGCATTTTTACCACCCACCTAGAAGCGAACGTGCTGCACACTGCCAGGGTCACAATACTTTGCATTGTGGAGCAGCAATTTTAATGGGACAGGCAGAACCTTCTGTCAAGCTGTCCCATGTAAGTGAATGAGACCATGCCATGACCACAAACCAATCGTTTGTCTCACAGTTGCAGTCCGCTCCTGCAGTAAAAAAAATAAAAGCAAAATTCCTTTAGGAGAGGAGAGGGGTAGGGATCCAATCTGTATATACACGTATTACATTTGATATCTATTTAAAATTATACCAATGCATGGTTTGCTTCATTATACTATTTTATGTTTTCTTTATATATTGATATAATTTGACATGCAATGTATCCTACGTAACCCTATAAATTCTAAGATGAGTAATTTGTATAAAAGTATATACTTTTTTGTTGTAAAAGAATTAAACAATAAACTAAGATATCATTCTTTATGGCGTAATATGGGACTTTGGTTGAAAAGTCTTTTTTCTGCCAGTGCATTTTAGAGATTGCCATTGTCAAGTCATTCTAAAGTTAATTTAGGCCTAATAGGATTCATTCCTATTTGTATTAGAGTGGGCATCCAAGCTGTGTGGCTGCTATATTTAATAAGGAACTGTATTATCCTCCAGCACATCACAGTCCAAACCCCAAAAGGAGGCTGCACAGAGCTGGGAGTCTTGTGGCTTTTCTGTTTCAACTCCGCAAGGCACTGGATAGCTGCACTCTGAATCAGTGAATGGATTATCCTCTGACACACCACTGAAAATGTCAACATCTGCAATTAGAAATCCCCAAATCAGGACCAGCTGCAGGAGAGGAGGCACCATGCCAGGTGAGAATGGGCAAGATTAGCAGTTTATTTTGTGCTTATGTCCTTCCCTCAGGGCCCATTCATTACAGTTTATGAGTCAGGTATACACAGGTAAGCTTGTTAAAGCTGAACTCCCTAAAAAAAAAAAAAAAAATTGTATCCAAACCTAAAAAAATATAATATATCGCAAATGATCAGTCTGTAGATGAGGTGGCTTCATTCGTTTTCTTTTTTTCCCCCTTTCGTTTCAAATGCTGATGCTGCCAGTAAGACCCCATACACACTATTAGATTTTCTGCAGATTTTTGTCTTCAGATTTACCTAAACCATGTAGTGCAAGGGCCTGCCTGATTGCATACAAATTGAAACTCTTAAAGTGGTTGTAAACCCTTACAACACACTTTTTGCTACAGGTAAGCTTATAATAAGGCTTACCTGTACCTACCCCGGATATCTCCTAAACCTGAACGGTTTAGGAGATATCCCCTGTATTTGCATGTGCCGACGTCATCAGCACATGCGCACTGAAGCAAACTGAAGCAAGGGCACGTACGTGCCCTTGCTTCAGTTAGACTGTGCCGTTACCAGCGTCTCCCGTGTGCATGCGCGGGAGTGTTGTCATCGTGGCTCCGGCCAATCACAGCGGCGGAGCCCACGATACCTGGAAGTAACTCCGGGAGAGGTTCGTCGGCCGGAGCGGTGATTTGATCTAAGGTAAGTAATACATAATGAGCTAGTATGCTATGCATACTAGCTCATTATGCCTTTGTCTTGCAGGTTTTTTTTTTTTGCTTGGGTTTACAACCACTTTAAGGTTTGACCTCATATTATATGGTTTTGGTAAATCTGAAGACAATCTGTAGAAAATCGAATAGTGTGTATGGGGCTTTACAGTTTCTGTCCTACAGTGACAACGCTCACTCACTGCACTGTCTATGAAGCAGCTGTGTTTTGGGCTGAGCTGCTCCCTTAAAATTAACTTCAAACACCATCCCTCCTCACCTCTGTAACATATGAGGAGTTTAACACCTACCCGCCCGGCCTCAGACACAGTGCCCCACCGCTCAGGGTAAAGCGCCAATGACGTAGGCTCTTTACCGTGTGATCAGCTGTGTCCAATCACAGCTGATCACATGTAAACAAATGCCAGTTATCAGCATTTCCTTTCCTCACCGCTGTCAGCGTCTGAGGAAAGGAAAGCCGATAACCGGCTTTCCAGTTACAGGGAACATTTAAACTAATAATCAAGGCACTGATCATCAGTGCCCTGGTGATCAGTGCAGCCCCATTAGTGCCCAATGCCCATCATATCAGTGCCCATCAGTGCAGCCTCATCAGCGCACATCAGTGAAGAGGAAAAATTACTTATGTGCAAAATTGTATAACGGAAATTTTAAAAAATTGTTTTTTTCAAACTTTGTTTTGTTTTTTAATTTTTTTTAGCAAAAAATAAAAAACCCAGTGGTGATTAAATACCACCAAAAGAAAGCTCTATATGTCTTTAAAAAATGATAAACATTTCATATGGGTCAAGTGTTGCATGACCGCGCAGTTGTCAATTGTCTTTTAAAGTGCGACAGTGTTGAAAATTGACCTGGGCACAAAGGGGGTTGAAAGTGCCCGGTATTGTCTAGAAACAAAAAATTCAAAGCCAACAGCTATAAATACTGTATTTGCTGACTTTTAATAACAGGACACTTACCTGTCCAGGGATCCAGCGCTGTCCTCACCCAAGCCAGCTCTTCTGTGGCAATCCAACCGGAAGTAGAAAAGGTGGGTACCTGTCAAAACCAGGAACCAGCCATCCCCCCCTAAATTAAGTGCCAAAACAAGTGCCAAGAAGGGGGGTGGTTGGGTGGCAGACAAGCAGAAGGGCTGGTACAGTGCAATATATTTTTTGTTGTTGGGTTTAGATATACCTTTTTTTCCTTTTGTATGGAAAGATAAGAGTTAGATTCTCTTTTTGTTCTTGACTGTGTCCCCAATTGGGAGCTCCACCCTTCTGTTTGTACTGGTTATTACCACTATAATCTGGAAAGTTGGGGAAAGAGGTGAGGACAAAACTTCCAATGGCGACACCTGTTCCAGGGTTAATTGCCTAAGAGGAGAAGTCCCCTAACCTTGGAAAATTTCTTCAAGCTTCCTGTTGCACCTCTAGGACAGGAAGTTAATGGAAAAGTCTTCAGTGGTACACAGACAACAAGAAAAATGGCAAGGGTTTTAACCCCTCTACCCAAAACAAGAAAAATGTTTTGGCAATGGATACATTTTAAATACACAACTGAAATACATTTGTATGAGTGGATTACTTAGCAAGAGATTTGTACCCAGCCAGTCTATTTATGTCACCCTGCCAGGAAGCACAGTCAGATTGGTGACTTGGTCCTCTGCCTGCCCCAGCACATTGACTGGACAGTGAAATAGCAGCAGCTGGGGCAGCACAGAGAAGAGCACACCCTGCTACTTACTTTGCTCTAGCCTCATGTCAGATTGTGTTTTCATCTTTCATTACATCTAATTGTCTGCTAGTTGTGTCCTTCTCTCTCCCAGTCTCAGTGCTACTGCACAGGGGATTTCTACAGGCTGAGCACAAATCATGCTGGTACGCACACTAGCTGAATTTAAAAATACACTTCAAGCCTAACTCCAGCTTTCCTATCACTTTAAATGGTTCCAACTTGGCCCAAGTGAACCATTTTCCTTACTAATACATGTAGCCCCTGTACAGGCATAGGGACCTCCTTCCCATTACCAGAACAAAATTGAGTCAGGCTGAGCGCTGCTCAGCCATTCACAGGAAGCTTTGTATTTTGTTAGCGAATTCAAGGCTTCCTCTAAATGGCTGAGGTGGAGATCATAACATCATCTGCTTGCCTCTCTACCTCAGCCATTCAGAGGCAGCCTTGTATTCTTTGACAAAAATACATGACTTACTGTTAATGGATAAACACCGTTTTGTTCCGAGAACAGGACAGAAAGTCCCAGTACTACTACCAGTACCGTAAACTGTATGTAACCGATGCTACATACAGGTTACACAGTGCTGACAATGGCCAGGTGCATCAGTAAAGGAAATTGTCATTGGTTTGCTATCATTTTAAATAGTTTGTTTGGCCTGAGCTGGCCCAATCAAACTTTAAAGGCCCTTTAACAATCGGATTGAAATGGACATGCAGTCTGTTTAAATCCAATCGCCCCATAGATAATAGCAGGCTATGTCTGTGTCACAGCGAAGCAGAAACGGACCTGTCATCTGCCTGCTCAGCGAGGATCAGTGGAGAGATCCCCCAGTAAACAGGCGGATCCGCTTGGACGAATTCCGCCCCATGTGAAAGGGGCCTTAAAATGATAGCAAAGCTGGAGTTGGACTTTATCTTCATATACTTCTACCTTGAAGAGGAAGTAAACCACAGGGTTATTTTTTTTTTTTTCTGACCTGCAAAGTAAAGCCATAATGTGGTAGTATATATCGAATACAAAGCCCTCCACCGATGCGTTGTCACCACTGGAGGCTGCATCCATCTTCACCCGTCTTCCTTCTGGGTCCGCATACTCCGGCTGTGTGACTGGCTGGAGCCGTATGAGATCACTCCCATGCATGTTCGCGGGGGCCACTGGTTACAGCACAGGGCTCTGAAGGAACGGCACGGGTGGCAATTCCTTCAGAGCACATATGCCACTGACGTCATCGGCTGCATATACAGTAAATATCTCCTAAACGGCACACGTTTAGGAGATATTTACAGTACCTATAGGCAAGCTTTATTATAGGCTTACCTATAGATACAATTCATGTATGGGAGTTTACAACCATTTTTAGATGGATTTATGAGGCATAGTTAATAAATAATATCTGTAATTCTCACTTTTAAATTTGTAGTGAAATATGACAGAAGCATTTGAGTTTGCTGTGAGGAAGAACATATCATTTTTTAAATTTTTTATTAAAGACTTTGTATGTACTCACCCTTGCGCCTGCTTAACTGAACTGTGCCCAAGAACGATTCTCCCCCTCCCCACTGGTTTGCACTCGCTTTGGATTACAAGTGTTCCTGGGCACACTCCCCTGCTAACCCAACCAGCAATCCACATTTCACTACACAGCTCTCTATGGGGAGAACTGTGCTCTGGCACGCTTTGCACTCAAACTGTCCCAGATCACAAGTGAACTGTGCCTGGGACAAGCAATTGCAAGTGGTCCCAGGCGCATTTTGGAGCACTCACACTACACAAACGAACTGGCCAAAGGGGTTGAACCATACCCTGGACTGGTTGAAAGTGCTAATGAAGGGCCCTTGACACTCCCTGCCTCCTAGGAAAAGGGAGCCTTGACTGATGGAAACTTGGCAGATACGTGGGTGTGATCCAAACAGGGAGTTTTAGTGGCTCCGATGGGATTGGCCACTGAGGCATGAGGTCACTGGGTGGAGCCTGAACTCTAGAAAAAGACTACGCAATGGCACGTCCCACTACTCTGAAGAGATCCTGACGTCACGAGAGTTGCCCACCCACACACTGAGTTTCGTCACAGCTTTATTGGCAGTTTTACCTTGCAAGCGATGGATATTGATTCATGGGCCATGACCTCAAGTTTAAGGCTAGGATCAGTTTAATGCCTGTCTCGCACTGATGGTGGAGACAGGCCTCTTAGACTGTCGTTTTTTTGTTATGGATGCTCACGGTAGAACTGCGACTGGCAATTATTATATAGTATTTTGAATATTGTTAAAGTTGGTAATTTCAATAAAGCTGTGGCCTTGCCCTAATTCCAACTTAAATCAATCTGGTGTCTTTTTGGGGGGCAAGGTATTGTTATATAATAGCTGGTTAATACTGTACCTAAGTTTCTCAGCAGTCATGTGGATGCACCCTCTTAATTGAATGAGTTTTAGTTGGTTAAGAAATAATATAAAACAAAATACAATATAAAAAAAAAAAAAAATAAGGAGAACGCTACAAAACTTAGTTGTGTAAATTAAGAAAAATACAAATCAGTTTTATAATTCCCCTAGAGAGGCTGGCTACACTCATTGCATATTCAGATGCATCTCAGCATTGCTGAGACAATGATCCTTCAAGTCTTCCTCATTTTCTGGACATGCAAGATGAATAGCAGCAATACAGTCAGGTCCATAAATATTGGGACATCGACACAATTCTAATCTTTTTGGCTCTATACACCACCACAATGGATGTGAAATGAAATGAACAAGATGTGCTTTAACTGCAGACTTTCAGCTTTAATTTGAGGGTATTTACATCCAAATCAGGTGAACATTGTAGGAATAACAGTTTGTATATGTGCCTCCCACTTTTTAAGGGACCAAAATTAATGGGACAGATTAACAATCGTCCATCAAACCTTCACTTTTTAATACTTGGTTGCAAATCCTTTGCAGTCAATTACAGCCTGAAGTGTGGAATGCATAGACATCACCAGACGCTGGGTTTCATCCCTGGTGATGCTCTGCCAGGCCTCTACTGCAACTGTCTTCAATTCCTGCTTGTTCTTGGGGCATTTTCCCTTCAGTTTTGTCTTCAGCAAGTGAAATGCATGCTCAATCGGATTCAGGTCAGGTTATTGACTTGGCCATTGCATAACATTCCACTTCTTTCCCTTAAAAAACTCTTTGGTTGTTTTCGCAGTATGCTTCAGGTCATTGTCCATCTGCACTGTGAAGCGCCGTCCAATGAGTTCTGAAGCATTTTGCTGAATATGAGCAGATAATATTGCCCGAAACACTTCAGAATTTATCCTGCTGCTTTTGTCAGCAGTCACATCATCAATAAATACAAGAGAACCAGTTCCATTGGCAGCCATACATGCCCACGCCATGACACTACCACCACCATGCTTCACTGATGAGGTGGTATGCTTTGGATCATGAGCAGTTCCTTTCCTTCTCATTACTCTTCTCTTCCCATCACTCTGGAACAAGTTGATCTTGGTCTCATCTGTCAATAGGATGTTGTTCCAGAACTGTGAAGGCTTTTTTAGATGTTTGGCAAACTCTAATCTGGCCTTCCTGTTTTTGAGGCCCACCATGGTTTACATTATGTGGTGAACCCTCTGTATTCACTCTGGTGAAGTCTTCTCTTGATTGTTGGCTTTGACACACATACACCTACCTCCTGGAGAGTGTTCTTGATCTGGCCAACTGTGGTGAAGGGCGTTTTCTTCACCAGGGAAAGAATTCTTCGGTCATCCACCACAGTTGTTTTTCGTGGTCTTCCGGGTCTTTTGGTGTTGCTGAGCTCACCGGTGCATACTTTCTTTTTAATTATGTTCCAAACAGTTGATTTGGCCACACCTAATGTTTTTGCTATCTCTCTGATGGGTTTGTTTTGTTTTTTCAGCCTAATGATGGCTTGCTTCACTGATAGTGACAGCTCTTTGGATCTCATATTGAGAGTTGACAGCAACAGATTCCAAATGCAAATAGCACACTTGAAATGAACTCTGGACCTTTTATCTGTTCCTTGTAAATGGGATAATGAGGGAATAACACACACCTGGCCTTTCGGTCCCTTAAAAAGTGGGAGGCACATATACAAACTGTTGTAATTCCTACACCGTTCACCTGATTTGGATGTAAATACCCTCAAATTAAAGCTGAAAGTCTGCAGTTAAAGCACATCTTGTTCGTTTCATTTCAAATCCATTGTGGCGGTATATAGAGCCAAAAAGATTAGAATTGTGTCGATGTCCCAATATTTATGGACCTGACTGTGTTTCTCTGGCACTGGCCCCACTTGCACTTGCCTTCAAATCAGGGTGAATAAAAATCAATGTTTAAAAAAAAAGTTTTTAATTAAAGCTGTTTTTTTTTTTTATTTGTAGCAAATTTATTTTAATAGAATTCTTTTTAAGTAAAAATCTACCTAAAGATCATTTTCTATTTAGGATACATTAATAATTTCGTTTATTCAGCATGCAATGGAGCTTAGTTATGTAGCATGAGGCTGTATATTCTGCAATATTTATATTTTTGGTGAAATCATTTAATGAATCCAAGCTCTGCAAGCACAGATAACGTACACTGCATTGATGCATTCACAATTTCACATGGGATAAAACAAAGTTCAGGAATATTCCATTGTTTTGCAAATCCATGTATAATACAAACTTGTATGATAGAAATCAGTTCTGATATTGCTGTTTTACTAACCTGACAGCTTATTATTCTAAATAGGAAACTTTCATTCTGTTTGCAAATATTAAAGTTTCTAACTACCAGCAAGAATAATTCCTTACATTTATTTAAATCCACCCATCACCGAAAGAGGGCTACAGCGCGGGCCTTAATTGTCGGGAGGGCATCCATGTATGTCCTCCCGGAAACACGCTCCCCGCGGGCGTGCATCAGGGAAAATCTGTGATGGTCCTGTCCCTTGGACACAGCCAATCACAGATCGTGGTAAATGGCCAATCACAGCAACCATTTACCACATGATCGCCTCGTCCAATGAGAGATGATCTCAAATGTAAACATATGACATCATCTCTCATAGACGGCTCTCCTTCCTCACACAGACCGCGTGTGAGGATGGAGAGCGATATCGGAGAAGAGTGAGAGTTTTGTCTTTGCCAAAACACATGGGGTATCGCTATACTAAGGAGGGAGTAGCAGAATGTGTTTGGGCTGTAGTTTCAAGTATGCATATGCTATGTGAGAGAAGAAACGTGTTAATATGACAATTTTGGTTGGGGGGAGGGGGGGGATCTTTATTTTGCAAAGAATTGTGGTAAAAAGATTGCAACTTCAAAAAAAAAAAAAAAAAACCTCTTACTAAATACCTTGCAATGTCTACATTTTCCAAAAAGGGGTAATTTGGGGGGTATTTGTACTTTCCTGGCTTATTAGTGTCCCAAGTAGAGATGGGCTTGGGCGTGTTCGAGATCCCACATGCCCAATCCTGCCAGGAAGCCGGCACTGCACAACGCTAATCACAGGCAGTGAGACATTTCCCGGTCTGTGCAGCTGCGGATCAGGAAATATCTCACTGCCTGTGATTAGCGCTGTGCAGTGCCGGCTTCCTGGCAAGATCGGGCATGTGGGATCTTGAATACGTCCGAGCCCATCTCTAGTCTCAAGAAATTAGATAGACCGTCAATACATCAGGTGTGATCAATTTTCAATGATTAGCACCATAGCTTGTAGACTCTCTAACTTTCACACAGACCAATTAATATACATTGATTTGTGTTATTTTTACCAAAGCAATGTAGCTGTATAAATTTTGGACAAAATTTACCCTAGGTTCACACCTATTCACATGACGTGACAAGGGACGGGCTCTCCGGGTGACATCACCGGATGACCGCACCCCATGGCTATATAAGAGATGCCAGACAGCGGATGACAACACAACAAGGGAAGACAGCCTTAGAAGAAGAGCGGCCTTTTTGTTTTTAGCGGGTAACCAGCGGCGGGGGAGAAGATAGCTCGGGGAGAAGACAGCTCTGGGCTTCTTTTATAATAAAGGACTTGTTTTTTTTCAACATTTCATTGCTTTTTGGGGTAAATGGGTAGGGGTACCATGTACCCATAAATCAAATCCATCCCGCTTCAAAGATTGGGTATAGATTCCATAATCTCACTTGTTGTTTGTTGCCTGATGCTAGGTAAATATGACAGCTTCACAATACCTTCAATACACAGAATCTAAACCAGGGGTCTTAAAGTGGCGGCCCTTCAGCTGTTGCGGAACTATAAGTCCCATCATGCCTCTGCCTGACGGAGTCATGCTTGTCACTGTCAACCTTGCAATGCCTCATGAGACTTGTAGTTTTGCAACAGCTGGAGGGCTGCCAGTTCGAGACTCCTTATCTAAACCATTTGTGGACTAAACGGTGGCAGTAGCAACTTAGTTGAGTTTATAAGTGAGAAGAGCCTTTATGTACAAAGGGTTTTTTTTTTTTTTAAAAAGTCATAATGCCAAGTAAACTTTAAAGCAAACCATTATTTAAAGCTATTTTTGTAAAGTTGTGGATGGAGTTTGAACCCCCTGTGAGGCTTTAATTGCCGTTTGTGTTCCCAGAGGGATTCCCCCTCTTTAATTTGTTCCAGTAACCAATGTCACTGGGACTGAAACTTAGGAGCAATCCAAAATGTCAATGTAGACACCTGTTTCAGTAACTGTCTACAAGGACTTTCCTCCCTAATAAGACATGGATGACAAAAAAAACTAAACAGGGGTTTAACAATTCCCTTCAAAAGGAAGCTGAAATAAGTTTCTTCTTTAGATAGCTTAAATTGACATGTACTTTTAATTGTATTGGTATTACATTGGTATGTCCTTTAAATCAGTTTGGAAAATCCCAAAGCCCAAGATGTTCTACTGTACAAACAGCAACCAGCTTCTTGATCATGATTTCAGACACAACTCTTCCTACTTCAAATACACTGAAATGGTTAGGTGAACCAATAATAGCCAAAGAATACACCAGAGCCAGGGACTGGGAAGCTGGTCAACAACTGGAGAATGGGCCAAGTTAGAGGTCCCAAGACAGAGTATTTATAGACACTGACACTTGCTAGATTTGGGGGGATTTTACAGAATTCCAGGCATGGTATATTTTTACATAGTAAAATTGGACCAGTGTAACTATGTATATAGCATACCTGGCCAGTGCTCCTGAAAGCTGTAAAATCGCTGCAAGCAATGAAGTAGACACGCTGAGCAGCCAGCATTGTGAATCCAGGAGGCTGACCACTCAGGATAGGGGCCAGAGAAGGTTTTGCATTTTCTGAATGAATGCTAAGTGTTTACTGGTCCGACGAGGTGGACAGTATGACATCACCAGCCTGCCTCTCCACCTCGTCTTAAGCATGCCTGGCAAAGCATTCTTTGAATGGTGCCTGTGCTGAACAGCCAACTTCCTGTGTTAGGAATGCATCAGGCCGACTGCATAGCAAGGGACTGGAAGCAAGTGGAGATTGCTGGAGGAGTGGTGTAGATATCCAGTTTCCAGGCGCATCGGCCAGGTAGGTTATATACATAGTTACAATGCTAAAGCCCACTGTCGGCTGATGTCACAGACCCTATCCAGGTTCTGCAGGGATCCCGACTTTAATGTTGGAATCTGCCCAAAACCTCGGCTAGCAGCTGGCTCAGCCTCTTGGCACACCGCTGAGAGCTTGAGCCAGCCATTCCTGTCCTCTGCATGGCCCAATGCTCCAGTGAGCTCCGGAGGGGCATAGCAAAGAGCCGGTAACTCAGTCACCGGCTCTCAGCTCACTGAGGACCAAGAGCTGGGCAATCAACAGTTCTCGGTATGGAGGCAGCCGGAGACAGCTGCAGCTAGGATTGCTGCTGCAGCCATCTAGTAGAGTATGATGGTTTGTCATTTTCAATTCTCACACTTCTCTTTTAAATATTCAAAGGGTTAAAAAGTTTAAAACGTGTGTAAAAATAAAACCATTACACAAAAAAAATGCAAACATCTAATTTGCAGAAGCAGAAGACTGAATTTTTACTTTTTATTGAAGCAAAAATTACAAATAAATAGCGTTCAATTAATATATAACAAATTATATATTTAAAACAAAGCTGCCAATTTTACTCCTCGAGGGCCAATAACAAGCAGGCACACTAGTATGCTTATGTGAATTAAAGCAAGGAAGAATCCTGGCCCTTGAGGTCTGAACAGTCAGCGCTATCTTTAAAAATAAAAAATAGAAAATCTATCTCTGCATATTTCTTAGCATTTACCTTTTTTTTATGAAAACAGAGTCTGCGATGAACACTGAAAGACATTCTGACATGTAAGCGTCAAATACTTCCTTCAAAAAGATAAAAAAATAAAGAGTGCAAATCTCCAAGATCTCAAAAAGTGCATTTCCACAGCATATAAGGAGTTCAGAGTACTGCATGATGGCTGCACAGGACTGTCACGAAGGACATTGAAATAAGCCCAGTTAACTTTATAATGAGCTTACTGGAAGGCACTTTAACAGATAAAAGTATTAACTAATACAAAATGCACATACCTTAAAATATTTACAGGTATAATTAACTTAAAAAAATTAGAACATTATATTAACATTTAAGACATTAAAAAATACATTTTATTGCATTCCTTTCCCAAGGCAACACTGTCCAGAATTGAGACATAATAGGAAAAGGTGTTCCATACTAATTAAGGAAGTACAATGGCTCAATATGGTCTATAGCTTTGGATATAGCTGTTTAGAGTTTGTGATGTTAGTTTGTTTGTGTTCTCTGTAATTTTACATCTCTAATTTTATATGTAGAAGGCTGTACCTGAACGATAATTCATCCACATTTTTCTTCAAACCAGTACTACACTAAAGTTGGCCATAGATGGCTTGAATCTTGGCTGATTCAGCAGGGACCGGCCAAGATTCGAACCATGTATGGGCAGGCTGACTGTACCCAAGTTGATAGATCGATCAACTTGGGTACAACCAGCCTGTTGGATTATACATACAAGTACTGCTATCGGCTAGTATAGCTGCTAGCAGTAATTACTGTGTTCTCCCAGCAGGAAAGGCCTCCCCTGCCCGGAGAACACAATAGCTCCACGGGGATTCCCCCATCAACACTGACTGTATTGATGGGGGAATCAATCGATTTTCTTTCCTGTAATTGTTCGGTCTATGGCTGGCTTTATTATATGGTGGAAGTAGACCTATCCTGTTTTTACCACAGCCATTACTCCTGTGTTTAGTTTTAGGTAATGTTTACATTTGGGGGGCTTTAACTGAATGGGGCCCCGCCACAACTACGTTCATTGCACATTGTTGTGGCACTGTAGTGTGGCATTTATAGGGTAAAAAACAGACAGTGAGGTTCACCTGCCAACCACATCAGAAAAGTAGATCACAGCAAATTGCTTTTCAGAGGGGCTGTAAGGTCTGCCACACATCTAAACATAGCCTTACACAGAATTCAATTGCCTTCTTCAACTTTACCAAGGGACGCATGATCATCCTCTTTAGCAATCTGCTTCATGTGTATGTAATCTCCAACAATGAACTTCTATAATTTGGTCCCTTTTGGTCTGTTGAATAAATATTATTGAAAGAACTTTGTTGGATCATTTTAGAAGTTCAAACAAATACCCATTTATCTTCCCATAAATCTTGCGAGACGATAAGTTCCTGAGCTGTCTGCCTATGCCAATTTATCAATTACATTGATCTCAGCCATCTGTGGAAAAAAGAAAAACCCCCACGAAATACCACCCTGTGTTTTGGAGTCGAGGAAAGGGTCAAAAATGTGTTAATGAGTGTTGTCATCCTAGGACTGGCAATGTGTTACTAGCAGAATCACCAGGTAAACAAAGGGGAAAAGCTTGAAAATAGAGATAGTGGGCCACTGCATGAAATTTTATTTTTCTGCCAGCCCAGAATTGGGCTTTGAATAAAAAAAAAAAAAAAAAAAAAAGGATCATTGAGGAGGACAATGCTGACCGTCCTAATGTTTGAACTTTACAAGAAAGGCCATGGTGTGATTATTGAACACAAATTCAGGAGTAAAAAAAAAAAAAAGAATATCTACTAATCTGTGCAGTCCATCTCATTTAAGCCAAGTTGCACCTAGGCATACCTTTAAGCAAATCTTAAAAGTAAATGATTAAAACAAATTTAATGAATCCTACCAACATACTGTATATAGAAGGTGGAGGGAAAAAAAAAATCTAATTTTGCGCTCATAATCTTGGAGAATGGCTGCAACTTCCCTAAAGCCATTATTGGAATGCAGCGTCATCTTGTGTTTTCAGTATCCCACCGACAATAGCTACCTGATCATGAGCAATTGTGTTTGTGCAGGATCAGACAGACTCTCATAAAATATAAGAGAAGCACATATTTTTTGCCTCTCGGACAAGCACCCTATACTGTGATAATCTCAGCAATGGTTCATTACTGCACTCTGCATATATCAGTGGGGAAATATCCAATTCATTTTAACCTGCTGACCAACTTTTTAGTCAACACTGGTATCCTTTTTTACACCTGATACAGTGGCTCTTGTACAGAGACACCAAACATCCCATTTTACCACCATTTTATATTGCCAAACCACAGCAGGTATTGGGGAAGAGAGTAGGTCTGTATGTAATAGCAAGTCCACAGGGTTTGTAAATGTACTGTACATGTTAAGCTTATTGATCTTAAATAATGTAATGCAAGTCTTTGAAAAGGTACTCAACATGTCTTGTATATGAGCAGTAAACCCAGCAAAATCATGCATCTTGTGTCACCAACAGGCACCTGTCATTATCCGCAAAATATCAGTTTTATGTAAACTGAATCTTCAGTTGCCACATACTTACATACTATATGGCACATTTGGTCAAAACTGTTTTTCTGGCTGTCACTTTCTAGTAAGAATGCACCTGAAGGCATTCGGTGTCTGATGGGGTCCATGTCAGTACAGACAATGCCAATGGGTGTTTTTATTGTGCCTATTGGAATCCCTTTCAATAGAGAGAGGTAAGGGGAGACATATTGTAATTTTTCCTAGGCCCAAATTCTGCCTTAATTCTTCTCTGCTGCTTTTCCTCTACCAGTGCAGTGCTGTTTGAGAGCAACCAATTGCCAGTTTCAATCACTGTCACGTAGGGGTGGGGAGTGAGAGGTATTGGCCCAGTGCAAGGTCAAACCAAAGCAACATGGAAGTTACATGGGACTTAAACTCTTTGCTCCTACAGATTAACAGTGGGATGAAGAGTGTTGGTATGGGACGGTTACGATTCAGTACCACATTATGGGCAACAAGTTTCCTTTGTACATTGTTTTAATAAATATCAGGATATAGTAAATTAGAAATACTATAAAATTATCAGCTTGTATGCACATATACATATGTGCCTATACAATTTTAGCTTTTTAATAAAAAAAAAAAATTATGACTAAACCTACTTCGACATAAAAACAAAAAAAAACTGTATGATTATAACAATATTAATTGAAAAGTGCAACATACATAACAGCACCAACAAATTAGTGGAATACGAATAAAAAGATTGTCCTATTGTGGTTACATTAGTCTGGGCTCTTTTGGAAGGTCTCCATTCCATTGCTTCACCATTGTGCATTTTAACAGGCTAGCAGAAAACTTTTCATGAACGCTGAGAGGTAGACATCATCTGTATCAATAAAATTCTCCAAAACATTTAACACTGGCAGAAGAAAGTACAAACAAAATGGTCTAAAAGGGAAAGGCATCATGTTGATGGGCTTCCTTCATACTTTTAAAACATTGATCTTATAAATCACAACCATCTCTGTTTCAGCTACTTTTCTCTAATTCAAAATGGGAGCCATTTCTGATTTATGAAATTTTCAAGCTTGTTAGTCCTTCCTGATAAAAATATATCTTTAGTCACTTCTCTACTTTGCCATACAACAGGCTTGTCATACACGTTTTGGACCCAACTGCAGTTACAGTTTTTAATGGATCTTCACCATGATGGGTCTGATTGCTCTGGACTGTTTGGACAGTTCTTGAAATTCCAACAATAGGTATTTGAATTTCTTCAGCTACTGTCCTCATATCTCCAACAAACCTCCTTGTCCAGGACTACTAGATGATCTGTCCTGGCCTGAGCCAACGGGGGATCCTTCTGTTGCCACTGGTCCTTCTTCTCTTGGTCCTTCTACAGATCCTCCACCACCATCACCCTGAACACCACCTTCCTTTGTTCCATTTTGCTCAGCATGACTCCGCTGATGCTTGCTTAGGTGATCACTGCGTGTAAATCTTTTTGCACAGAGAGGACAAGTGAATTTTTTCTCACGAGTGTGGGTGCGCACATGACGCTCAAGCTCATCACTGCGTGTGAAGCGTTTTCCACAGAATAGCCAGTTGCAGACGAATGGCCTTTCTCCTGTATGCCAACGAAGGTGAGCCTTAAGATGAGATGCTTTACCATAGACCTTACCACAGCCTGGAATATGACAGCTATGTACAGGTTTTCTCTTCAGCCCTGCTGCAGAAGCTCCTAATCTCTCTAGTTCTTGGCAATTTGGGCAGTCACATGATGGGCGTCCAGTATTCCCATAGGATGAGGCTCTTTGAGGCTTCATTGGCCCTGGAGCCTCAAGCAATGGACTAGCAGTAAGAAGTTTTGGCTTGTACATATCTGGCCCCAGTGAGTGCTGAGATGGTGATAGAATATGAGCAGATGGGGAAGGACTGGATGAAGGAGATATGGATGGAAATCCCACAGGTGGATATGTGGCAGGTGTCAATGTGGTGTATTCAGCAGTGTACTGGTTGCTCATACCTGCTGGGCTTGTCACAGGTGGCATAGATGCAGCTAACCCATCTGGCTGTGGCTGGTTGCCGAGCCAGTTGCTATTAGGATGCATATCCCACCAAGAGCCTCCCGTTCCAGTGGGTGAACCAGAGATCCCAGGATGATGGATTCCGGTTTTGTACCATGAGCTGTAGGGATGTCCTACATCTAGAGAGGTGTATACTCCTGGAACACACTCAGCTGTTGAAAGACTCTTGGGCTCCTGGCATCCTGAAGAAGAAGAGAATGAATGGGAAAAGGAGGTGTAGTCACCACCATAACTTGAAGGAGCAGGTGGTGTCCCACATGGTGCCATTAAATTGCTTCCTCCCAAGTATGTAGAAGAGTATCCGTCCATCAGTTTAGTTGCACTAAAGTCATTTATAGGACTATAAGACTTTTTTGGTCCAGATTTCAATGATGGTGGAGGATCCCTAATAGGACTTGAACCTCCAAACTTATTGCAGGCAGCAGTTAGCATTGCTAGAGGACTTGATACATATCGGGCTTCTTCCTGAAAAAGAAAAATAGAATTCCTCTTATGAGCATAAAACGCCAGGCATAACATTCAATGTCCCAAATACCATACTAAATAGATAAAAATAAGGGGTCTCTTTGGTCTACCATGAGCACCGCAAGGCGAGTTAATAAAAAAAAAAAAAATCTGTGTGTACTCATGTATTTGCCTTTATCTGTCCTAAAGAAAGTCTCAGTGTATAGACATTGAATTGTGTGGTTTAGATGGCAAACATTTGGAACCATTAATACTATTACCCTCTTACTACAGGCTCATCGAAAACGTTAAAGTTATGTGTAATGCATAATTGCCTAATTAGACTGTGTTGTAGATCTACTTATCTCTGCATACACTCTGAAGCAATAGTGTAGGTCATCCACACCAGATACTGAAATGTTCAGATTACAAGAACATAGCAATGGAATAATATTTTTATGAAGGTAGCATCATTTGGCTAAACGTGGGTGTGGCTTGATGTAGAAGGTCCTTACAACCATAGATAGAACTTGGATTTCATCTAAATTTCATTTTCCATCACATGGTCTACTAAACATGGATTTATGGATGCGTATTTGTTATCCATGGAAAATCCAATAGAACCACCATGTACTTTGTTTACAGAGGTAATATTCTGTAATGTTTGATGGCTGTGCTTTTGGTCACTTGGGTTTAGACACTGTGGCATATACTTGTTTTATGGTTAAAATTCACACAGAAGTGTATCTGTTTGCACAAGTATTCAGTGTCTCAGGGGTAAGCTCTGCTAAACAACTGCTACCACAGTCCACAGACTGCATTAGCAGAAATAGTTTAACACTGACCTAGCAGGTAATAATAATAATAAAAAAAAAAAGTAAAATTTAAAAATGTAAAAAAAAAATATTATATATATATATATATATATATATATATATATATATATATATATACATACACACACACACACACACACACACACACACACACTTTTTTTTCCCCAACAGGGAGCGCAATTATGTATTATTGCACAATTGCTGAGTGTGGGGTTATTTATTTTACTTGTAATATACTGTACATACTCCTGTGACGATATCCTTTTTTATTAGTCCATTATGTATTGACTCTCACCCCTCTGTCTATTTAACCTTATAGCCCCAGCCTCTCCATGATGGGGATAAATTCCAGATTTCACAGCAGCTTGCCCTACACCCTGACAGTTTTCTTTCGTTCAACCCGCTGACCGCTCCGGCCAGAGCCACTCTACTAACGATTCAACGTTATTACAGCGATCTAGCCCGCTGAGCTGTTGTGTTCTGACAGGGGGATAGCCTCCCGCCAGAATACTCCGCCATTGGCTAAGAGCGCTAATCGGGAGTCGGTCGGCTACTGGTTTTCCAGCATGCTCGTCCGACAGAAGCCAGCTTCTGTCAGACCAACCGACATACACAAGGATCGAATGTC
The DNA here is from genome assembly GCF_042186555.1 of Aquarana catesbeiana. Classification (NCBI taxonomy): domain Eukaryota; kingdom Metazoa; phylum Chordata; class Amphibia; order Anura; family Ranidae; genus Aquarana; species Aquarana catesbeiana. Next base: position 144,553,709 of record NC_133325.1, read on the forward strand.
GGGTGGTTGTTATTGAACCGGCTGATGTTTCTCAACATTCGGCTCATGTGTACTAGGCAATAGTGATATTAGCTCCTCACATAAACTAAACAGCGCAGATGGACAAATCTCCCACTGCAGCAATAGTATTCTAATAGCGTCAACATAACCAAACATCCATCTGACTGGAAGCAGGAGCTGTTCAGCCAACAATTTTTTGCCCGGTTCCTTGATTTTTTTAGTCTCAATAACTTCTTATTAATGGATTTTAGAAAAACAAAAAAAGAAGATCATTTGGCAGAGCGAACAATCCTTGCACGCTCCAAGCATGTAACAAAAGAGACATATAAATGTGAGGCTTAATAGGAACTAGTGAAGACCATAAGGCAGGTTTCTTGATTTTTTAATCAAAGGATGTCCGGCAGGAAGGAGCCAATGGGGCCACCCATGGAGTGAATTTCAGACAGTTCATCAGGAATGGGCTGAAATTGGCTCCATGTCTAACCAGCTTGATAGGCAAATGTTAAAATCTTGGTGAAAAGGTGAAAGTCTATGTGAAATTAATCTGCAGCCACTCACATTGAGCACAACCTACATCCCTGTTGTGGTTGACAACCTCTGCCTATCAGAACATGCTGGAACTTGTAGTTCTTGAGCAGAAAGAGGACCAAGGATACAAATCATTAATTTTACCATGGAGGTTACAAATGTGAAATGTAAATTTTAGCCAGTCAGTTAGATTTACAGTTAAAATGTGAACTGTTTCACCAGAAATATTTGAGACTGTTAATCCACTTTTGTGGAACAACACTCAATCTGGAGGATGACACCACTTTCTCTGCTATTATTATTAATATTATTATTATTAAAGAATGCAGTAGTGCTTGCTTGAACAATGAAAACCATAATCCACCGACTAGGACTTTTATGTGTTCCCACTCTGAAAATGTGTTCACAGCATTAATTTGAAAACACTGAAATAGAACCCAATTAACCCCCCCTCCCTCCACGTCCTGCTGTAAATGGCATTCCAGGAGCCAACATAAACCTTTAAAGTGATACTAAAGTCTTGTTTTTTTTTCCTATAAAAATAACAAACATGTTATACTTACCTGATCTGTTGCAGTGGATTTGCACAGCGCAGCTCAGATCGTCCTCTTCTCGTTTCCCTCTTTTGCTCTCCTGGCCCCTCCCTCCTGTCAAGTGCCACTACAGCAAGCAGCTTGCTATGGGGGCACCTAAGCCGAGTCACAGCTCCCTGTGTCCATTCAGACACAGAGCCCCAACCCGGTCCCAACCCGCCCCCCTCTATCCTGATCAGCTAGCTGACTGATTGACAGCAGCGGGAGTCAATGGCGCCGCTGCTGTGTCTCAGCCAATCAGGAAGGAGAATCTCGGACGGCTGAGACACTCGTGGACATCGCTGGACAGAAGAGGGACCTCAGGTAAGTGTTAGGGGGGCTCCTGCAGACAGAAGGATTTTTATCTTAATGCACAGAATGCATTAAGATAAAAAATCTTCTGCCTTACAACACCTTTAAAGTACCTATAGTAGCTGTATTTAAAAAACAAAATGCAATTCTTTTTTTCAATATATGTATACATAACTGGATTTAAAGAGGAGGTCCACCTTAAAAAAAATTATTAAAAGCCAGCAGCTACAAATACTGCAGCTGTTGACTTTCAATAAATGGACACTTACCTGTCCCAGGGTCCAGCGATGTTGGCAGCCGAAGCCAATCAATTGCTCGGCTGCCCCCGCCGCCATCCTTGGTTGATATTCTGCAGCTATCTAAGCCCGGAAGTGGCTGCAGATATCTGTATTATACAGGTATCTGCACCCCCTCCCCCCTGAAAGGTGCCAATTGTGGCACCGGAGGGGGGGGGGAATCCGATGAGCGGAAGTTCCACTTTAGGGTGGAACTCCACTTTAAAGTGGTTGTAAAAGGACAATTTATTTTTTCAAATATCAAACATGTTATACTTACCTGCTCTAGAATTGCACAGAACATCCCTGATCCTCCTCTTCTGGGGTCCCCTGCCAGCGCGCCTTGGTTCCTTCTCTTCTTGGTAAGCCATCATAGGAAGCCACTTCCCATAGTGGCACACCTGCAGGCTCGATCCTGAGCCACGCTGCCTGTGTCCATAGACAAAGACGCTGGGGCACAACGCTGGATCAACTGAGGGCTCAAGTAAGTATGGAGGTGAGGGAGCGATACTAATACCTAAACATTTTTTACCTTACAGGGAATGCATTAAGGTAAAAAATGTTAAGGCTTTAGAACCGCTAAACGTGTATATTTATCTAGATTTCAGCTTTAACACAATTTGGAGTGACCGAAATAGAGTGGAAGGTGATATATTTATACTCTAACAGAACATACGTTACATTACACTTTTATTTTTGTTTAACAAACCTAATAAGTCTATATTCAGGCTCGGAATATTTGCAGGTAAGCATTGATCCAACGGGGCAGAGCCAGAATCAAGTCTCTAGACAAACAGAAAACAAAATATTGTAAACTTGGCTTAAATGTCTAAATAAAAGAGTTCCACCGTGCCTGTATACAAAACCGTATTGTGTAAATGTGTGGGGGCACTGTCAGTGCTGAACTAAGAACATCTATTTGTCCTATTAGGTTACTACACGGTGTTTACAAGAATGAAAGAATACCATCCTATATATAGGTGTTCCACAAATAACATTAGCAACCAATTTCTGGGGTTTATTGACCTCAAAGCGCGGGCTAATATTTGCTAAGCCAGCGTCTGAGGCTGCTTATTATCCACAGAATTTGAAGCATGTCCTTGCTGGGTTTATACAATTTATTTTTAATGTTTTATGATCCCACCCAAAACGTATCTCCACCTTAGTCTCATAGTGTGAATTTAAAAATATCCCCTACAAATAAACGGAACTCGGGTCCTGTTTAACCATTAAGATACTAGAGGATTTCTTCGTTTTCTTGCTCCTAGTTTTTCTTTGAATAAATATTAAAGCTGGCCCTGGACAGATCGCCTTCCCTGTTCAACAGAAGTTGATCCTTAAACCGACTCTGTCCAAAAGGACAAGTTGGAAAACTTGTCGATTAATAGCTGCAACCAATTGTCTCTACATGGCGATCGGTGTATTCTTACTGCGCTGGGTCCCTCTGACAAAAACAAATGTCCCAGAGGGTAATTATATGTTACCCCAACATTTCATATTCCTGATATGTGCCTGTTGTACCATGTGCTTGTGTTAAAAAGTATCCTGTTCTCTTTGTATTGCTTCCTTTGTGTGAAATGCCTGGTGAACCTGCCAGTCCCCCTGCTTCTCTATTTCAAACTAAACACAATAGGCATGGGAGCACATTCATCCCAGCGTGGTTAGTTTTCTGCCTGTGCAGGGAGAACATACAGCCTGTCTACCAATGATCAGACTTGTGCTGACACTCCCCCCGCACAGACATTCACTGGGTAGATCAGTGTACTGCTGTTTCTCCACCCCTACCTCTCAAAGTCTCTTATACAGCTGAGAACAGAGCTTATGTGATCACTTATTTACGATTTTTTTTTTTAACTGTATATTTATACACAAATGTTTTGCAGAGTGAATGGGTTGTTTTACAAGGTAAGGGTTCACATAGTCTTTAACTCTATCCTATTTATGAAAATTTCCACTAATAATCTAAACTTCCTGTGCACAAAGATGCTATATAAAATTGTAAAAGTAAACATGCTAACTGCATAAATATTGATTCATAAAAGGTGGCCAACACACATTAATGCGGCTAAACTGATCAGATTGAATGAAAATGAAAAATTTAAAAAAAAGAGCCCTCATTCAATTGTTTTAGTGGGCTGTCAAACGATTTTGAATCCGCCAAAAATGATGACTATGGTGAAATGTCATCAGTTGCTTTTGGTCAAACAAATATCAGTGTGCATTAGAACACTGATCGTAATTCAGATTGATTAAATGATTTTACACAGATAGATTGTATGTTTGATCGATATTTTTAGTCGATCCCAAAACTGCTTTACAATACCATGGGTGTTGTAAAATTTATTTTAAATTGATGAGTCAATCACAAACAGGTGGTCTAACTAAATTGATCACAAATCAGTACATGTATGGTTCACCCCACAATTATTAGAAACGCGTTTCCTCAAGCTGAACGTCAAGATTATTCAATAGTACCAGTTTATACCTCAGCTTTGCGTCGCTTGAAGCTTGTCATGCAAAGCTTGATAAAGTACATAAGCTTCTTTGGGACAGAATTGGCATTTTTGGTCCTTATAGACTACAATGGGATCCCCTGAAAACATATGTAATGTGTTTTTGGAGCAAGTTTTTGCCTTTCAATGCAGTAACTAGTTTTTCATTGGCTAAAACAAACACTCAAGCCCAAAAACGTGTGTGAACCTAACTATATGAATCCACAATCTGACAAATGACATCATGCAGCATTATATTATTAAATAAGTGGAAAAAAAAAAGACATCTCAATTCATGCATGATGGATCTATTTTGTGGTGGGTCCCCACACATTTTGAATAGTTCATTTTAAAGGAATTATAAAATGTGTGAAATCCGGTTGACATCCATAAAAACACACAAACAATTATCTAACAATTCCGACCATCGTTCCATAACAAGTCCAACCTATTTAAAGTGGAAGTAAACCCTCCTATCGTTTTCAGCCAAGGAAGCCGCCATCTTGGCCTCTGTTTAATCTACAACTGCCATGATGCTGCACATGTGATCCGTTTATGACACCGGCCATTGGATGGTTTGACAGTTTGGTTGAGAGCACAACCAATGGGAGTGTTACATTTCCGGCATGTGCCGGAAAGGTAACTGTTTTATGGATGGGTTTACTTCCGCTTTAAAGAGGAAGTAAACCCTAATGGGTTTACTTCCTCTTTGTTTCCCTGTTAAGGTAAATCATCGCATAGTAGCCCATTATGTGTCACTTACCTGACACAGGAGCCTGCAATGTCACCGCTGTCCCCTCTGGTGCAGAGCGTCCATCTTATTTCCGGGTATCGTGGCTCTGGCGCTGTGATCGGCTGGAGCCACGATGATGTCACTCCCACGCATGCGCACGGGAGCCGCCACTAACGGCATATCACTATTAGCGGCACGCTCAGTGCGCCTGCACGCCGCTGTCTACGGCGCATGCACCGTAGACAGAGGTGCCTGTCTTTCTAGCAAATATCTCCTAAACCGTGTAGGTTTAAGAGATATTTCTTGGACCTACAGGTAAGTCTTAATCTAGGCTTACCTGTAGGTCAAAGTGGTCTGCTGACTTTTAATAAACACACACTCACCTGTCCCACAATCCAGCGATGCGGGCCCCCATTGGCTGTCTCCCTCACCTGGCTGTGAGGGCTTGCGGCTTCAAAGCTGGGTGCCCTTTGCCAATGGACGAGTCGCGCTGCGCATCCTCAATGGCCAGGCAATCTTCTGGGACCTGTGACATGTCCCAGAAGATTGCGAGGAGGGAGGGGGAGAGGAGAACTTCCACTCTGGCCACCTAACAGAAGTGGAATCAGGTACCTGCTCCACCCCCCCAAGAAATCGACATGCCAAATGTGGCATAGAAGGGGGTAAGGAGTCCTTAAAGCAGAACTTCCACTTTTGGGTGGAACTCCGCTTTAAATTAACATGCCAACATCCCTGCCATGTAAATATGCATATAACCTGCTGTTGGGTAGGTTGTCTTGATCTACCCTTTTGAGATCAAGTGATTGATATTGCCAAAAACTGTAGGATGTGCCCCATGCTCCAATCTAACATCCCCTGGAAACAAGAAGAAGACCTAGGCTGCAAGTTGTGTTTTTGTGCTTGCACTAGACCAGGGGTAGGCAACCTTTTGAGCACAGTGTGCCGAAAAATGTTTTCAAAGAAATTGAGCGTGCCGATTTTATAACAAAAAAGTGTCAACTTCACACTCTCAATCACGAAAAGGATTTTATATAAAGTAAATGCTGTAATGCTGTAAACTACTTAAGCAGTAGTGAGAAATTAACATCCTGCACTCTCACGCCTCAGATCAGTCCCAATTCATGCACCTTCACAACTCAGATCACTGTCCTCCCTACACATCTGTCCCACCACTGTACCCCCCCTTGCACATCTGTCCCACCACTATACCCCCCCTGCACATCTGTCCCACCATTATACCCCCCCGCTCCTCTGCCAAACCACTGTATCCCCCCTGCTCCTCTGCCTCACCACTGTACCCCCCCTGCTCCTCTGCCCCACCACTGTACCCCCCCTGATCCTCTGCCCCACCAATGTACCTACTTTCTCCTCTACCCCGCCACTGTAACCCATGTACATCTGCCCCACCTCTGTACCCCCTGCTCGTCTGCCCAACCACTGTAACCCCTTGCTCATCTGTTCCACCAAGGCACCTCCTTTCACATCTGTCCCACCGCTGAACCCCCTTCTCATTCGCCCCAACACTGAACCCCCCTGATCATCTTTCCCACCACTGTAACCCCCTGCTCATCTGCCCCATCACTGTACCCCCCTGCTTTTCTGTCCCACCGCTAAACCCCCTTCTCATTCCTCCCACCACTGTACCTCCTGCACATCTGCCCCACCACTGTAACCCCCTTGCTCATCTGCCCCATCAATGTACCCCTTTTCTCATCTGCTCCACCACAGTACCTCCCTGCACATCTGCTCCACCGCCGTATCCCCATGCTCTTCTGTCTCACTACTGAGTCACCTTCTCATCTGTCCTAACACTGAACCCGCTTTCTCATCTGGCCCACCAATGTACCTCCTACACATTTGTATCACCTCTGTAACCCCCTGCTCTCCTGCCTTACCATTGTAACCCCCTGCTCATCTGTCCCACCAATACACCTCTTCACATCTGCTCCACTGCTCTACCCCCCTGCTTTTCTGTCCCACCACTGAACCCCCTTCTCATCTGCTCCAACCATATTCAGAAGCATAAAGGTATTTCTCTTCACTATTGGTGGCCAAACAGAAGAGTGGGGAGCAAAGGGGAGTATAAAATAGAACTTGCTGCAAAAACCACTATTGGATAAAACCCGATTTGCTACATGGCCCAAACATCAGATCCCAACTCAAGGTGTTTCTTTGTATCTTTTGTCCTTTGTGTATACATGACTATAAACCATAGCTAAAAAGGGTTTGAATAAACTAAGCATTTTAATGTTTCTGTCAAATGTTGAAGATGTTCCCCAGAAAGATAGATGTTTAGAACTGGGGGGGGGGGGGGGGGGGGGGGGGGGGAGAAATGCTGCTACCCTGCAGGATCATCATGGAAATCAGTGCGAGAGGTGCTACCAAGCAATATAACAAGAAACATATTTTAAAAATTCAGAATCTACAATAAAATAAATGTGGAGTAAACAAGGGGATAGCCGCAACAGAGTTTCAACACAACGTGGTATCTACAGAGGAAAAACTCCTCCATCTCAGCTAACAAGATCTCAAAGTTTTGTCACACCTAAGTGGCCTCCTATGAACCCTTGCACTGCTAAACTCTCCTCAGGAATACTTGGACTTGTCACATTGCTAGTTAAAATCGACTCAAGCATGGTCGACGTATGGGTTTTATTTTGGTGAAACTCACAAAACGACTAAAATCCTCCTATGAAAAAGAGTTATGTTGCCGCAACAACCATAAGTGTTTCCGTCTGTTAACATCACAATTATTATGCAGAAGATGCACTTAAACCAAGTGGCAAACAGACAGACTACCAATTGTCATGCACTGAAAGTTGCCCTGCATCCATGACACCTATGAATGAAATAAAGTAGACCCAAATACAAAAAATAAAGGCAGAATAAATGATAATTTTTTATTATGCAATGCAGGCTGAATTTTAGGAAAACAGCTCACAAGTTGTATCTTTGTGCTGAATTATTAGTAATCCCCCTTACTTTGTCTGGCCACATTAACAATACAATCACATGGTCTCTGCTAATGGTGGACTAATGTTAGGGGATTTTACAGGAAGAGCTCTCAATCTACTGTGTCTTCCTCAACATAATTTGCTTTTGGGTCCAGTACACACAGGATAAGTTTTGGGTTAATTCACTTTTCTTCAGTCAGATTTTAAAACAACTGCCCTAGTTTTCCTCTATAGGGCTTCCTGATGTAGAGGTACCCCCCTCAGGAGCCGCTGATAGTATTAGGACCTCTGTTCATGCCTTGACTTTGCAAAAGGCCTCAAGTCCTCTGACACTGCAGGTTGTACCCCTTTAATCAACGTGGGACTTGCAATTTTGCAGAAATTGAAGGTTACCCTGAAATCACACTCGAGACCATATAGAAGATAACAGGGTATATTTCTTAGGAAACCTATGCACAATGCTGCCTTTGTATCGAAGCACTCAATTCAGCTCCAGCTGCGTGACACTCCACTTGCCATTGACGGGAGACCTCTACAGCCTGCCCATGTGACTCCTGAGACTGTTCCGTTGTCCATGGCCGTAGGGAGTTCTTCACCATGAGATAATCCAATTCCAAGTTATTTCCTCACCTAAGTTTCCGCTGGTTATTGGTTATCCTTGGTTACAGAGGCACAACCCCTCTTGATTGGCTCTGTGCTGAGGCTCTCTCCTGGTCGCCACAATGCAGTAAAACACGCTTCCAGAAGGTAGCCAAGGTCCTGTGCACCTCTTCACTCTCCTCCCTGCCAGAGGAGTACAGCGATTTTAGCGATGTCTTTGACAAAGGTCAAGGCGGTAGTTTGCCTCCACACCGGTTGTATGATTGCGCAATTGACCTTCAACCTGGTGCCATACCCACTCATGGCCGGGTTTACCCTTTGTCGGTCTTGGAGGATAAGACCATGGAGGAGTATGTTGCAGACGCACCTTCTTGAGGTTTCATCCGGGGTCTCCTGCAGGTGCTGGTTTCTTCTTTGTGAAGAAGAGTGGTGAACTGAGACCTTGTATTGATTATAGGGGGTCTCAATTGTTTCATGATTAAGAATGCCTATCTGATTCCGTTGATTACAGAGTTATTTGACCGCCTCAAGGGAGCAACGGTTTTCATGAAGCTTGATTTGAGAGGGGCATACAATCTTATGAGGATTAAGGAGGTCAACGAGTGGAAAACTGCGTTTAATACCAGAACAGGCCATTATGAGTACCTCGTAATGCCTTTTGGCCTTTGTAACAGAGTTGGTCTCCAGCGTCCATTAAGGCCTTTGAGAGGCTGCCTTTGTCTCTGCTCCTGTGTTGGCACATCCTGATCCTACGTTACCTTTTATCATTGAGGCTGATGCTTCTGAGACTGGAGCTGGCACCCTTCTGTCTCAACGTCCTACCTCTGAGAGCGCTATGCATCCTTGTGGCTACTTTTCCAAGAAATTGTCACCTGCGGAGTGCAATTACAAGATTGGTGACAGAGAGCTGTTAGCGATCATTTTAGCCCTGAAAGAATGAATGGAGACATCTCCTCGAAGGTACCACTGTGCCGGTTCTCATTCTTACGGACCATAAGAATCTCACATTCTTGTCTGAGGCTAAACGCCTCTCTCCCAGAAGGGCGCGATGGGTTCTATTCTCTATTCTTGTCGAGTTTCAATTACATTGTCTCATTCTTACCCGGTACTAAGAATGTAAGGACTGATGCTTTGTCATGAAAATTTTCCTCCACTTCCAAGATGGAGTCGGTTCCAGTTCCTGTGATTCCTACTGATGGTATTCTGGCTATGGTTCGCACCAGTCTCACTTCTCCTTTGGGTGACAAAATTCTTGCCATGCTCCTCCCGAGAAACCTTGTGACCGCTGCTTTGTCCCAGAGAGTCTCCGTACTGCCGTGCTGTAGACTTACCATTCTCCCAAGGCTGCTGGCCACCCTGGGGAAGAATCAACTGTTTTGGGACATTTCCCAAAAATTCTGGTGGCCTAGTCTACCTGCTTATGTAACTGCCTGTTCCGTGTGTGCTCAAAGTAAGACACCAGTGGGCCTCCTACAACCCATGCCCAATGGAGAGAGGCCCTGGACCCACCAGTCTATGGATTTCGTTGTGGAGTTACCCAACTCCCAGGGCAACACAGTTATCCTTATGGTGGTTGACCGGTTCTTGAAAATGTCCCATTGTATTCCACTTAAGAAGTTGCCCACTTCTAAGGAACTGGCTTCCATTTTTGCTCCGGAGATCTTTCGCTTACATGGGCTACCCAAGGTGATTGTCTCGGACAGGGGTAGTCAGTTTGCGTCTAGGTTCTGGCGAGCCTTTTGTGCACAGTTGGGAATTCAGGTTGCTTTCTCCTCTGCGTATCACTCGCGGTCTAATGGGGCCGCAGAGCGAGCGAATCAGTCCTTGGAGCAATTCCTACATTGCTATATTTCTGATCATCATAACAACTGGTCAGACCTCTTACCATGGGCGGAGTTTGCTCACAATAGTGCCTTGAATTCTGTTTCCTGATTGTCCCTGTTTATGGTGAACTATGGTTTCCAACCTTCCACGTTGCCTGACTCATTTGTTCCGCAGAATTTTCCTGCATTAAAGGAGCATCTCTGTGGTCTTCATTCCACTTGGGCACAAGTCCAGGAGGCTTTGCGACATGCCAATTATAGGTACAGACTCCATGCTGACCGCAGACGCCTGCCTGCGCCTTCCTACCAGGTTGGGGACAGGGTCTGGCTGTCATCTCGCAACCTCCAACTTTGTGTTCCCTCTCTGAAGTTCGCACCTCAGTTTATTGGCCTTTCCGTATTCTTCGCTGGATTAACCCAGTGGCTTACGCATTAGACCCTCATTCTAATATGCGTATCTCGAATGTATTTCATGTCTCTTTATTAAAACCTTTGGTCTGCAACCACTTTACCACCTCTGTGCCTTGTCCTCACCCTGTACAGGTTGAGAACCATGAGGAGTATGAAGTACAGTCTATTGTTGACTCCCGTAGGTTCCGTGGGTGCATACAGTACCTGTTGCATTGGAAAGGGTATGGTCCGGAGGAACGCTCTTGGGTCTCATCCTCGGATGTACATGCCCCTGTCCTCCTTCGAGATTTCCACAGACGTTTTCCCCTCAAGCCTGGTGGTCCTCCGATGGGGAGGGGTCATTGAGGAGGGGGCACTGTCAGGGCTGGGCTCAGCCCTTCCTTTTCAAAGCTGGCCGCTCAGCTGTCGGCTAATTGCCAGCTCTTATCTCTCCACAGTGACTCACCTGTTGATATTCTGCTCGTCACTCCTGCCTACTTAAGCCGCCCAGTCCCATTGATCTCTGCCTTCGCCTTGTTCACATCTCTAGAGATGCTCTCCTGTTAAAGACTTGCTTGGCTGACATTCCTTCTGGCTCCAGATCCTGCTTGCTGTTCTACTACGCTAGTGGTTCTCAACCTCTCTAGTGCCGTTACCCCTTGATAAAATTTCCCAGGTTGTGGGGAACCCTAATAGTAAAATTATTTTCGTATTATTGGTTGTCAGCACCCAAGGCAAGACAATTTGCGCCCCTAACCCACGGACATTTAGCGCTCCCTTCCAATCGTACAGTATTAAACCCCTTATGGTACATTTTGAGATGTACTGCTCTCTTTATTCTCCTTTTTATCCCCTTTTCTCTCTCTCTATGCTAATTTCTTGTCCCCACCCCCCCCCATTCATCTCTCTTGTTCTCTTATTCTATCTCTCCCTTTTTCTTTGTTCCTCCCCCTCTTTTCCTCTCCCTTCCATGTATTCTCTATTTTTATTCCTTCTCTTACTCCTTGGTGGGAGGGTGGGGAGAATGGGATGAGTGGCAATGCTGGGGGGAGCTCTGATGAGCCAACTTAGGTGCTTTTGACCAAGGTCATCTGCTGATCTGAGAACTGTAGTGGGGACTTTCAATGGCAACTATAATCACAGGTAGTGTTACTTACTGTCTCTCTGGATTCACTGTGTCTCAGACTTTGTGGTAGAGTGACACATATGCCAAAATCAGGAGATAGGGTCTCCTCCAGCCCCTCCTACTTCACACTCCTCACCAGTCAGCTGATCTCTAGTCTCTGTCCCCCAGCCATGTTGTGAACTGAATGGGCAGCTTCAAAAAGATTGGGTGGCCACGGGCTACTGGAACAGTCCAGCTGGGTGCCCACAGGCTCCAGGAAGCCCTGCTGGGCAGCCATGAAAAAGCTGGGTGAGCAGGGCTTCAGGAACAGCCCTAGATTCTGTGACCCCTGGCATTCGACCCCCCAAGTTGAGAACCACTGTACTACGCTCATCTCTGGCTCCCTGACGTTTTGGCTTGTCTGACTATCCGTTCCAGGTTCCTGAACTCTGGCTATGTTTTGACTACATTTACTCTGTTTACCTTTTTTTATTATTAAACAAGTGTGATTTAACTGTACTTCTGTCTCAGTCTGATTCATGGTTTCTGACACTGGAGAGGAAAGGGTTACTTAACCTTGTTTAACCTCCCTGGCGGTATGATTATTTCGGATTTTAGGTGCTGAAAGCGGTACAATTATTTTGCATGGAAATTTGGCGTTTTATATTGTAGGCCTGTAATTCTTAACAATAACACACTTAAATCTGTCCAAACAAGAGTCTAGTAGATATCCCGGGTATGATGAAGTTTGAAACACAAAAACATAAAATATAATAAATAAATATAAATAATAAAAAAAAAATAATAATATAATAATAATAATAAAATAAATTTCCCCACGATTCACTATCGCTCAATTCTGCAAGTGTTCTAATATACTATCGCTGTTTTCTAGCTGGTCTAAAGCCACTTTTGACATAAAGGGACACTTTTTGGTTGCTATGGACAATCTCCAGTTTCCAGGCAGAAAGAACAGTGTATATAACATAAAACTGCATGCAGGGCATGGGCCAAAGCACTGGGGACAAAAGGGATGTGAAATAATTTCATACAGTACTGTAATCTGTAAGATTACAGTACTGTATGTGTTATTGTTTGTACATTTTTTTTTAATTTGCCGCCAGGCTCCGCCCCCATGCGTCACAACGCTAGCAGGGAACAGAGCCTGGCATGGAGAGGCTTCAGAGGAGACAGAGCCCGCAGACACAGCGGGGGACATCGCAGGATCCTGGGGACAACGTAAGTAACACTGCACCAGGATCCTGCAATGTAATCCCGAGTGTGGCTCGGGGTTACCGCTAGTGGGACTGAAATTTAACCCCAAGCCACACTCGGGATTACCGTCAGGGAGGCTACAGTATGTCTTATGCAACAAAAAATACTGAAGTTGGTCAATGACCCTTTTATCAGTTCCTTAGATAAAGTTGACAGGTGGTGGTAGTGGAGAGAGTACTCTGATCTCCCTGTGACAGATTGATGAAGAACAGGATTGGGCTGGTGGGATGACTGTGGTGTGTTGGGCAGGATGATGCAGTTTAAAGGGTACACTGGGTGGCTCCTTCAATGAGGCCATTTGGGGTTTCCTTCCAGCTTCCGGGAATAACTTCTGTAGTGCCTTCACAACTTCTGCTGTAAGATCAGCCACATTAAAAAGGGCAGCCCTCCCAAAAGGAGGCACCTTAAAGGTCTTGGATTCTCCAACAGAGAGATCTCCCTGCGAAATACCCGACTCCTGTCCACCTGGGCCTCTGTTTTTTTGCATAGCAATCCATGGTGGATCACTTTTTAGAGGGTGATGCTGCAGCTTCCATCAGACCCTTCCAACAGTGCTGGATATCCATGTCCCCACTGCTTGCGGTAGTTCCATCCCCTGGCCCCACATCACTATGGGACTTGAGGAAGCAGGGGCGGGGCCGTGCCCCGCTCTCTGTGTCGATGAACAGAGGCAGCGGGGCTTGGGAGCGAGTCTGCATGAGTACCCCCATAGGAAGCGGCTTCCAAAGGGTGCACTGGATGAAGAGGAGGAGCCAGGAGCGCTGGTGGGGAACCCAAGAAGAGGGGGATTGGGGCTGCTCTGTGTAAAACCTTTGCACGGAGCAGGTAAGTATGACATGTTTGTTATTTTTGTAAAAAATGTTTACCTTTAGAAGCACTTTAACTTTTAGCAGTCTATTAAAGCTGGACTGATCAAAATGGATCTTTGACTGGCTGCTATGAGTAACAGCATTTGCAGTACTAAAGACAACACTTAGACCAACAAAAGGCAATGTGACTTTCAGCAGAACATCACAGAAGAACCAACAAAGCCTTTTCCCTTGGCCAGAAATCCAGCAGCACAAAATGAGTAAATGTCTCAGCATTGTGGCCACATTTTACAGAAGTCCTGGCAATGTAACAAATATTGTGGCATTATGAAATTAGAAATTAAAGCAGTTAATTCAAAACTTCTCATCTCTGGGAGCATTTGGGTTAAACTGGCTTCTTTCTTCTGCTTCCCTTTGAAAATTCTCCTAACCACAGTTAGGAATATATATTCCCCTCGGAGGATTTGGGGGGGAAAAAAATAAAATAAACTTTGTTGTTTCCGGACCCAAAATCCCATTCTGGTTAAATCCGCACACTGAGTCCACATTTCTGGTTTGAGAGGAGAGACAGGATTCTCTGATGGGGAGCTCTTTGATACTTTAACTCTACTGGAGCTGAAGTAATGAACAGAACTTCCACACCATGCATCCGCAGCCTAATGTATATCAGGGACTGTGTAGGAATGCATACTCTAACTCAGTTTTACAGATCCATTGCCACAAAAGCATTAGGTTTTTGCTGTATAAACTTTACAACAGGTCTTATTTTACAAGCTCTTTTGTTAATGAGGCACCTATGGTAGATGTAAATGCAATCACTAAATTTCATATAAAAGCTGAACTCCAGAATAAGCAAATAATGTCTAAACTAAAAGAAGGATGTGTATTCTTATTTGAATCTAGGTGTGCTTTGTGTACTTCTTCCAGATCTGTGCAGTAATCCAGTGTAAAACTTTGCCTCTGTGCAGGAGCTTCCTGTATTAAGACCAGTTACTGCTCCTCTCTCCTTGTGCAGGTTGACTGGTCGTGTCTCTGCCCACTCTTGTAGTTTTCTGCAGGAAGCCCATAGGGGGTGGAGTTGCTGGGTTCCTCACAGTTCTGCTCTCTGCACAGGCTATGTGCATTTGCAGCACACACTAAGTAATGTATATCCTTTGAGAATAATAAGGAACATATTTAAATAAACTTTTTCATCCCTGGGGCTTCAGCTTTAACATGTCACAAATCATTTTCTAACTGCAGCAGCGATTATTAAAATAATACCTAGTGATCTTACAATTAGGTAAGTCCTGGTGCAATCACTTCCCATTATTGGGTGATAACGTTTTTTTCCCCGTCTCCAAACTGTGCTCCTGCATTGTCACCTGAGCTTCCAACAAAAACCAAGGCTAGGCTCACACTTGTGCGGCTGTGCAAGCCACATTTTGTGCAGGCACGGCAGCCCATTCATTTGAATGGGCTGCTGTGCCTCCTGAAAACGCAAGAAAAAGGTCCCTGCACCTTTTCTGAAAACAGGAACCACAAGTGCAATGTGGTACCCAGTTTGGAGAAACTGCTCTGTGGTTTCCAGTGCATAGGGGTGCCATTAGGATTAATTGCACCCCAATGCCACTCAAACTGCAGCGTCTTTTTGCCTGCGGGAACAGGTGCGGTCCTGCAAAAGTGAGAACCCAGCCTAAATGAGGCTGTTAAAAAAAAAAAAAAACACCACACACATCTCTGAAGGCTCTCATTTATCCAGATCTATGTGTAGCTAGCAGTGGTTGGTCACATATAACTGGACTTGTTTTGTATTGTTGACACAGTTTTTGCAACATATCCAAGCCACTTCTTTAGATCCAATAAGCATTAGAAACATACAGCAAAAACAGTTTGTTTATGTAATTAGTGAGAACAAAGCAGTATTATTTGAAAAAATAATATATTATATAAATTATTTTATTTTTTATCTCTACAACTCATGACACGTTAGTGGGAAGAATGCTCCTTACACTTGTGGACATTGGGACAAATTAACCCCTTACAGATAGCTAAAAAGATCAATGGTAACTTATCTCAGAGGCAGAAATTGTTTGTTGCTCGAGGAACCCCTTAGCAACTTCTGTAGGAATAATTAGTAAGAAGAGCTGGCAAAACTGAAATCCTTAAAGTTTCGTTTATTGGCACATCAGAGTGGCAGTAAAACAGTAGCGCCAACCCGTTTCGGCAATAGCCTTAGTCGTAGCTACGACTAAGGCTATTGCCGACACGCGTCACTCTGATACATCAGAGTGGCAGTAAAACTATTGTTTTACTGCCACTCTGATGTACCAATAAATGACACTTCAAGGATTTCGGTTTTGCTGGCTCTTCTTACTATTTATTACGTTGAAGTGTGATGGGATACATCAAGCCTAGGCACCTGTGAGTGGATCTGGTGTATGGATTGGGTTGTCCCTGCAGAGAGTGCTGTTACCTTTCTCTCTTCCAACTTCTGGAGAAACCCTAGTGTAAGTGGCAGCAAATGTTATTACAGGTAAAACAAAACAGGTGTTGAAAAGATTCCAAAAACAAATTATAATTTCTAAATATATTATATTAATTTTTAAATATGAATGACAGTTTGCCAACAGTCTACCACTGGTCTGCAGGAACAATGGGTGCACTGCAAACTACCGGTCTCTTTATAACATACCTGTCCTTCAAGGTAGCCAACTGATATACTATAGCTATGCTAAATGACTCCTGAACATATTATTGGTTGGTTTATTTAACATTATTGAACATTTTTGGAACAAATCAAATATATTTAAAATGAAGATGGGTAGTAGAAAGTAATTATTCCAGCTGATTTTCTACTCAGTGTCATTAAAGCAGAGTTCCACCTTGAAAAATATTTTTACATTTTCCCAGTCCTTTATTAATACTAAAAAACATTGAGTAAATTTTTTTTTTCAACTTACCAGAAGTGCCCTGTTGCTAGGTGGTGGCTCCTAGTCTGCCACTTCCAGCTCCGCGGCGCTCCGCATTACTTCCTCCCTCACCTGTCAGTGGGCAGGACTGTGTGAAAAAAAAAAAAATCGCGTTATTTCCCGACAGGAAATGACGCGATTTAAGGCGGATTTAAGGCTCATCTTGGTTGCCATCATAACAGGGTGGGCACTTCCGACGATGACGCTCCTTGTGATGGCAACCTGAGAAGTTTCCTGTGCCGCTAGGAACGGGCGGTGCATGCTGGTTATACAGCAGCAACATATCCTGGAAGTTTATTCTTGTGGGCTTCGCCTGCCCACAAGTAAGATGGAAATGCCTGAGCAGCAAGAAAATAAGGTAACTTTTTAAATAAAATATTAAGAAAAGCTGTGCTAGTTACAAGACTAACCAATGCTAAATATACATAAGGGTAGTAAGAGATAGATTTAAAAACAAAAAAATGTTTAGGTGGTTGGAACTCCGCTTTAAAGGAATGTTGTCCGTTGTTACTTTAGATAACCTGGAACAATAGGCTGCACAGCAAGGTTACATTAATGTCACATACATTATTTCCATGCAGGTATGTGAACAATTACTAGCATACTGTACCTGTGAATATATACACACACACGTACACCCCCTCACATTTTTGAAAATATTTTATTACATCTTTTCATGTGGCAAAACATAGAAGAAATTACACTTTGCTACAATGTAAAGTAGTGAGTGTACAGCTTGTATAACAGTGTAAATTTGCTGTCCCCTCAAAATAGACTTCCTTCTGGAACGACAGCCATGGAGACCAATTTGATGCAGTGTGCGGCGTATGGTCTGAGCACTGACAGGCTGACCCCCACCCGTTCAACATCTGCAGCAATGCTGGCAGCACCAATACATCCTTTTCCCAAAGACAACCTCTGGATATGACGCTGAGCACATGCACTCAACTTCTTTGGTCGACCATGGCGAGGCCTGTTCTGAGTGGAATCTGTCCTGTTCAATTGCTATATGGTCTTGGCCACCATGCTGCAGTTCAGTTTCAGGGTCTTGGCAACCTTCTTATAGCCTAGGCCAGTGATGGCGAACCTTGGCACCCCAGATGTTTTGGAACTACATTTCCCATGATGCTCATGCACTCTGCAGTGTAGTTGAGCATCATGGGAAATGTAGTTCCAAAACATCTGGGGTGCCAAGGTTCGCCATCACTGGCCTAGGCCATCTTTATGTAGAGCAACAATTCTTTTTTTCAGATCCTCAGAGAGTTCTTCGCCATGGGGTGCCATGTTGAACTTCCAGTGACCAGTATGAGAGAGTGAGAGCGATAACACCAAATTTAACACACCTGCTCCCCATTCACACCTGAGACCTTGTAACACTAACGAGTCACATGACACCGGGGAGGGAAAATGGCTAATTGGGCCCAATTTGGACATTTTCATTTAGGGGTGTGCTCACTTTTGTTGCCAGCGGTTTAGACATTAATGGCTGTGTGTTGAGTTATTTTGAGGGGACAGCAAATTTACACTGTTCTACTAGCTGTACACTCACTACCTTACATTGTAGCAAAGTGTCATTTCTTCAGTGTTGTCACATGAAAAGATACAATAAAATATTTACAAAAATGTGAGGGGTGTACTCATTTTTTCACTTTTGTGAGATACTGTGTATAGGATAATAAATATACACACACAAACATATATTATATATATATATATATATATATATATATATATATATATATATATATATATATATATACATACATACACACACACACACACACATATACACATACACACATATATATATATATATATATATATAATTTATTTTTTTATAAAAAAAATGTGTACCTATAGTTCTATTCAAAGCTGTTTTCTTTTCGGTTAATGATATCTGCTGATGTAAGCTTATTATATTATAAAAATGTAGCCAGGTAGCTTTGGTCTAGCTATGCTGCAGTTCAAACAAAACTTTTATTATGAATGCTCTTGGGGGCGAGAAGAAAACACAGAAAACAAAAAACTTATATAAATCAGGCAATATTTCTTTTCATATCTTTCCTTAACATTATGTGTTAAGAGTGCATATGGCCAGCTTAATATAAGAAAATTGCACATTCAGCCACGAGACAGGATCATAACGATGATCACTCTCACAATGTCCTATACCAGCGTTTCTCAAGGCGCCCCAACGGGTCATGTTTTCAGGATTTCCATTATTTTGCACAGGTGATTTAATCAGTTTCACCGCGCCGTTTCATCTGAGGGAAATTCTGAAAACATGACCTGCTGGGGCGCCTTGAGGACTGGAGTTGAGAAACACTGTCCTATACAACATGTGTGTTAACTGTCTGACACGGCTGTCCTGTAACATCATTCTGAAACACACACACACACCACCACCATTAGATTTTCGCTAACTTGTCTTTGACAAACTGTGATCCATTTTTAGCCCAATTAATCATGCAGTATTTAACTGATTTATAAAATGCATTTGTGTAATCACAAACACAGACCCTTTAGTTTTGATTATCATCCAAATTGGCTGGGAATGACAGGTAAATTCCACTACCCAAAAGTGTAAAAACTGTGTGTAATACCGCACACACACGGCCAGACTTCCCGACAGAAAAAGTCCGATGGGAGCTTTCGGTTGGACATTCTGACCGTGTGTATGCCCCATCGGACTTTTTCTGTCGCCATTTCCGACGGACTCAGGTATAGAACATGTTCTAAATCTGTCGGAAATGCCGACGGAGTTTGGACAATTCGCAAGTCCGGCCGTGTGTACGCGGCATTAGTGGCCAACTTAATTCTAGCCACACACATAACAATAAAATTACCAATTCCATAGAAGTTCAATTGTTTCAAACTATGCTTCATTCAAAAATAGTTATTCAGTGCAGCAGAAGACGACCTTATACAGGACTATCCGCTCCTTGAAAAATGGAACGAATTGTTTGTTGACCAAAGCTCCCACTTCATACAATCAATTTTTAAAAGACGCAATCTTTCTTTGAACTCATCACTATATCATATTTGACAGATTAATTAAGGACAGCTGCCTGGGGCCTCATAGGGATGTTAAAAAATGTCTGCACTTCAGACATTTTTTAATTAAAATGTGATCAGCAATGGCAACCTTTGTATTGCTCATAATGAAGGTTTATTTAGGGTGGATTCACATATAAGCGAATTGGATGCATTTTCAACCGCATCCAATTCGCATAACATGTGAATGTGACTGGCTTTCAATGGAGCTGGTTCAGTTTTGAAAAGGGTCCTGTGCGTTTTTTGGGTCCGGTTCAGGTAAAAACATTGCACCTGAACCAGTGAACAAAAAACGCACTGGACTCTCCGGACTGCAAACTGCAAATATGTGAACCTAGCCTTAAAGATTGATCAAGTGTTTTAATAATCATACTCACGATGTGTGCCTGTACCTGGAAGCATATTATCCACCATCACAATTGTAATTTGTAAAGTGTATACTACTACATGAGACTTACAAATTGAAGCACAAAACGTCAAACATGTTTCACAAACACGTCATGAGCAAAACAAAATGTCTGTGTACATTGACCCTTATATGATCCAGTTAATCTGCCGGGGGGCCCCATGAACTGACATCAGGACGGACCCATTCATTTCAATGCTGATAGCCAGCACTGATAAAGACAACAGCTGTCATTGCTGCCACTTTATAAGGTCACAATAAGTCAGTAACTGCACCTATCTGGCGCTAAGATAGCAGAGAATAAAATTATTAAGGGCTGATTTAGATCTTTGTGTGTGCGTAGTTATGCATTTTTTAATTTTTGGTAGCATTAGGCAGGTTACACATCAACATGCGCTTCCCCACGCAGAGTCTATAGATCTCATGCAGACTACATGATAACCTCTATATGGAGTATCATGAAACACCTCATCCACAGTCTGAGTCTATCATGCCCCATCCAGAGAATGCATTATTAATGTGTATTTTCTGCATTTTTCACTTTAGCATTAGAAGTGGATAAGGTTGTTAATACCTTTTGCCAATGCATCAAAACGCATGTAACTTGGGTTTTGATGCATTGTTTGCCAGTAACTTTTATGGACATCTCAACCCATTAGAAATTGCGTCAAATTGCATTTCAGTGCAGAGATGGGATACATTTCTTTAATCCTAAATAAGAGAAATATATATATATATATATATATATATATATATAAATAAATTTTTTTATTTTTTTACTTTTATTTTAAAAGGGGTTAGTGGGTATGTGAAGACATTCAGTGCTGTCCATATGATTAGACGAGAATTACTAATCCCTTACTCACCTGCTATAAAGCACCCCCACCATGCATACACTATCCAGAGATTATCATACCCCATGCAGAGTCTATTCTGCCCATCCAGAGTACATGACATGGCATACGCTAGAAATGAGGGTAAATTAAACACCCCATGCAGAATCTACCATACTCCATGCAGACTACACAACGTGGCATAATGTTTTTGTGGTATCATTAAGCACCCCATAAATAGTATCTTATATTCCATGTAGACTACATGACATGGTACAGTATACTGTGTATGGGGTATCATTAAACACCCTATACATAGTCTAACATACTCCAGAGTACATGACATGGTATACTGTATATTGGGTATTAATAAACACTCCCTGCATAGTCTAAAATACTTCAAGCAGTTTACATGATGACATGGTATACTGTGTATGGGGCATCATTAAGCACCCCATACAAAGTTTATCATACTCCATGTAGGGCCAAATTTAGACTTGGGGAGGACCTAGGGCACTTCAGGTTCTGGGGGCTCCTCATACAGAGAGTTGGTTTACATTCTCAATGACAGTCACACATTTTGAACATCCATGACACGATTCTGAGGTCATGCATGCACACGAACATGCAGTCATTGCGCTCTATGTGTAGTTCACTTGAGCTGACCAAAATTTGTTTTTAAAAAAACTATACAATATACACCAGTTCAGAGTAAAGACTCTCACAGATGATGGCTGGCAAAATATGATCTCCCAAAGATACATTTAATAAAAGAGAATAATTGTATTATTATTATTATATATTTTTGTTTGTATAGATGGTGGCCCCTTTTATCAGGGGGCCCAGGGTAGTTGTCCCTTTATAAATCCGGCACTGACTCCATGCAGAGTGCATGACATGCTATATGGTGTATGAGGTATGATTAAGCACCCCATGCATACTCCATGCAGAGCACATGACATGGTATAGTGTGTATGGGACATCAAGCACCCCATGCATTGTCTAACATACTCCATGCAGGGCACATGACATACTCCATGCAGGGTGCATGTCTGTTTATAGGGCATAATTAAGCACCGTAGTCCATGCTATGTTATGCTGTGTGTGATGTGTCCTCAGCCCCCCATTCATAGTATGCACAGTGCAGTGCTAGTTGTCCTGTAGTAGGGAGCACTTACCTCTAACATAGGTGATGCCATCCCCTCCTGTGCAGTGTGTGATCGGAGTGCTGGGCTCTGACTATAGTGGTGCTGAGTACAGCCTGTGATCCTCCCCCTGCCCCCGGGCTCACTCAGCTCTACCTCTCCCACTACTAGACTTTATTCAATGCCCCTCCCCCATGAAACCAGTCCGGGTGTGTGTGTGCTCTCTATAACCATATTATCCTGGATGATCGGGGACACATACCATAGGGGACACATACCAGGGGGACTGAAGGAATGTCTGCTCATAGGGACAATGATCTGACTTCATACATTCTCTATTACAAGCCTGAGATGGGGCTCTGTTGTTGTCCTCCTCCTGAAAATGCTCGTTGTTTGGCTGCTCTGATGTCCCATTAAATATAATATTTTCTGAATCAGAGAAGTGTTAGATGTCCTTATCTGAAGCCTTGTCCCAGCATACCGACACAAAGCCAGAGGATCAGCATGACAGCCAGGTGACAGGCAATTTCACAAGGAGAGGTCAGCAATGACAGTCTGCATTATTATAGCCATAGATTTCATTTAAAGGGCCCTACTTCTTTTACCTATACATTTTATTGTCACCTTTGACAGTTATCAGGCACATAGACAAAGGTCTGATCTAAAGTTGGCTATACACATTCTCATTCACACAATACATACGGTACCATATGCCCATGCAGGGACATGTTTACCCACATTGGGATGCCCAGGTGTTCTGTGCATCCCCTTACAGGCAGTGCCATTGATGTCTATTGGGGCACAGCGGCTGCATGGACGCACCCACTGTGCCCCAATATGACATCCATGTGGGTGCAGCTGAGTGTCCCTGAACGCAGAAAGTGTGAATTTGGGGACACTCACTCGCACCCAAATTGATGTCATATTGGGACAGTAGCTGTATCCATGCAGCCGCTGTGTCCCAATTAACATCTATGGGACTGGCTGCACAGGGATGCACGGAACAGCTGTGCACCCCCATGGGGCAAACATGTCCCTGCATGGGTGTATGGTATAGAACGCCCTGTGTCTAATGCTGGCCATACACTATACGAAAAATCAGCCAAACTCATTTTCGAAAAAAACGAACATTCGGCCGTGAGAGAAAACGATAGTGCCATCATGTAATGACCGATAAATCGTTCAGTGGACATAAATGAATCCATTTTTTGTTCGCTTTTTTACATATACCTAATGCAAACAGTTTGGACGGGAAACACATTAACCTTTCAATCTATCGTTCGTTCGGCAGAAAATTTCCAAACTTGTCCTTTGTTTTTTTTGATCAAAAACGTCCCATTGATTATCAATTTTGTGCCCAGTAACAGGCTGAAAACGAACGAACTGTCTAAATGACCGAATTTCAGTTGATTTTTCATATAGTGTATGGCCAGCATAAGGCAGGCCATACATAATTCTTTTTTTTTGTTTTTCTTTTCAACTAGCGGGTTGAACAAAAAAAAAAGAATTTAACCAATATCCACACATTCGATGTAGATGGGGGAATCACTCCCACTGAGCTATTGTAATCTGTTGGCAGGGAGTCTTCCCCCCAAGCAGAATACAGTGATCAGTGTTACTGCCAGCAATGATTGTTCAGGAAAGACTTGACAGGCTAGTTGTACACAAGTCAATTGATAGATCAACTTGTGTACAGCCAGCTAGCCCATACATGGATAGAAATTCAGCCGGTCCCTGATGAACTGGCCGAATTTCAATCCATGTATGGCCAGCTTAAAGTGGCTGTTAAGCCACTTTATACCATTCTCTCTGTTTAATAATCCTTTGTGCCCGTGTCTGTGTTTTATAAAAAATAAGCCATTGTTTACCTTATCTCAGAGCGCCAATCGCCATTCACGTGACCCGCCCCCTCTCTGCTCTTCCTGACAGCTCCAGTGGGCGGGGCAGAGATTCCCCACTGACGTCAGTCAGGAGGCAGGGAGGAGAGAGGTGCTCTGAGATAATGTAAAGAACAGCTTGTTTTTTATATAACACAGACACAGAGGCACAAAGGATTATTAAACAGAGAGAATTATATAAAACATTTAAAGTAACTTTAGCAACAGGAGGGGAGGAGGTGGGCACTGACACAGGAGCAGACAGGCAGGGAGGGGAGGGTGGAGGAGGACAGAGGGAGACACACAAGAGCTGCAGATGGCGGCAGCTGACAGAGGCACATAAACCGACCATGGTGTCAGGGCTCAGTAGCAATGATATACCTTGGTCAGTTTACGGGGGGGGGGGGAGGGGGGAGCAGAAACTGGCAGGATCGGCAGGTCTTTTAGGTGATAGAAGGAGCCAAATTTCACAGCACAAGCACTGTGCCACTTTATAAGACTCTGGTTTGGTCGCATCTGGAATATTCCGTCCAGTTGGGATGTGCTGGAGCTAGAGAGAGTCCAGAGAAGGGCAACAAAATTAATATGGGGACTGGAGGACCTTAATTATGAGGAACGACTGCAAACGCTAAATTTATTTTTCCTGGAGAAGAGACGCTTGAGGGGAGATATGATAGCGATATACAAATATCTCAATGGTGATCCCAGCGTAAGTATGAAACTTTTCAGTCCCAGGGAGTGTAAGAGGACATAGGGCCACAGGAAGAGACTGGAAGAGAAGCGGTTTAACCTTAAGCTGTGTGTGTGTGTGTGGGGGGGGGGATTTCACTGTCAGGGCGGTACAGATGTGGAACAATCGGTGGTGTCGGCAGGATGTATGGATAGTTTTAAAGACTCTTGGACAGGCATCTTAGCAAAAACAATAAATGAAATGAAAAAAAAAAAAACAAAAACACACACCTACACAGGTTGAACTGGATGGACTGTTGTCCTTATTCAACCTTACCGACTATGTAACTATGGATGTAAAAATATAGTTGTTTACTGTATATCCAAAGAGACTAGTTTCCTATTTATGTTCACCCCTTTTTTTTTTTTTTTTTAGGTCTCAGATGGTAGCTGGATAAACCAAGAAAGCAAAATGGAAAACCAAACTCTGAGCTTTGTTATCTGCATAAACAAGGTTGGAGCCAAGGGACATTCAAAATGAAAATGTGGCTTGTTAACAGTGCATTGCCAAGGTCTTCTGGCACCCAAGGTGAAGATACCAAAGTGTGCCATCCCTTCTCCTGGGTTGTGATTGATCATGCTTGCATATCCACAAGGATAGTGTACAGGTCAGTGTGGGGTGCAGAAATGACAGCTGCTCCCCTACAGCTCTAGGGTTGCCACATTTTGCTCCACGAAAAGCGAACATAGTTGTGGCGCCAGTTGTATTGCGGTGGGATGTTGGTGGTGGGTAGGGGTATTGCAGCAGTGGTTAAACCAGTGTGACTTCATTTTATTGAGCATAATGGTAAAAAAGGGAAAGGTTTCATTACCGTTAGGATGTGAATGAGGCCTAAATGTGATGCCATAGAAATGATCAAACAACATGTAAGAAAACATATGTTTACATATAAACAATTGAAAAAAAAAAGCAAAAAAGGGGGATAAGGAAAGAAAGAGTTAATAATTGGGTTAATTTGGGAGTAAATAATGGATTAAACTGGAGTAACCAATTCCAGGCTTGCTGTAACTGACATTATTTGTAACTATCAAGTATAATAGTTTGATCTGATAAAAAAATATATTGTAACAATATTGTTACAATGAATCAATGAAACTGTTGCAGACATTATCATACAAGGACCACGGTTAATTGATAGCCAAGCCCCACAGATTCCATTGGCATACAATAGCTATGGGGAGCAGATTTTTGACCTCCTTCACAATTTGTCAATGACACATTATTTTATGTAGAGGAAATAAGAGCCTTGCAGCATTGCTGAAACTTCACAGAGTCTATGTACACAAACAGTCCTATAATATTATTCCAGGACATAGTGCGGCTGATACATTTTTGGATGGAATAGTGCAAAACCAAAAATATAACCCTGCACTAGTAAACAATTTTAGGGGCTGCTGCATCCACCTCATAATGAAGATACAAGATGCACAAACAAAATATCTACATAAAATATGTGAATGCGCTGTCCCCGTTAAATCTATACGTGCTAAACCATATGAACCAAAAAAAATGTATTTAAAATATATGACAAACAACTGTATGAAGTATTCTAACATTACTGTATGTAATTACATACAATAAAAATATATAAATAGAAAAATATTGTGTGACTGTCCCTTTAAATATTAAAAAACACATGAAAGCAATTATAAGAACAAATGATCAGTGATAAGATGAAATCTCAATCACACTTTATAAATAAAGTCCAACAAAGTGATATATTAAGTGTGATTGAGGATTCATCATATCACTTGTATTTTTTAATATTTAACCGCTTCAGTACCCGCCCATTGTCATATGACGGTCGCAGATGGGATCTCCCATCCTGGGCGGGCGTCATATGATGTCCTGGGCTTCCCGGCCGTCTAGGGGGCACGCGCGCCCGCCGCATTGCTTGGGACCCGGTGCGTGTGCCCGGCGGCCGCGATTGCCCGCCGGGCACCCGCGATTGCCGTTAACAGAGCAGGACCGTGGATCTGTGTGTGTAAACATGTGTGTGTGTGTGTGTGTGTAACATTTTGTAGACGCTATAACTTTTGCGCAAACCAATCAATATACGCTTATTGCGATTTTTTTCACCAAAAATATGTAGAAGAATACATATCAGCCTAAACTAAGGAAAAAATTAGTTAAAAAAAAAAAATTGGGATATTTATTATAGCAAAAAGTAAAAAATATTGTGTTTTTTTCAAAATTGTCGCTCTTATTTTGTTTATAGCGCAAAAAATAAAAACCGCAGGTGATCAAATACCACCAAAAGCTCTATTTGTGGGGAAAAAAGGACATCAATTTTGTTTGGGTACAACGTCGCACGACCTCGCAATTTTCGCTTAAAGTGCGACAGCGCCGAAAACTAAAAATTGGTCTGGGAAGGAAGGGGGTGAAAATGCCCTGTATTGAAGTGGTTAAAAGGGACAGCCACACAATATTTTTCTTCTCTTTATTGTAACATATATGTAATCACATAATGTAATGGCTCATACACATAAGAAAATCAGGCAAACATTTTTGTCTGAGGAAAGATTATACGATTCTCTGATAGTGTGTACACAACTTTCAACAGCCGATTCCAACCTTCCGAAATGAAAATTTCCAAAGGGACAAATTTTTCTCGTACGGGAACAGAACGAATGATTTTATTTGCACCGTTTTTGTATGATTTTCATACAAGAAATATCAGACACTAAGGACTGCGCATGACCAGAAACCACAAATAACAAAAAAAAAAAAAAACCTTTGCTGTAAGAGAATTTTCATACATTATTTCTATCCTCGGCTCCGACTTGCTGTGAAACATCGAGCAAAACTGACCGATTGTTTGCCCAATTTCCTCTTAGTGTGTACGGGGCTTTAGAATGATTCATACAGTGTTTTCATACATATTTTAAATAACATTTTGTGGTTCATATAGAACCCCAAGGGTCCTCCAGAAGTTGCTGGGGGTTCCCTGAGCAATGAGCAATTTCTGCCTCTCAGGTAAGTAACTAGTAACCAGTGGCGGTGGCTGTTGCTCCATTAGTCAGGGAGAGGGGGTGGGGGGGGGCAGACAGATCTGACCACAGACACCCCCCATTGTTCCAACCCACCAGCCCACCAACCCACACTAACCCTCCTCCCCTCCTTGGTTGAGCTCGCCACCGCACACCATACCCACACCATGCCCCAACCCAGGTCGCTGGCTCTCTCTCACTTATCCCATGCAGATCACGGCGGTGGCAGCGGCGGCTTTCCCTCTTTGTCTCTTCCGTGTCCCGGCTGTCGCTTCTCCTTCCGGCCAATCGGGTCTTCGGACTCCCAGCCAATGGGGTCTTAATTAATTCGCTATTGTCACACAACAGGGTGGGCTCAGGGCACAGTGCTTGCTCTGCACCCCGAGCCCACCCCTTTTTAAAGCCTCCAGCTCTAATCATGTGCTTCAAAAAAAAAAAAAAAACCCATTGCAATCCATGCATCTGGCGCCCTGCATGTAGATTGGGGCTGGGTGCATGGATTGGGGGGGCGGCGCCCCTGCGCACCTAATGAGCAAATTAACACTAGTGATCTTTTTTTTAGATATCTGTAAAAAACTGGCCATAGATTGATTGAAATCCGGCCTGTACAGAACTTTGACAGAAGTCGATAAAATGATCAATTTCTGTCGAGCAGGGATGGCCACACATTGATTAATATTCGGAGGTCGCTGCTGAACCAGTCAAATTTTGATCAGTGTATGGCCAGCTTAATTCTTGGTGCGTGATGAATTCTATCATCAAGGACTTGGACAAAGTATCATGACATCCAAGCATCGGAGGGTTTGTTAATCAACTGATAGGTGGGCGATGCCATAACTGTAGTTTTCATATACGAGCCTTCCAGTCATGTGTAGACATATTACATTAGGTGTGTAAATTCCAGTATAAAACACATCACAGACATCACATTGAGTACTGTACTGAGCGATGACTGAGCAATTGATACTTCTGCACCCTCAACACTCTCTTCAGGAAATTAAAATGAAAGTTCTGTATTATTTTAATCTCATGTAACATGCAGCGGTTGCGCAAAGATACATCGGACTGACAGTGCAGTTATTGGTTGCTCAGTATCTACAATCACACATGATTAGAGAAAAAAAAAAGTGTGATTTCACCAGAAAAAAATATTGTCAGACATTTAGTTCCTCGGAACCTACAGGAATATGAGAAATGCAGACAGCTGTAAGCACTTCTGTATTACATGTCAACTTGTATTATCCAGTTATTGGCAGATGGCAGCAGCAATGGTGGAATACATTTGATGGGGTCTTTTGGAGGACCCCCACTCAGCTTGTTTGTTAAGCATGGGAGTCATCCCCAAGAAACAGCAGGAGACTAAACAGGTTAAAAAGACTCTTTGATGTTTGAAAAGAAAACTAATAAAGTAGAGAACAAGAGAGGATAATTGGACTCAACAGTAGAGTTCCAGGTGGGAATCTGCCCCATGGCATTCTGGACAATATAATGTGAATTAAGGTGTACCTGTAATGAGGAAAAAGCATTTGTAAGCATGTTCGTGATCAGCTAAATAAGGCTACAGACATTACTGTATATTCCTTTCTGAAGAACTGAAAAGTGTTAAGATACCCATACACACAGAGCTTCTTTCATGATGTAAATTATGTTAGAGCTTAGCTGATTTCCAGGTACATTGAAAAGGCAATGATTACTACATAAATAGAAATGCAAAAAAATGGGACTTTGTGTATACCACCAAAAGGTATAAATACACACAAAAGATAAAGATATAAAATATTAACATTTTCTTGAGTATCATTGGCGGCAGGTGGTATATTTTTTTGGGGGGGACAGCAAACAATTCAACCAAAAACACCAGCCCGCCCCCATGGGACAGTCGGGTCACCCGCACCCCCCCCCCCAGATCCCCATTGACGCTGAGGCATCCAGTGCCTGCCTGTGAGATCCCGGGCTGGGGTTACAGCCACCTGCTCAGTGTGGTCCCCTATAACAAGGGACCAACGCTTTCTGGTAAGCGGCAGTGTTTTTCCGAGGTGGAGGTTTCATCTTTGCACTTGTTACTACAGTGTGGAATGTCACTACGCATCACCTTGGGATTTGTTTTTTTCAATATGGACTCTTTTCCATTTTTCAACCATTTATTTTATATATATATATATATATATATATATATATATATATATATATATATATATATATATATATATATAAATATATAATTCTTTTTGGTTTTTCTTACTGCACTTAGTTTATGGACATTCTCAATTGAATTTCCTCTATATTTACACATTTTTCTAATTGTATTTGTTCCTTGATGTATATTCATAGCACTTCAATTTGCACTTTAAATGTTTTGACTTAGTGTATGTAGTATCACTACTGTGTTTTGTGGTACCTAGCACTGGGAGCCCAATACCACTTTTTTCTATTAGCGCAACTTTTTTGTTTTCCATTTCTGATTGGTGTCGTATAACACTTTGTAGTTGCAGCTCCATTTATATACCTTATCTGTTAGCGCAATATTTTTTATAACCAAAAACACCCGCCCGCCCGAATATTCATTCGCTATTGTCACACAACTGGGTGGGCTCCGGACGCAGTGCTCTGCGCCCGGAGCCCACCTTTTTTTGAAGCCTATTAGAGCCTCAGGCTCTAATCAGATTGTAAGCTCTTCTGAGCAGGGCCCTCTTGATCCTCTTGTATTTTATTGTATTATAACTGCATTGTCTCCTTTTTATATTGTAATGCGCTGTGTAAACTGTTAGTGCTATACAAATCCTGAATAATAATAATAATCACGTGCTTCAAAAAAAAACAAAAAAAACAAAAAAAAAAAACCCCATTGGAATCCATGCGTCCAGTGCAATGTAGATTAGGGGGGTGGAGCCCCTGCGCCCTGCATTACAGGCCGCCACTGTTCAGCATATAACAAACATATCAATCAAAAAAGCTTAAAACCATGTATGCAAGTTAGCCATCTGACATAACTGTTCACGTGGCTTTAAAATCAACTCGTAAAGGTTGACGCGTTTTGGGGGAACCCCCGCTTCATTAGGACCTCGGATCTTGATATAAAAGTGCTGTAACAATACACACAAGTAAATTATCGTTAGAAGATTTAACAAAATCGTAAAAGTACATAGCATACATCAAATTTCACAGTGAATGAAAAACAATTCATCTTTATTATACCCATTCTGGATAGAAAAGAGAATGGAGGAAACCAAAAAAGGAAGCATGTATGATTCCATAATAATGCATTCATGTAAAATGGCATTCATTGTCAAAAAAAAAAACTTTACCTTCAAGTAAGCTTGTAGCAGAATGGCTGGTGGTACAACTCTGTACTAATATATAATTAGTACAGGGATTTGTTGTGCCAGATACAAAGGAAATAAATAATAAAATGCAAATAATAAAAATAAAAAGCTGGTAACACTAGATTGCTTGGTACAATTGAAAGAAATAGAAAAGGAATCGTAGCGCATAAAAATCAATAATAAAATTCATCAAAAATGTTCGATCGATCAGCATAAAGTCCCTTTAAGGTGTCTTCATATATGGAAGGAAAGATAGACCATCACCATCACCCAATAGTACTGACTCTTACCATCAGTGTATGGGGTATACACTTTTAAATATACTGAATAGCGGCACCATTGATCCTTCCTACAAACACTGTTCCACTCCACATGCGGTTAAAGCTGCTCCACTTCATGTAAGACCATTAAGGGTAAGGGAATCACTCCACATCCAGAAAAGACCTACTGCAGGCAAGCTCCAGTAGATAGATAGATAGATAGGAACGCTCATTGCGCAATGATCGATACAAACCAATTTATTGAAGATAAAAATGGATCCACTCCAGGCATGTAGAAACGTCCAGCGTTTCAAACCACTAAGATGGCCGCCACATCACCGCCCACAATCTGCATCACACGTCCCAGACTTCACCCAACATTTCGTCACCAAAAGTGCATCATCAGGGGCGTGTACATGCCAATCAAGGTGGTTGAAGAACAGCACCCAAAAGAAGCTGTGGAGAAGATGATGGCATTGGTGATTGACCTTACAGGCAATGGACAATTTGAGCTAAGGTAAGTATTACAAACTTTAGTTCCGCTTTAAAGTGGTTGTAAACCCTTTACAACCACTTTAACCTACAGGTAAGCCTAGATTAAGGCTTACCTGTAGGTGCCTGAAATATCTCCCAGACCTGCACGGTCTAGGAGATATTTGCAAATCGCCGTAGGGTGATTTCTTCTGTGCATGCGCCGGAGTTGGAAAGGGCACGCCGTGCCGTTTCTAGCTCGAATCATGCCGTTAAAGGCGGCTCCCACGCGCATGCATGTGAGTGACGTCACGCGACTCCGCCAGTCACAGAGCAGAAGTTCACGGCCCCAGAAGGAAGAGGGGTGAAGAATGGACGCTCACTACTAGTGAGGAAGACTGGGACATCGCGGGCTTCTTCTGCAGGTAAGTGTCACATAATGGGCTACTATGCGATGCATAGTAGCCCATTATGCTTTACCTTTGCAGGGTTTACTTCCTCTTTAAGGGCTTGTTTACACTTGTGTTAGCTACCTGAAGAGTGATCTATGGTGTATGGCTTTTCAGAAGACAGGCGGTGAGAAGGCTCCTTTCCACCCGTTTTAACCCCTAAAAGCCACACCACAGAATGCACATAGATGCAGGTTGGTTACAATAGAATGCATCGCAGCTTTGTCATGTAAACCCCTGTTAAGCCGGTTATAGACGGAGTGTGGTTGCAGGAAAAAGAAGCGCTCGATTCCTCCATCAACACAGTCCACGTTGACAGGGGAATTCCTCTGTTCTCCTGGAAGGTTGGGGGTGGGGGAGCGGGGAAAGCCACCCCCAGGAAAACACTGATTATTGCTAGCAGCTATAACAGCCACTAGCAATAATCGTATGTAAAATATGACAGGCTGGTTGTACCCAATTTGATCGATCGATCGACTTGGGTACATTCAGCCTGTTCATACATGGCTCGAATTTCGGCCGGCCCCTGCTGAACCTGGGTGGTTGTGGGTGGTTAGAATCTTGGCCGGTTCAGCAGGGACCGGACGAGATTTGAACCATCTATGGCCGACTTAAGGCTGCCTTTGCAGCTTAGAGGGGAGCAGTTTGGGGGCTGTAGAAACATGGCTCAATATCAGGCCATCCAAATTTGAATATTTATAGCTGGGCTTGGGTTCAGGCATATGGACTTAGAAAATAAATTTTGTTTAACTGACATCCAAATTGAACTTCAAGGGTGTGTGTGGGACAATAGGAGTACAAATGCAGTCATGGGGTGTATTGGATGTTTAGACCCCAGACGTGCCTTGAAGTAGTTTGTGATCAATACGAGCGTCCAATAAATAGAAGGAGAATAGCCATACATAGGAGTTTTCACAACAGAAAATCCCAGGACACCCCACGACTCTCCCAGCTTTATAGCAGGATAGGTTCAGTGAATGAAAGGTCCTTTTTATGGATATTAATCTTTAAATTATCACTTTTTTTCTCTCTTTGTGAAATTACAATAACTTCCAACATTCTGGGAAAAAAATGATGTCATTTGCGTTGACTGCTAGGTGCCAATTGGACTCAAAGCAGTTTTCAATTTAATCACCTATCTTGCAAGTGTTTGTAGATCTCTGGCCTAGAAGAACCTAATCCGACAGATTACCCCCCATGCAAACATGTGCTTTGTCCTGAATCGGTTAGATGCAGTTTAAAGCTAAACTTCATACAAGTGGCCAAATGGACTGTTGAATTACATACGAGGGAAATGGTTTACCTGCTATGAAATCTGTAACTCTGCGCAGCTAGTCTAGTGATCCAGGCACTCCTGCAAAAGAGCATAACCTGTTTCTCAACCTCCACTGCAGCAGCACAGTTTGGTCAAGAACATGCTGACTCGACAATGAAGGATAAGGTATTCTGGTAGTCATCAGCAGTACCTTAAGACTTATTTCACACTAGTGCAGGCCATGCGTCCCGCGTTTGCTCCAGCACAGCAGCTTATTCATTTGAATGGACTGCTGTGCCGCGTGAACTGTAGAAAAAAGAACAAAATATTACAGCACACACATGTAAAAAAAGACATTTACCTCCTTCAAGGCTATTTAAAACACCTAAATATTTTCAAAAAACATTATAAAAAAATATGAGGATTTGGTCACACACTATTGTTATATGGTGCTTAAGCCCACTTACTGCGACAAAGTACCCCATGATTAGTGGGCCCTACACTATCTATAGAATGGAAGATCCTGCTTCTCTGAACCATGGGAGCCATACACTCCTCTATATGGGAGAACTAAAGGACTCCACCTATGCCACAGGTGGACACTAATGAGAGGCACTGATGAGGGAGTGGGATTCTCCTCACCCAAAAGGATTTGGTCAGAATCCATACAATAGACAAACAAGATATTTGGGGGGGACACCCTAAAAGATGCATTAAAGAGGGTGCAGCCATAGGACCATACAACAGCACAAAATATTACAGCGCACACACGCATATTAAAAAAAAAAAAAAAAAAACAACAACATTTACCTCCTGCAAGGCTATTTAAAACACCTAAACATTTTCAAAAATCATTATAAAAAAATATGGGGATTTGGTCACACCATATTGCTATATGGTGCTTAAGCCCACTTACTGCAACAAAGTACCCCATGGTTATTGGGTCTTACACTATCCATAGAATCCTGCTTCTCTGAACCATGGGAGCCATACAATCCTCTACATGGGAGAACTAAAGGACTCCACCTATGACACAGGTGGCTCCGATGGTTCAGAGAAGCAGGATCTCCCATTCTATGGATAGTGTAGGACCCACTAATCATGGGGTACTTTGTCACAGTAAGTGGGCTTAAGCACCATATAGCAATATGGTGTGACCAAATCCCCATATTTTTTGATAATGTTTAGGTGTTTTAAATAGCCTTGCAGGAGGTAAATGTATTTTTTTGCATGTGTGCGCTGTAATATTTTGTTCTGTTGTATGGTCTTATGGCTGCACCATCTTTAATGCATCTTTCAGGGTGTGCCCCCCAAATATCTTGTTTAACTGCAGAAAAAAGGTGCATGAATCTTTTTAAAAACCCGGCCGCAAGCCACAGTCTTTTTGATAATGCTGTTTCCCTGAGGTTCCTGCACCTGCGATCACGCTGTGGGCTGAGATGCGTGGGAGTACCATTCAGAGTGAACGGCAGCCCTGCGCGTCTCGCAAGAATAGCACAATTTGGCTGCAGGTGCGTAAATCGACGTGATTCCCACAACTGGAACGCACAGTGCGGGCTAGTGTGACCCTAGCCTTAAACATGCTCACTGCTAGCACAAGTGCACTTCAGAAGATCCTGTTTGTCTCTCAGTGTTCTCCCTCTCTCTCCCAGTCTGAGTGCTGCTGTGAAGGAGGTGACAAGAAGCAGATATCAAGATAGATTGAGGTATGTGTTGTTGTTTTTACTATTATACAGCATTTATATAGTGCCGATAGCTTGCACAGCGCTTTACAAAATTAAGGGAGACAGTAAAATTACAATGCAGTTCAATACAAGAGGGTTAGGAGAGCCCTGCTCATGAGATCCTACAATCTAAAGGGAGGGACAAGTGAAACAAAAGGTAATAATTTGGGGTGATGAGCTTATGGAGAAAGTAATATTTCAGTGGTTAGGCTGAGAGCTGACAGAGTAGGAGATGGCCAGACAGATTGAGGTAAAGCAGTGGTTCTCAACCTCAGTCCTCAAGTACCTCCAACGGGCCATGTTTTCAGGTTTTCCGTTACTTTGCACAGCTGCTTTAAATCAATATCAATGACATGTTATTGATAAGAGCTATTTTATCTAAGGGAAGTTCCCAAAGCATGGCCCGTTGGGGGTACTTGAGGACTGAGGTTGAGAACCACTGGGAAAGTGGAAACTCCTGCGCTGTCGGGGGGGGGGGCTACGCTAAAAGGACACTGCTGCAACACCTAAGTACTGATCCAAGGCAGGACAAATAAGACAAAAGTGGGGGAAGATGGTAGTTGCGCTGTGATGAAGGGGGGGGGGGGGGGCTACAAAGATGACTACAGTGGCAAAGTGAACTAAAAAAGCAGAAACGGGCCAATGCATGAATGGATCCTACATGCTAAAAGAACATGGTGGGGATGCAGTGCAGTGCAACGTAGCTGATCAACATGACTATAATGTTGCAGGCAGACAAAGCCTAATATATGAAGGTAATTGTGAAACAGTGACTGCTTGAATATAGCAAAGCAAAAATGCAGCATCGTTTTAAATGTAAGTTGATTGGACTTGTTTTATTAAATAAATATACCTTTTATATGGGATCACGCTATGTGCGTCTCTTTCCCCCTCACACTGTACATATTCTATATTTCGCTTGGCATGTTCATCATTGTCACTACCTTATACACGGAACGTCTACACCTGCGGGTCATTTCCAACACAGGCTGTACACCTTACAGCTGTAAGGTAAGCGGCTTGCAAACACGGAGGTGTCCTCACTGAAGATCCCCCTTCCCTTCACGATTAGAATTGTTTTGTGTCTCTCATCACAAGTTTTTGTTTTTTGGACTGGATGATAGAACTAATATTCATGTTTGCCCTAGGGATTTGTCACTGGTAGTTCACCAGGATTTGGCACGTTTTTGCTAATGGGACACTAGCCCACATATATATATATATATATATATTTTTTTTTTTGCATTGTGTCATTATTCATCCTATTTGTGTTAGTATATGCATTTTTGCTTTGCTATATTCAAGCAGTCACTGTTTCACAATTACCTTTATATATTAGGCTTTGTCTGCCTGCAACATTATAGTCATGTTGATCAGCTACGTTGCACTGCACTGCATCCCCACCATGTTCTTTTAGCATGTAGGATCCATTCATGCATTGGCCCGTTTCTGCTTTTTTAGTCCACTTTGCCACTGTAGTCATCTTTGTAGCTTCCCCCCCCCCTTCATCACAGCGCAACTACCATCTTCCCCCACTT
The DNA here is from genome assembly GCF_042186555.1 of Aquarana catesbeiana. Taxonomy (NCBI): domain Eukaryota; kingdom Metazoa; phylum Chordata; class Amphibia; order Anura; family Ranidae; genus Aquarana; species Aquarana catesbeiana. Next base: position 144,590,583 of record NC_133325.1, read on the forward strand.
TTGAGAACCACTGGGGTAGAGAGTTTCAGATGATGGGAGAGACTCTGGAGAAATCCAGGAGACGAGCATGGGAGGAGGTGATCAGGGGGCTAGAGAGAAGAAGGCCTTGAGAGGAGCGAAGAGGATGGTTTCAACTGTATTTTGAGATGAGGCTGTTGTTGTTAGTATTTTGAATTTTATGCTTTGGACAAGACGGAGCCAGTGAATGGATTGGCATAGAGGGTTGGTGGACACAGAGCAGTTTGTAAGGTGAATGAGTCTAGCAGCAGCATCATGCATGAAGGACTGAAGTACACACGGGCCGAATGTAGGCTGGCATCGGCTGGTTCCTTAGAAACTGGCCGACATTCGGCCCGTGTGTATAGCAGCCGGTCCAACAGAAGCTTCTCACAAAGGTTCATGGCCAAAAAAGGTCTGCCAACCGGCTCCCTTTCAGAGCTCTCAGCCAATGGCTGAGAACACTGACTGGAGTGTTCTGGCAGGGGGCGCTGTACATCGCTGTACTAGCATCGGATTGTTAGTACAGCAGCTCCAACCTAATCTGTCTGTTTTTTTTTTTTTTGGTTCAACCTACTAGGTTAAACCAAAAAGAACTAGCGGTGTGTACTAGGCTTAAGAGGGGATACCCTGTGTAGAGGTAGGCCAACAAAGAGGGAGTTGCGATAATAGTAGAGGTATGTAAACTTTTTGCAATGAATAATATTTATGAACACATAATTACATTAAATAGTTTTTTTTTTTTTTATCTGCCAGGTGTCTAGTTTGAACAACAAACATGTAAAATGCAGTTTTCTCTGATAGGACCCGATAACAACCCAACTAAACTTTCAGTTTATATCCGCTAAAAACATTCCAGGTAATTCAAAATAAAAGTTGTTCTACATCTTACATTTGGTTTTCTTTCTAAAGCAGACACATCTAAGTAGAGAAGCCTGTCCACTGCTAGGAGCTGAAAACAGTGACCTTGCTCTCTGGAAGCAGAGGTCTCTTTGCAGAGCTCCAATATACCCCTACTGAGTCAAACTCCAAGCTCTGCAATTAGTAGACATGTGCGCCGTCAATACATTTGTTTCGTTTTGTTCCGTTTCGTATTAGCTGTTAATTCATATTTGGATTCGTATGAAATACAAATTTTCGTTAGGTTCATTAACTTTTCATAACAATTACGAACGTTCTTTATGAGGGGCTCCCACCATCCCTGTGCTGTGCTCATTATCAGGGGCTCCCACCATCCCTGTGCTGACATCCTGGGTTTTTAACTTCATCATAACGAATAATCGTAATTAACAAACATTCTTATTTTGTCCGATTCTGAATCTCCCATCGACTACCAGTCTCCTGCTCCCATATTAAAAAAGTTAATTTTCCCAACCCTCACTCAGCAGCAGAAGAAAACCTCCGATTGGTCAACACACCGGTCATGTTTCCGTCGTAACGGAATTTGGATCCGAAATTCGTAAACGAAATTTCGTACAAAATTCGGAAGCATAGCAATTCGTATTTCCGATCCTCCCGAATGTATGAATTTACGGAAATTCGTACGAATTTTCGATTCGTACAAAACTAATCGCACATGTCTAGCAATTAGCAAAGCTCAGTCTCCCTGCTGATTTGAGAGCCCTGGCTCTGACTGAGCAGGGGGCATCTCAGACCTCTGCAAAAAGAACACTGCTTGCCCACAGAGCATGGTTCCCACTCTGCAGCTTGCTGTCAGGGGAGAGCATTTTCTATGGCAAATTTTTTTTTTAAGAAAATAAACTGAGACTGTGAACACTTTTTGTTTTGATGCATCTGGAATGTATTTAGCCACTGTTCACATTGAATGCAGTTTTTAAATCACGCTACTTCTGCATGATTTCAAAGTCGCAGGACAGCACGATTTAATCTGTGGCTTGCCAATATCTGTGCAATTTCATGTACAGATGTCAATGCAAGTTGCACATGAAATCGCCTAAAATAGTGCAGGAACTATTTTTCAAATTGCGCTAGCTATTTCAAATCGCACATATTAAGACGGTGCCATAGATAGACATTAGATGCGACTTCAGGTGAGATTTGTAAATGTCACACATGTGTAAACGGGGCCTTCGTGGATTTAAACTGAGAGCTCAAGTGACCTTTGATTACTTGTTCCTGAATCAAGATACATTGGTGCAGTGCTCACAGGTAGGCTGTGGTATCACTAACACATGGAGATGTAACAAGAACTGTTAGTCATTTTTACCACAACATTCATACTGTATACAAATACCTCGCATAACACCTTCAGTCAAGTATGTGCCACCACGGTTAGCCTTGAGCACAAAGCTAGCAATGGGGTCACATTTGTTGTCAGTTGCTCAGCATCAGGCTTGTTGCTTTGGTTACTTAGCAGCCATTCTGAGGACAGTGATTAATGAGGCAGTGTGACAGGTAGTGGACCCAGGCACAAGGTGTGTGCTTCTGTTGTCATGCTGGGGTCTTCCTTGCATTGTTCTTGCTCCTTTCTTCCGGTGATTCAGCCCTAAAGCAAAACAGATCTTCACAGGTGTGAGGAACAGCCTGGGGTCTTTCAGGTTAAATCCTGACAAACCACCACAACTGATTCCTTTTGTACTCATCACTCAGAAATCACATTGATAGTGCAGGCTTGACTTTAAATTATCTGTCAATGATGTCCAAGTTTTTGTATAATGAAGGAGGGCATAATTGCTGTCATTATGCCTTCACCCGATAAGATGCCATCAGCTAGTTTGATGAGCTTCAGGGGGGGTCAGGGACCTCCTTGTGAAAGGAGTTTGGGTGCTATGGCAGGTGTGTTGCTCATTGGATTGGTAGATCTGGCATAGAAGGTGCTGGTGGTGCAAGGCAGCGTTGTCTTTTTTCACCTACTGTGCCAGATTTCTGCATAATCAACAAAGGCTTTGGTTTGGGTTGGCCAGGCTTCCAGGGGTGGCCCACAGCCACTCACCCATCATGCTGCTGACCATTAGCAGCAAATTCCCCTGTATAATTAAAGGTTTCAGACAGACGCCCTGCCTGCCAGTGCAATTCACCAGGGTCCTCATTGTTACTGCACAGTTTTTGTATTTTCTTTAGTAAAATAATGTACTGTGTGCCTACAGTTCAACCTCTCTGGATCTGCAAGTTGGCCATGCACATATAGAACTTTGGCTGCTTCATCAAGAACTGGCTATAATCTACACAGTGTATGTCCGGCTTCAGGGCGGTTTCACTCTGATCCGCTGCAGTTTGACCGCAGCGCAGTGTACCTGCATTTTTTGTGCAGGTTTCCCATAGACTTCTTTTGGATTGGCCAGTTTTGGTGCGTTTTCTGAAGCCCCCCTTCCACCCCCAGAAAATATCAAATGATATTCTTGCTAAAAATACCGTAAAATTCTTATTTTTTGAATGATTATGACATATTTATTGGTCCCTTCCCCCCCGCTCTCCACCCTGAAACACCCCCGCTGCTGGCAGGAGAGGAGAGGAGGGAAGTCGGAAAGGCGGCAGGGAAAAGGGGTTCACAAGGGGGACACAGCAGGGGATGGGGGCTCAGATGCTACAACCCCTGCAGCAAAGCTGGAGAGAGGTAGCAGAAAATAATCTGGCAGCGCTGCAGGAGGAAGCAGAAAAGGATCAATATCTGCAGTAAGGCTCGATTCACACCTATGCATGTTGCTTTTGAGCGTTTTTGGAGGTTTTTTTGGCATGCTTGCTACGTTTTTGTAGCGTTTTTACAGCGTTTTTGCAGCGTTTTTGCCGCGTTTTGCGGTTTTTTGTTTTTTTTTACAGTTTTTTAAAAAAACAAAGATAAAAAAAAAAACAAAAACAAAAAAAGGCAAAAACGCATCAAAAACGCATCAAAAACGCTGTAAAAACTCTGCAAAAACGGTGCACATGCGTTTTTGATGCTGGTCCATTGAATTGTATTACATGCAAAACGCTGCATTTTGCATGAAAAAAGTCCCTGACCCTTTCCAAAAATGCAGAGGTACAAAAAGGCATTGATGTGAACATGTTCCATAGGAACCCGTGTTAAAAAATTCCCATGCATTTCTGCAAAATGCATCAAAAAACGCGCTAGTGTGAATGGAGCCTTAGGCAGTACAGATGATCCTCCTGCAGGGCCAGTGCTAGACTATTTTGCGCCCTAGGCAAGACCCCCCCCCATCAGCGATGTTATAACTGAAGAAATATAGGAGATGAAAAAAACTCAGAGTAACAGAAAATGTGTACAGTGAAATGCAGGCCCTGAATGAACACAAGGCTTTGACAGGCTTACCAGTTCAGCTGCACTATCCAGGGAAAGAGACAAAGGGTAGTACCACAAGTGCCTCCACAAGGCCAAATTACCAAATACCCTATGTACTCCCCACGGGACAGGATGCACCGCCCACTCCAGTACCCCATCCGGTGCACGGCACTCGCCCGGTTCCAAGACATACAGCAGAACCAATGACCGCTGTTGCCATCTCAAAAGAGGGCAGGGCGGCAGCATACCAAGCTCCAGGCAATGGAGCCAACAGGGAGTGTGGGACAACCTGTCTGCATGACCCCAAAGACTCAGGCATCCAAAAAAATACAAGGACAGGGACTACTGTAGGTCAAGATCAAACAGTACGAACCAGCAGCCATGGCTGTGCCCTAGACAGCAGTGCACCCTAAGCAGCTGCCTAGTGGTAGCACCAGCCCTGGGTGCCCGGGGCCCCCCTTTTGAACTGATGGGCCTGAGGCCAGTACAGGAGGGCTGGCTGTACTGCCTTATCAGCGGCCCTGCTATGGCAAGCCAGTGGAGTGGGATAGGTGGAGATGGCACAAGAAAGTTGGCTTATAGGGGCAGCAAGTATAAATCTGGTCTTGCATGCTCTTATCCCAATTTAAAATTGTTACATATTATAAAAAATGCAAACACAATCATTACAATACTGTGTCTGCAGTTTGGAAGATCAGGTCAGATTAGTGTTTGCAGTTAGTAACCTGACTGGGCAGGTGACTTTTCTTTCCTGTCTGTAAAATAAAAACAGATATAATCTTGCTCTAATGGAACCTATGTAAAAGCATGCGATACCATTGTAATCATTTGACAATCTGACTGTAGATAAACACAAAAATTGCAGGTGAAGAGCTTCCTAGGTTAGAAAATCCTGGTTAAGTCTTGATGTTCTCTGCTGATTAAGTGTGATGAACCTTTACACACTGTTCTAGCAAGTGGATGTGCACTTTAAATGGAAAACCTGCCATTCCAGGGTCAGATCATTCTATATAGCCATTGTCTACTGGAAGCGCAAAATTACAGTACAGGCAAAACTGCAATGCCTATAAAGCGCACAGCCACTGTGTCCAAGGTTGATGATTTTCATATATGGATAGCAGTAGTATACCTACCTTACTGTCCAACTTTTGGTACCGGTGTCAGCAACATGAAGAAAAAAATCAGGCCGAGCTTTCCCAGTCCTACTTATCCAATACTTCTGGCTCGCTTGCAAGACGTGGTTCATACCTATGCGGTTTTTATTGCTTTTTTGCAGAAACGCACTACAGTCCATTTAACATGGTTTCCTAGAGGACATGTTCACATCCATGCTTCTTTCAGCCGCTGTGTTTTTGAAAAGGGCCAGGGACTTTTTTTAAAAGCAAAACGGTGTGTTTTTGGTTCAATAAACTTCAATGGAGAACCTGCAGAAAGGCATGTAGTGAAATTTGGCCGCGATTTGGAAAATGCAAAACGCATCAAAAAACATGTGAAAAAAAGAGCCTAGGCTCATATTATCTGTCTACAGGAGATGCACCTTATGCTCATGCATTTCATACTACCTACTCCACCTATTTTGGAGGGGTATCTATCCTAATTACTAGGGCTATGACTGTGCAGATTGAGGAGGTAGTATCTGAGCCTAATGGATGCTACCTGATGGTTGTATTTCAATTCTTGGATATTCACTATACTGTGGTTAATATATATCTACCTGCCCCCCCCCCCCCCCCCCATTTGATATGACTCGCTTGCTAACCTGCACAAGTAAACTGCTTCAAATAGCACGAGGGACGGTCCTTATTGCTGAAGACTTTAACGTTACCTTGACTACATGAATGGACAGGTTGGGAGGAGTGTGCCTCTCTCACTATGCATTTTATGACTGGATGGAGAGCTATGGTTGGGTGGAAGTCTGGGGTTAGAAACAACCTGATCGCAAAGAATTCTCCTGCCACTCTACCTCTCATAGTACCTTGTCTAGATTAGACATGATTTTCACGCATCTGGAAACTCCGCAAAGAGTTTCGTCAATACAATACAATGCAGCTGCCCCGTGCCTGTGGAATGCCCTACCTGACACCTTGAGGGCTCCTCAATCCACTGACTGTTTTAAAAAGGTCTTAAGACATTTCTTTTTAGCAAAGCTTTTTGTTCTTTTTAGATGTTCGTTTCAGCGTATAAACTGCTAATTTTAAAATGCATTATAAATAAAATGTATTATTATTACTAATATTAATACTTATAGAAGGTTATATCCGATCATGCCCCTTTGGTTCTATAGCTACAGATCTTTTGCCCATCTGGCCTATGGACTTGGCGCATGAGTCCCTTTTGGATCTCTGAACCTATGGTTCTATATAAATATGAAGATGACATGCGACAATTCTGGAGAGAAAAAGGATCAGGATGTTTCTGAAGGGGTTTGCTGGGATGCCTTTAAGGTAGTTATGAGAGGTTTATATATGAAGAGTGTTTGTTAACTTAAAAAGGCCAGTGACTCTAAACTCAGTGATTTAGGCAAGAATTTAGAAACAAATTGTGTAGCCAACCCCACATCGGCCAATTATCAACATTGGCAACTCGCTGAAAAGACATATGCTGTAGCCCTTACAGACAAGACCCAGAAAAAACTGCTATATTCTGCACAGTACATATCTGAAATAAGGGATAAAAATGGGAAGCTTTTGGCTTTTCTGTCTAAGCCAACCCATGAGCCTTTTACAATCACTAGAATAGTAGATGGTACTGGCAACATGCATGAGTCCACCGAGTCTATTATGGCGGCCTCCTTACTTCTTTACACTTCCAGAATTCAATACGCTCAAGCCGGGTATTTACAGCTGGTGAGCCTTATCTCTCTCACCTCAGAGGATAGAAATTTTATCGATGGCCCCATCCAGGTGGATGAATTAGAAAGTGCAGTAGGTCAATTTGCTAAACATAAGACGCCAAGCCTGGACGGTTTACCTATCTAGTTGTATTTAACCCATAAGGAGGAGGTGATTCCCGCTTGCTCTCATTGTATAAATATATTCTAAAAGAACGCACGCTTCTGGAATTAATGAGAGAGGCACTAATTATACTTATTCCCAAACCATATAAAGGATCTTAACTACTGTGAATCCTATAGACCTATATCTTTGATTAATATGGATTTTAAGATCCTCTCTAAAATACTTGCCCTCCGTTTAAACACTGTAGTTGCCCATCTGATCAAACCAAGTCCAATTGGTTTTATACCTGGCTGCTCCACTTATATTAATTTAAGACAGTTATTTATCAATTTACAAGTTCCTAATGATTCTGGTACTTCCAGAGTACTTATGACCTTGGACACCCACAAGGCATTTGACTCTATAGAATGGTTGTATCTATTACAGGTGTTGCAGCATTTTGGTTTTGGAGACACTTTTATTGAATGGATTATAATCCTTTATACCTTATCACGGGCCCGTATATGGATTAATGGCAAGATATCTGACCCCTTCTCCATCCAGCAGGGTACAAGACAGGGATTCACACTTTTCCCTCTCTTGTTTGCCCTAGCCATTGAACCCCTGGTGGAATTGCTCAGAGCTTCTCCTCAGCTTACGTGCCTTTGGAATGGCACACTGGAGGAAAGAGTGTCTCTATATGCTAATGATATGCTCCTATATATCTCTGATCCACTATACAGTATTCTGATAGCATTAGAGATCATTCAAGAGTTTGGGAGATAGTATTAAAGTTAATTCGACAAAGTCATGCATTTTCCCCATTGACACAGAATCACCTCCTCCTTTACCACCTGCCTGTCCCCTACAGGTTACTAGTACATTTAGGTATCTGGGTATTGGGATTCAGCTTCCATTAGAAAACCTTGTTTTTTTTGCACTAAACTAACACAATGGCTAAATCTACCTTTCACTTTGTTAGGGCATGTACCGTATATACTCGAGTATAAGCCGAGTTTTTCAGCACATTTTTTTGTTCTGAAAATGCCCCCTCGACTTATACTCGAGTCAAGCACTTTTCTGCAGCAGAGAATGACATTTTCCGACACAACTTTGGGGCCCCGTATCTTGGTGCTAGGAACTCCAAATTTGGTGTGTAAACCCAGTGGAGCACTACAACATATCCAAAGCTGGAGTTCCTAGCACCAAGTGGCCCCGAGATACGGGCCCCGAAAGTCGGTTCAGAAAATGTCAAGTACTTCAGCAGAGAATGACATTTACCAAATTTGGGGTTCCTAGCACCAAGTGGCCCCGAGATACGGAGCCCCAAAGTCGGTCAACTGTGCCCATCTGCAGCAATGTCATTTCAGGACCATTTGGGTCCAGAGCCCCCAAATTTTGGCTGCAGCTAGGGGGCATCTAGGAACCCTTAACTACCAAGTTTGAAGTTTGGGGGACCTATGGCTGCAAATGGGCATTGTTGACCCTCTTTTCCACTTACGGTAGCTGAGCATTTCTCACCCTAGGCTTATACTCGAGTCAATAAATTTTCCCAGTTTTTTGTGGTAAAATTAGGTGCCTCGGCTTATATTCGGGTCGGCTTATACTCGAGTATATACGGTAAATCTTTTTAAAATTGTGTTTTTACCTAAGTTCCTCTATCACCTAGCTTATTCCCCGATCTACATTAAAAAAAATGTGTGAAAAATGCATCAAAAACACAAAATGCACTGCAAAAAACACTGTAGAAACAGATCAAAAGCAAACTGCATAGGTGGGAACAGAGCCTAAAGTGGATGTAAACCCTCTCCTATACCCAGTGAAGTGAACAGCCTCAGATGACACACTGGGAGTGGATTATTGGCATACAGCCAAGACAACTGATTGGAGGAAGGGCACACACCCCCTCTCCTCATAGGGAAAGGAAGAAAGGAATGTTCAGAGGTCTGTTCTTAGACGGCAAGCTGACTGCTAATCTATTTATAGTAACCTCCCCCGACACACACACTTTTATCTCCTGTCTCAGAGAACTATTAGAAGTTAGGCTGAAAACAGAGCTACGGAGCAAGAGACAGCTACGGGACTTAGTGCTTTGGAGAGAGATAAGAAAACACTGCAGATATATGTGCCCAGCTCAAATTTCATGAATCGAGTTTACATCCACTTTAACCAATTGCCGACCAGCCGTCGCCATTATACTGCGGCAGGTCAGCTCGTTCCCGCAAATCACCGTAGGTGTACGCTGGCTCCCTTAAGAGCCATAACAGCCGTGCGTGCGCACCCGCTGCACAGCAAGGGACCCAATGTGTGTGGCTGGCGGCCAGGATGTCCGCCAGCCATCCGCGATCGCAGGCACGAGAGCCAGAACAGGGATCTGTCTATTTAAACACACAAATCCTCGTTCTGACAGGGGAGGAGAGACAGATCTTCTGTTCCTAGTAATTAGGAACAGCGACCTGTCTCCTCCTCCAGTCAGTCCCCTCCCCCCACAGTTAGAAACACACCTAGGGAGCACATTTAACCCCTTGATCGCCCCTAGTGTTAACCCCTTCCCTGTCAGTGACATTTACACAGTAATCAGTGCATTTTTATAGCACTGATCGCTGTATAAATGTCAATGGTCCCAAAAAGTGTCAAAAGTGTCTGATTTGTCCGCCACAATGTCGCAGTCCTGCTAAAAATCGCAGATCACCGCCATTACTAGTAAAAAATAAATAAATAAAAATGCCATAAATCTATCCCCTATTTTGTAGACGCTATAACTTTTGCGCACACCAATCAATATACGCTTTTTGCGTTTTTTTTTTTTTTTTTTACCAAATGTATGTAGAAGAATACATATTGGCCTAAACTGATGAAGAATTTTTTTTTTTTATATATATATATATAATTTGGGATATTTATTATAGCAACAGGTAAAAAAATTTTTTTTTTTTCAAAATTGTCGCTCTTTTTTTGTTTATAGCGCAGAAAATAAAAACAGCAGAGGTGATCAAATACCACCAAAAGAAAGCTCTATTTGTGGGAAAAAAAGGACGTAGATTTTGTTTTGGGACAGCGTCTATAATAAGTCTTACCTCTAGGTACTGTAAATATTTTCTACACGTGCACCGTTATGAGATATTTACTGTATATGCAGCCAATGATGGCGCTCTGAAGGAACGGCCGCCCGGGCCATTCCTTCAGAGTCCCTCCACGCATGCACGGGAGTGACATCATCGCGGCTCCGGCCAGTCACACAGCCGAAGTTTGCGGACTTGGTAGGAAGATGGGTGAAGATGGAAGCAGCCTCCAGCAATGACAGTACATCGCTGGAATGCTTCATTTTCAGGTAGATTTGACATAATGTGCTAGTATGTGATGCATGCTAGCACATTATGACATTACCTTTCAGGTCACAAAAAAAAAAAAAAAAAACCACCCAGCAGTTTACTACCGCTTTAAATAACAAACATCTCTATACTTTTCTGCTCTTCTCGGGTCCCTCGCTGGTGCTCACGGCTCCTCCTCTCTGTCCAGTGGCTTCCCATGGGGGCACTTGTGTGTGCTCACTCCAAAACCACGCTGCTGCGCGATTGATTGAGGGCTCAGGTAAGTATGGGGGGAAGGGGGAGGGGCCAAATTGCCTAAACTTTTTTTTTTTTTTTTCTTAAAGTTTTGTTGGAGTATTACAAATTTTACATGTACATAAGTCTTAAGACAATGTTGATGCAGTACAGTGGATGTAAAACAGAATCAAAGCGTGTACAATCTTGTTATAGTAGATTCAAAGAGCTATATATCACAGTTCGGGAGATCGTTCCTATTGGGGGGGGGGGGTATGGGAAGATATTGGGTTGGGTAGTAGGTAGCTTTAACCAATAGGCATGGAGAGCAGAGAAGGATGTGAGTTAGCAAGGAGGATTTCGTATATTAGTAGTGTTATTAACGAGCTATGGATTCAGTTGATGCCCAGGTTGGAGTAGATTAACCAGGGGGCTCAGTTCTTCTGGAATTTGGGTAGGCTCGGGTTTGCTTTGGCGAACATAAGTTCCATCTGGAGATGTTGGGTGAGAATTTGGTGGACCGTTTGAATAGAGGACAGAGAGTTGCTGTTCCAATTTCTGGTTATAGAGATTCTAGCCACAATTAGGGTGTGGGTGAGGACAGCATGATATAAGGAGTCCCAAGCCTCTAGTCCCACTCCTAGTAATGCTAGCTGGGGTGTGACATTTGCGGAATTGTCTGTAAGATTGTTGAAAAGGGTTTTAATAGATTTCCAAAAGGTAAGGAGCGAGAACCAGGACAACCATGTAGGTGTATAGTACCAATGGTGTGGTATTTTTTGCGCAGTTTCCCAGTGTGGGAAGCACCTCGTAACTTTCAGGGTGAAGCATGAAGCTTGGTGCCAGGATGTTAGGTCTGTCGCGAAATTTTGGGTTTGCTCCCATTTCTCCATTGAAGGTAGTTTCTTGGGATTCTGTGTGACGTCAAGCGCCTTGTAGGAATTTGAGGATCCTTTTAATGTGGATTGCAGGTTTTTTATATATTCAGATGATGTCGGTGTCTTTAGATTTTTGAAGAAGTTCTCGTTAGGGATGTTACATTTTTTTATGGAGATCTTGGAAGGTGCAGAGGTTCCCATTGTGTAGGATATCTCCGCCTAAACATTTTTTTACCTGAATGCAAGGAATGCATTCAGGTAAAAATGTTTAGGCTTTAGAACCACTTTAATGCTTTTTTTTTTAATAAGGCTGAGATGGGCACAGATTTGCTTTAAAACTAAAACCCATGCAAACAGGTAAATAAACAGATGAAATGCATATATGGGAGATGTTTTACCTGCCAATGGATTTCTATTTGTATTCATCTAGTTCTCAAATTTACTCAGCTCTGCCATACAACACCCCCCCCCCCCCCCCCCGTCTATCAAGGCACGAGACCTGATTTTACCCTAATGCAGTTAAAGTGTAAGTAAACCCCCTATCGTTTTCAGCCAAGGAAGCTGCCATCTTTGCCTCTGTTTAATCTACAACTGGCATGATGCTGCACATATGATCAGTTATGACACCAGCCATTGGATGGTTTGACAGTTTGGTTGAGAGCACAACCAATGGGAGTGTTACATTTCCAGCACGTCCCGGAAATGAAACTGTTTTATGGATGGGTTTATTTTCACTCTAGTAACACATACAGATCTTGTTTACTTCAGCCTGAAAAGAGAAGCAGCATACTGATAAGCTCATTTCTCTGTGACTCTGCTCCCTCCTCCTATTAGCATACTACTTGCATTGTTGCACAACTAATTGGCTTCTTGTGCTGCGCCCCTTTCCTACACTAAGCTCAGCTGTACAGGGATTGCAAAAAAAAAACTGATACAAAGTCAAATTCAAGTAACTACACTGTGTCCATTAACAAAAAATGTAATAGTGTAATAAAGTGGTTGTAACTGCTCAAGATTTTTTTTTTACTTTAATGCATTCTATGCATTAAGGTTAAAGAACTTCTGGGTGCAGCTCTCCCCTCAGCCCCCCCACCTTATACTAACCTGAGTCTCATCTCGATCCATTGGCTCCTGCTGATGTCAATCATAGCCAGTGAGCCAATAAGGAGAGAGCGGGGGTGGGGCCGAACCACACTCTGTTTGTGAATGGACACACAGAGCTTGGCTTGGGAGTGAGCCTGCTCGAGCGCCCCCATAGCAAGAGGCTTGCTATTGGGGGCACTTGACAGGGAGGAGGAGCCAGGACAGCCTGAGGGGCACTCAAAAAGAAGAAGATTGGGGCTGCTCTGTGCAAAACCATTGCACAGAACAGGCAAGTATAACATGTATGTTTGTTTGTTTGTTTTTAATTATTTCCTTTAGAATCACTTTAATTAATACAGAGCTACATTCATGTGTCTTTTATATCTACCTGGGCACAAAACATGTCTTAATCAACAGATACATATGGCTGCCTTGACCCACAGAAAGATAATGGGATGGAACATAATCCAGTCCCTGATGCAGAAGTTAAACTTTTAGGGAAGCCTATACAGAGAAAGAATATACTGTAGAGGCTACTATTGCTTAGAGAGAAGTAGCACATTTTAATGCGTTTATAACTAGCAGGCGTTCAAAAGCAAAATTGCGATTCACTTTGTGCTGATGATTTTGAAGTGATGGTGAAACAAGACATATAGGGCCAGAACCCAGGAGGAGAGGTGGAAATGAGATGTTGCACACTGTGTATAGCATACTCCTGAAACCAGCACTCTGTACGTAGCGCACTCCTGAACCCGGCACTCTGTACGTAGCATATTCCTGAACCCGGCACTCTGTACGTAGTGCGCTCCTGAACCCGGCACTCTTTACGTAGCGCGCTCCTGAACCCGGCACTCTGTACGTAGTGCGCTCCTGAACCCGACACTCTGTACGTAGCGCGCTCCTGAACCTGGCACTCTGTACGTAGCGCGCTCCTGAACCTGGCACTCTGTACGTAGCGCGCTCCTGAACCTGGCACTCTGTACGTAGCGCGCTCCTGAACCCGGCACTCTGTACGTAGCGCGCTCCTGAACCTGGCACTCTACGTAGAGCGCCCTTAGAGTGGATACATAGTCCTACAGATACAACTGGCCCTTTGAGGGCAACCATATGGCTATAGCTGCTGCCAATAATCATATGCAAAAACCTGACAAGTTGGTTGTACCCAAGCTAATTGATCGATCAACTTGGTTACAATCGGCCTGCCCATACATGGTTCGAATCGTCTATGGCCTGCTTTAGTACAGTAAAACCATACAGGTATGGCCATTGCTTTGTTCCCCATGCACATCCAGAACCATTGGTTTATAGTGCATATATAGATCCCAAGCTCTACATCAGAAAAGTCTTTGTTTTCATACAATGCACTGATGATGGTCAAATAGCCTGAAACAGCTGTATACAGTTTGGAAAAAATTGCCCTAGAATATTAGGCTATATACACCAGCAGTTCTTGATGTACATCTGGCTGATGGGGCATAAAGCACTGTGTTGAAATTAAGAATAATCATCTTGTTTTTTGGATGTGTGATGGAATGAGAAATGTGAATACTTTCTCTTAATACAGTTGAAACCCTATGAAGAGCTAAAAAAAAAACCCACACTGTCCAGTAGATGCATATGTGGGTCTGATTGTTTACAATGGAAAAGCCATTTGTTCCCTTTAGTTGGTCCTCTGGAAGGTTTCTATATATTTGCAGTATGTTTAAATGGGTATGTACTAAACATATTTTACTGCTGATCAATAACTTCTTGGATTGGCATGGAAAACCCAGTGTTACAGTATGTTAACTATGTGTGTGGCTGGGTTTTTCAGAGTTCGTTGCTCCTCTGAAAAGTGATCTGCAGTGGATGCATTTCAGGGGCATTTCACAGGTGGTGAAGAGGCAATATGTTGCCTCCTTACCACCTGTTTTAACCCTCATAACGTCAACCCACTGCACCGCAAGCATGTGCACTGCACACGGTTGTAGGCTGATTGTGACATGGTACCATTCACTTTAATGGGTTGTGTCTGGTGCTGGTAATATCTGAGCCAATGACCCAGAACAAGAATGCAGAAAGTGAAGTCAGAACAAGTTATATGTATATGTATACCTGTTCCAAGTCATTTACATGGACATTGACGAAGCTATGGCATCAGGAATGACAGCCTAGCAGTTAGCATTTTAAAACAGTGAGGTCAGCAGACAATTCTTATGTATCTTTCCCAGCAGAAGTGTCCTCAACCACTTACTGTACCACCTAACAAGCCTTCTTTCTTGAGGAATAGGATAATGTGTAATTGGCATGTTTACCTAAATACGTAGTATAAAAAGTGAGATGTCCTTCCATTTCATTATTCAAGCACGGGGTCATATACAAAATAGGCATGGATTTTATTTGTATAGTTTGTATATTAAGTGATTATGGTGATTTCCCCTGTGATATCTTCATAGGGATTATCTCTGCACATCAAAACACAGTAGATAAAAAAAGTGCAATTGAGTGTGTACTTCTGAAACTCAACTTTGTTCCCATACAAACAATGTCCAATTGGTCACACAGCTTATCATTTCTTTAGTGGTAAGGTGTGTCCCCGTACTGCCCAAATTAGACAGGGGGAGGGAGACAGAAAGAGGCTATACCTGCCTGAGGGGAGGACAGAAAGGAAAAGGAGGCATACAATACATCAGATGATGGGAAAGAAAGAAGAGGATTAACTTCCTAGTGCCCCTCACACATTCTTGTACAGTACGGGAAGAATAGGAGTACGGCTTACCTAACCTGGAATTCTGTCAGAGCAGACTACGTCTGTCACAATCAACATGTTATTTTAAACGGTCACACTAGTAAATGATGGGAGGCTAAAGTTGAACACACACTATGCAAATTTTGGCCTATATAAAGATGCAAGGAACATCCAACAATTAGCCCCCTGGGAGTGGCATATCAGAGGTGCCAGAAAAAACACTTTGGGCAGCGGTACCCCACTGTGTTTTCACTGACATTGGGACACATCACTACTGCTTCTCTTGCTCATGCCTCTTGGAGCAGGCCTTGTGGCTAGTGCAGGGGAAGATTTTATAATGGCCAAAAGGCCTGCTTTGTGTTACTGCACTTGGCACTTTTTATTTATTTTTTTTGCACAAAGATGGAGGGTGCAGGTGCCCTGATGTCGAGGAGAGAATCTGTGGCCTTCAGGTCTTTTTCCTCTTCCCAACCAGGGGTCTCTCTTTTTTACAGCCCTTACCAAGTTCTTGGAGAACCAGCCCTGTCAGCCCTCTTGCCTGACATCTTTTGTTTGAAAAAAATGAAGAAGCCAGATGAACATTTTGGGTCAAACAGCTTCACTTCATTTCAATTAGTGAGAAGCTCAGGGTAATTCTGAATTCTAAAAAATACTTAGCTTAAGCCTAGTTTTCTGGTATTCTTGCTTATGCAAGGGTAATGTCACTGGGCCTTCTTGCAGTATCCCATCCCATCCATCCAATTCCACCAAAATATGCTCCTTTACAGCACTGAATCATCTTCTTGTGAGATTTGATAATTGTGGTGAGGCCCAGTGACATTACCAGCTGCTACAGGAAGAGTCTGTTAACCTGGAGCGCAAGGCAAGTATTTTTTTAATTTTTCCTTGCAGAAGATTTGGCATTTAAAAAACGTAATAAAGATGCAAGCTTTCAGAGTTCTTCTTAAAGAGGAGCTCTGGTCCCCCAGCAAAAAAATACTGTAGCTGCTGACTTTTAATATTAGGACACTTACCTGTCCAGGGATCCCGCGATGTTGACACCCCAGCCGAGTTTTCAGTCGGCTCTCGGGTGCTGCCATTCGTTGTAAGGGAAGCCGGTTCCCTACTGCCCATGCATGAAGTGTGCTGCGCTTTGTGAATGGTCTGGCGGCGGGGGAAGGAGGAGGGGGCTGAACTTCCAAGGGACCTCACCGCGTCAAAAACAGGTACCCGCTCCCCCCCTGAAAGGTGCCAAATGTGGCAGCGGAGGGAGGAGGAAGCAAACAAGTGGAGCTTCCCCTTTAGGGTGGAGCTCTGCTTTAAGTAGTGACATAAGTGGCCACAAAAGCTTGCATC
The DNA here is from genome assembly GCF_042186555.1 of Aquarana catesbeiana. Taxonomy (NCBI): domain Eukaryota; kingdom Metazoa; phylum Chordata; class Amphibia; order Anura; family Ranidae; genus Aquarana; species Aquarana catesbeiana. Next base: position 144,607,322 of record NC_133325.1, read on the forward strand.
TTTAACAGCTTAACTTAGCCGATAAGGAGTATCATTTAAAGAAGAACTAAGGGCAACCTTTTGGATAGAGTAATAGAAGGTTATAACTTCTATCAGTTTTTTGCCATCTGGGAAAATTTCCCTTCACTTCCTGTCCCATAGCTAAAACAGGAAGTGAGAGGAAATATGGAGTGAAGATTTAGCCTATATTCTTGTTCCAAACTCAAAATTTGGGATTTGTATTCACTTTCGCTCTCAGTGTAAGCAGGACAAATAGAGAGGGTGAATCTTCCCAAAAGGGCACAGACAGCAATAAAAACTGACAAGTGTTCTAATCCCTCTCCACTCCTTTAGTTATACTTTACACTCCAAACTTTCTGCATTAATTGATGGCTAACACAGTACAAGACTCTAGTACATTTTTTCTCGATAATTTTTTTCTATAATGCTTTCAGTTAGTGTTTTTGAATCGGTGGGATTCTGCACCATAAGGTGACCTTGCAATTTCGTGCAATATCCACTTTAATTATCATAGCCACTTGCCGACCGCCGCATGTACATATACGTCCCTACTTTAGGGGCGGATATCGGATATAGCTAGCTGCCATAACCCCGGAATCCCCGTTTTCGGCCAGCGGTCGGCTACAAGATAAAAGTGTGTCTGCGTCGGATTCGCCGCAAGATCGCTTTTATCGGTGGCGGGAGAGGGCCCCCCCTCCCGCCACGATCCGGTGCCCTCAGGCAGTGGCGGAGGCGATCGCGTCCTTTCCCTAGCTGTGCATGGAGACGAGTGAGGGGAAGATGGCCCCCACCCATCTCCATGACACTGCAGGGCGGAAGCGACGTCAAAACGTCACTTCCGCCCATACGTCTTAAAGGCACATTTTTTTCAATGTCATTTTTTCAAATGACTTTTTTTTTTTTTTTTTTTATTGCATTTAAGTCCAAATATGAGATCTGAGGACTTTTTGACCCCAGATGTCATATTTAAGAGGACCTGCCATGCTTTTTTCTATTACAAGGGATGTTTACATTCCTTGTAATAGGGATAAAAGTGACACTTTTTTTTAAAAAAAGCAGTGTAAAAATAAATAAAATCACGTAAAATAAATAAGAAAAAATTTTTTTTTTTTAAATGCCCCGTCTCGACGAGCTTGCACGCAGAAGCGAACGCATAGGTGAGTAGTGCCCGCATACGAAAACGTTGGTCAAACCACACATGTGAGGTATTGCCGCGATCGTTAGAGCAAGAGCAATAATTCTAGCCCTAGACCTCCTCTGTAACGCAAAAAATGCAACCTGTAGAATTTTTTAAACGTCGCCTATGGAGATTTTTGAGGCTAAAAGTTTGACGCCATTCCACGAGCGGACGCAACTTTGAAGCGTGACATGTTGGATATCAATTTACTCGGCGTAACATTATCTTTCACAATATAAAAAAAATTGGGCTAACTTTACTAGTGTCTTATTTTTTTTATTCAAAAATGTGAATTTTTTCCAAATAAAGTGCGCTTGTAAGACCGCTGCGCAAATACAGTGTGGAAAAAAAGTATTGCAATGACTGCTATTTGATTCTCTAGGGTGTTAGAAAAAATATATATATAATGTTTGGGGGTTCTAAGTAATTTTCTAGCAAAAAAACATGTAAACACCTAAATTCCAAAAACGAGGCTGGTCTTTAAGTGGTTAGGGAATGGCGATGTATCTACCTAAAGCAGCAAAGCGTTGGTCTTTCACTGCTCCCTCACTAATGATATTGATCACATTTTTGTAGCTTTTCTGGGCAGGAACAGAGACATCCATTAGTGCTAATGTTAGTTGGAATTCAGAGATTGATCGACAGACACGTTTTCCTACATAGTTAGCAGAATATGCTAGTATTACAGCATCAAAGTGAATATAGTCAATGAGCCCACATCATGGCAATAGTGTCTGAGTCAATTAAGCTGCACAATTAATCAGTCAACAGGCGATCTTTACTATCCAGAAAGGCAAGAACTACATTGTCTGTCTGCTTGTATGTGTACAAAGTTCTAGTAAAACCAAGGAGACACATATTCGCCCAATTAGAAAACTGTCTGTGTGAAGGTAATGTTCCTAAGATTGTAGAGGTGCGGGAATGCAAGCTGACCAAAGGAATGTAACTTTATTGTCTGTACTTCTTTACTTTATGGCCTTCTTCTCATTCATTCCAACTTCTCATTACTTTCCCTAAAATACTCTTCAAGGGAATGTGTATAAGACCTTTTTGTTTTTTCTTTACAAAGTAAACTGGGTTATTCTTCAGCATTTTCAACTTTTTTTCACACAATGCTTTAAGTTCCTCTTTGTTTTTCAGTTCCTTTTTGTGATCTTTATAACATAAAAAGAGATCCATACTGATGAAAACTTTGTTTTATGGTGTAACTCCAGACTTTTAGAAAGCTTTTAAAAATGAAATTATAGACCGAGTGGTGTCTGTTTTTTTTTTTTTTTTTGCTCTGCTTGAGGACTGACAGCAGGGAAGCAAGTGAAGATGGCCATACATTGATTGAAACTTCAGCCAATCCAACAGGGATCAGCCATATTTCAACTAGTGTGTGGGCTTTCCTGTGCAACAAAAGTCAATAGTTTTATCGGAAGTTTTGGAAAATCCTCCATCGATTAGTGGCTGCAACTGGTCATCAGTGTATTCTGACAGCAGCAGGTGCCACTGTCAGGATACAATGTCCCAGCAAGGGGATTCCTCCATCCACCTTGTTTCTGTTTTTTTGCTCAGACTGAACAAAAAAAAAGCAAATGGTCAGCTTAAACCTTTTTTAATAGCCTTCTGGGAGCTGTTAGCCATAATGTGCTAGTATGCGCAGCATGTTAGCACATCATGGCAGACTTACCTGTCAAATGATCCCATCTAGCACTGCACTGTCAGAGCTAATGGCACTTCCATCTTCTCCAGGCTGGACTTTTTGGCCACTTGATTGGCTGGGTCATGGTGACCTCCCTCCCACACGTGTGCACGAGAGTCACATGATCACAGCAGAGAGCGGTACTGTAAAAGTATGCTGAAGTGAGCATGTGCAGCTCAGTATGTATTAACAGTTTATATTAATGCTGATAGGCAGGGAGAAGCAGTTACGACAGTGGAGACCAATAGGGTCTTTTCTGTCATAAAAACCCTACCTGCCCGCATTTTTTTTTTTTTTAAGGTTCAATTCCACTTTAAAAGGAAACCTCCAGTGCAGTGGAGACACAGACCGCAATAAAAAGCTGATAGAGGTGTGGGCCTTACTTTTTCTGAAAGCGAGGACCCAATTTTTTCATGTATTGTATTAAAACAAGAGCTGCAAAAAGTTTACAAACTTTGACTTTCCAGTGTTTAATCACAACAATTTAAAATCATTATATTGTATATCAACCCTAACATTAATCACTTGACAACTGGGCACTTAAACCCCCCTCGTGACCAGACCAATTTTCAGCTTTCAGCGCTCTCACACTTTGAATGACAATTACTCAGTCATGTAATACTGTACCCAAATTAATTTTTTGTCCTTTTTTTCATACAAATAGAGCTTTCTTTTGGTGGTATTTGATCACCTCTGGGCTTTTTATTTTTTGCGCTATAAATGAAAAAAGACCTAAAATTTTGAAAAAAAACACATTTTCTTAGTTTCTGTGATAAAATGTTGCGAATTATTAATTTTTCTTCAAAAATTTTGGCCACAATTTATACTGCTACATATCTTTGGTAAAAATAACCCAAATTAGTGGATATTATTTGGTCTTTGTGAAATTTATAGAGTCTACAAGCTGTGGTGCAAATCATAAGAAATTGATCACACTTGATGTACTGGTGGCCTATCTAATTTCTTGTGACCCGAACAAGTCAGGAAAGTACAAATACCCCCCAAATTACCCATTTTTTGAAAGTAGACATTCCAAGGTATTTAGTAAGATGCATGGTGAGCTTTTTGATGTTGTCATTTTTTTTTTTCCCCACAAAATTGTCATTGTAACAGGTTATTTCTCTCACATGGCATGTGTATACCACAAATAACACCCCAAAATACATTCTGCTACTCTTCCTGAGTATTACAATACCACATGTGTGGGACTTTTTCACAGCCTGGCCACATAGAGAGGCCCAACATGCAGGGAGCACCGTCAGGTGTTCTAGGAGCATAAATTACACATCTAACTTGTTGACTACCTATTACATTTTTGAAGGCCTTGGAGCACCAGGACAATGACACGTGACACTGATGTGGCACTGATGACAGATGGCACTGATACGTGGCACTGATGATACTGATGTGGTACTGACAGATGGCACTGATACGTGGCACTGATGACACTGATGATAGATGGCACTAATACGTGGCACTGATGACAGGTGGCACTGATGACAGATGGCACTAATACGTGGCAATGATGACACGTGGCACTGATGACAGATGGCACTAATACGTGGCACTGATGACAGATGGCACTAATACGTGGCACTTGTGACACTGATGACAGATGGCACTGATACGTGGCACTGATGACATGTGACACTGATAACAGATGGCACGTGACACTGACAGGTGGCACTGATGACAGATGGCACTAATATGTGGTACTGATGACAGATGGCACTGATGACAGATGGCACTTATACGTGGCACTGGGGACAGATCCCAGTGGGTACAGATGGCATTGACGTCACTTTATTTTCGTTTGTTTTTTTATTTCTACTCACCGCTGCAGTGGTTCGCTCTCCCTCCTCACACGCTGTCTCTGTGTGAGGAGGGAGAGCCGGCGATCAGAGATGATCTCATATGTTTACATATTGGCACCACCGATCGCGCTGAAAACGGCCGCCATGATTGGCCGTTTTTTCAGAGATCTGTGACTGGCTGTGTCCAAGGGACATGGCCAGCACAGAACTTCCCCGATGCGCGCCCGCGGGAGCGCGCATCGCGGAAGTAAACAGTAGGACGTCCAGGGCAATTAACGTCCCCGCTGCAGCCGTCTTTCGGCTATAGCGCGGGCGCGAAGAGGTTAAACTTCTCATATTTGCTCCCTTTGGCTGAAAGGAAATCCTAAAGCTGGCCATACATTATACAATTTTCTTGTTCAATTTCTTTTAGATTTACCTTCAACTATGTAGTATAAGGCAGTGGTCATCAACCCTGTCCTCAGGGCCCACTAACAGGCCAGGTTTTATGTATTACCTTGGGGAGATGCGGACTAGAATACTGCAATCACTGAGCAGCAAGTGATATCACCTCTGATGTATTTCAGTTATCTTGCAAACCTGGCCTGTTAGTGGGCCCTGAGGACAGGATTGATCACCACTGGTATAAGAGCCTCCCGGATTGCATACAATTTGAAACTGTTTAGGTTTGACCTCATATTATATGGTTTTGGTAAATCCAAAAGAAAGTTGTACAAGAAAATTGTATAACCACTTAAAGACCAAGCCTCTTTCTGAGATTTGTTGTTTACAAGTTAAATCAAGTTAAATGCCTATCAGCATCAATATAAACTGTTAACAGTTTTTTTGCTAGGAAAATACTTAGAACCCCCAAACATTATACATTTTTTTTTTCTAACACCCTAGAGAATAAAATGTCTGTCGTTGCAATGCTTTCTGTCACACCGTATTTGCACAGCGGTCCTAAAAGCGCAAATTTTTTGGAAAAAATAGACTTTTTTGAATTAAAAAATAAGACATCAGTAAAGTTAGCCCAAATTTTTTTTTAGATTGTGAAAGATAATGTTATGCCGAGTAAATTGATACCCAACATGTCACGCTTCAAAATTGCGCCCGCTCGTGGAATGGCGACAAACTTTTACCCTTAAAAATCTTCATAGGCGACGTTTAAAAAATTCTACAGGTTGCATGTTTTTCGTTCCAGAGGAAGTCTAGGGCTAGAATTATTGCTCTCGCTCTACCGATCGTGACGATACCTCACTTGTGTGGTTTGAACACCGTTTTCATATGCGGGCGCTAGTCACGTATGTGTTCGCTTCTGCTCATGACCTCGTTGGGACGGGGTGCGTTTAAAAAAATTTCTTATTTATTTTACCTTTTTTTTTTTTTTTTTTTTTTTTTTTTTACATTTTTACATTGTTTTTTTTTTTTTTTTTTTTTTTTTTTAAATTGTGTCACTTTTATTCCTATTACAAGGAATGTAAACATCCCTTACAATAGAAAAAAGCATGACAGGACCTCTTAAATATGAGATCTGGGGTCAAAAAGACCTCAGATCTCATATTTACACCAAAATGCAATAGTAAAAAAAGAAAAATCATTTTAAAAATTAAAAAAAAATGGCCCTTTAATAGCTATGGGCGGAAGTGACATTTTGACGTCACTTCCGCCCTGCAGTGATATGGAGAGGGGTGGGGGCCATCTTCCCCTCACTCGTCTTCATACCCAGCAAGGGGACAGACGCAATCTCCTGCACCGCTGCCGACGGCTCTGGTAAGCGCCGGAGGGCACTCGATAAAAGTGATCTTGCGGCGAATCTGCCACAGAGACCGCTTTTATCTTGTAGCAGACTGCCCGCTGAAAAGGAAGATACCGGGGTTATGGCAGCTAGCTGCTGCCATAACAACGATATCCTCCTTCAAAGTCATCACGTAAAACGACGGTGGGTGGTCCGGAAGTGGATAATGTATGGCCAGCCTTAGTCTAAGGCTGGCCATACACTATACAAATTTCTTGTTCAACTTTGCTTTTAGATTTACCAAAACCATATAATATGAGGTCAAACCTAAACCCTTTCAATCTGTATAGAATCAGTAAGGCCCTTACACTACAAAGTTGAAGGTAAATCTAAAGGAAATTGGATAAGAAAATTGTATAGTGTATGGCAAGAATAACTCTGCTTAAAAATGTTCTCTCCCCTCTTCTCCTACCTATCCTTCCGAGCCTGTTTAAAAAAGATCTGTGTACTTGCCTATTTTTTTAATCCACTGCCGTCACGTTATGTGATCCTGCAACTCCAGCTCCCCTGTGTCAGTGAGCGGCAAGAGAGAAGTTGCGCCGACAATGACTAAGCTCTGGGAGCCTATGGGTGACATCATAGCTGCCAGAATTCTCAGCCATTGTGGAGCACTCCCTAAGCCAGAGCTGCAGAATCATGTGACCGGACCAGAGTGGATTAAATATGGGTAAGTCCCCTCAACTGTTTTATACAGGCTAGGCGGGATATGTAGAAGAGGGGGGGGGGTTTAAAATAGTTAGATTTAGGCTTTTCTTCCACCTTAAAAGGTTAAAGTGGTTGTAAACGTTCAAGGTTTTTTTTGCATAGCATGCATGGAGTTAAAAAACCTTTGGTAAGCAGCAGCCCCCTCAAAACTTACCTGAGCCCCATCTTACTCCAGTGATGTGCATGAGGACAACGGCTCTCCCAGGTCTCTTCCTCCTCATTGGCTGAGACAGCCATTGGCTCCCACTACTGTCAATCACAGCCAGTGAGGCAATGAGGAGAGAGTGGGGGCAGGGCCGAGCCCCACTTAGTGTATGATTGGACACACAGAGCAGCAGGTCAGGAGCGAGCCTGTGGGCTCCTTGCTATGGGAGCACTCTGCAGGAGGGAGGGGCCAGGAGCGCCGGCTGGGGACCCAAGAAGAGCAGGTAAGTATGAAGTGTTTGTAATTTTAAAAATAATTAAAATCTGCCTTTAATATCACTTTAAACTAGGGTTGTCACCTGTTCGGGATTCACCCAGAAAGTTCGGGTTTGAAATCATGCGTCCGGGTTTCACACCACCTAAAACCCGGACACATTATTCAGACCAGACTATGGCTTCCCAGCAGGGTTTCAGGCTGCAGTTGTGTAAGCCAAGAGTGCCTGTTACACTTTCTTTCACACTTCCCAAAGCCAGCACTAACAATCCCCTCTCCCCACACAGATGGGAGAGGAGAGAGGGCCCGATCTGCACCCCCCCCCCCTCCTCCTCTGGGTCTGCCCACACTCCAATCCCCAGTGCTGGGCCTCAGAAAAGGATAGTTGGGGCTGGAAAAAGTCCAGCAGCCTCAGATACATCTGGATGAGAGGTGCTGACTACCAAGGGGTGAGTGAGCTCACCATCCATCCCTGTCTGTGACTGAAGTCTCCCCCTTCTCTCTCCTGCCTCTGAGTGAGTACACTAAGGCAAATCAGGGTTCTCAGAGCACCCCTTACATCAGAGTTCCCCCTTACACCAGAGGCCACAGTGTTCCCCCTTATATCAGAGTCCTCTCCGTACATCAGAGTTCTCAGTGTTCCCCCTTATATCGGAGTCCTCTCCGTACAGAGTTCTCAGTGTTCCCCCTTTGATCAGGGTTTCCAGAGCATCCCTTATGTCAGAGTCCCCAGGGTTCTTCTTTACATCAGAGTCTGCAGAGTCCCCCCTTACAGTGTAAGTGAACTCTGGTGTAAAAGGGGAACTCTGTGGACTCTGATGTAAAGGGGGCCTCTTGTGCTTAACTTCATTTGATTAGAAATGTTATTTATTGCAAAATATATGTATGGTTTATATAAAGATAAATTGCTCTGCGCCGCTAAAGTATTCAGGTTTGACTTGAAGAAAAGGTGGCAACCCTACTTTAAACCCAAAACCAAAAATATAATATACTACCAATCATTAGATGTGGTGGCTGCATTCGTTTTCTGTTTTTGGGCTTTTTCCCCTCTGTTTTCACCTGGTGAATTAGAGTGGCTCCACTCTGGATGAAGGAACACAGGGGGGCACAGCGGACAGCAGCATTGTCAGTCTGGGGGGGAGGGGGGGGTGTTAGATGTACTAGCAGATTTACATACAGTAACAAATTGAAGCCAAACCCCGGCTAATACTTTATAATCAGTTACAGCAAACATTTTTTTTTTCCTTTTGGGATAAAGATTTTCTATATATAAAAGCTGATCACTTTAACCACTTCAGCCCCGGAGGATTTGGCTGGCCAAAGACCAGAGCACTTTTTGAGATTCGGCACTGCGTCGCTTTAACTGACAATTGCACGGTCCAGCGACGTGGCTCCCAAACAAAATTGACGTCCTTTTTTTTCCACAAATAGAGCTTTCTTTTGGTGGTATTTGATCACCTCTGCGGTTTTTAGTTTTTGCACGATAAACAAAAAAAGAGCGACAATTTTGAAAAAAACGCATTATTTTTTGCTATAATAAATATCCCCCCCAAAAATATAAAAAAACAATTTTTTTCCTCAGTTTAGACCGATATGTATTCTTCTACATATTTTTGGTAAAAAAATTGCAATAAGCGTTTATTGATTGGTTTGCGCAAAAGTTATAGCGTCTACAAAATAGGGGATAGTTTTATGGCATTTTTATAAATTTTTTTTTTTACTAGTAATGGTGGCGATCAATGATTTTTATCGTGACTGCGACATTATGGCGGACAGATTGGACAATTTTGACACATTTTTGGGACCATTCACATTTATACAGAGATCAGTGCGATTAAAATTGCATTGATTACTGTGTAAATGTGACAGGCAGTGAAGGGGTTAACACTAGGTGGCGCTGTAGGGGTTAAGTGTGTCCTAGGGAGTGATTCTAACTGTGGGGGGGGGGTGGGCTGTGTGTGACACATCATTGATCATAGCTCCCGATCACAGGGAGCTGTGATCAGTGACAGTGTCACTAGGCAGAATGGGGAGATGCTTGTTTACATTAGCATCTCCCCGTTCTTCCTCTCCGTGAGACGATCGCGGGTATTCCCGTGGACATCGAGTCCGCGGGACCCGCGATCCGACTCACGGAGCTGCTATGCAAGCCCCGCGAGATCACGTAGTATAACGTGATTTCGTGCAGCGGAGCCAACCTGCCACAGTAAAACTGCGGCGGCTGGTCCACAAGCGGTTAAGCACCCCTGTCAGTGGTAATTGGTAAATAGTTTGTCTCATCGCTGTACCTGCAAGAGAGCTTTTCTGTTGAAAAACAACACACTTACTGGCTGGATCACCAGATGAAAATATAAGGAAGAAAACCTAAAATAGGAAACTAATACTGCAATCACAGCTAAGAATTGGCAAGTTACAATATCATAAATGTTTGCTTTTGGGTTTAATACTGCTTTAAATTTACCATTGAAAGGGTTATGTCTATTCGATAAGTGTGTGTAGAGGTGACTCTTCTTATTGGAAGAATAATAAGAGTAACAGAAGAAGCAAACAGCTTCCAGCTCAATCTCCATGGAAGGCTCAGTCTTGTTCAGTTCGATTCTAATTCAAAAAGTTACTTCATTCACTCTAATTTTATTAAAATCCTCAAACGACTGCACTGCGAGAGGGATGAGCTACAGACACAAAATAAAATGAAATGCAGTGATATTATTTGCTGCAGAAACTTGTCAGTGTGGCTATAGCTCAGCCTCAGTTCAGTAGCATAAAGCGTATACTTGATTATGCAAAAAGTTCCATCTTCAGATTCCATCTTCAGCTATAAAATATGGAATAATAAAATGATAAGCCACAGGTTCCCCCGCCACCTCCTCCATTCTTCATCCAAAGCAAAGCCACTGAAACTCCAAATATTACATTCCCCAAATATCTGGAGCTGTGGGGACCACCCCAGCCTCTGAGGGTTTGAGGGGCGGAGGAAGAGAGGTGTGTGGGTTTCAGTGTGGTAATGGGGAGGGGGGCTTGTATTTTTAGAAGAGCTTTATATAGGGACTGGGAGGGTCACATGTGGGATCAGGCAGGGAGTTTAGTTGGAGGAGATGTTGGGTATCTGCGTGGCAATGTTTGATGTGGTTGGCACTAGAGACAGGGAGGTGCGGGGGCAGAAAGTTCAAGGACTAGAAGGGCATTTGGTCTTCTTAACTGAGTTCTTAGAGTAAGTGCTTGTTTAACCCTTTCTTTACTGAGCAGTGTAGAGTGTTGTATCATCAGCGGAAATACAAGGCATATGAAACAAATGTGGTGCGTATTTATGTAGATGAGTTTCTCATTATCGTTACATTATAGCAATCTATTAAATTCTGTGTTTGTTTTTTTTTTGTTTTTTTCGAGTGTATGGTACAATAAAAACAATTATTTATATTCTAAAATTTACATTTTTCTTTTGAAAATAAACGATACAGATTGCAGGAATTTTGGCAAATTGTACTGGAGTCGTTCCTATTTTTATTATTATTATACAGGATTTATATAGTGCCGACAGTTTGTGCAGCGCTTTACAACTTTAGGGCAGAGAGTACAATTACAATACAATTCAATACAGGAAGAATCAGAGGGCTCTGCTCGTTAGAGTTTATAATCTAGGAGGGAGGGTCAAGTTATTTGAAAGGGTAATAACTGTGGGGGTGAGCTGATGAAGAAAATAAAAGAACAGTTGGCAGGGTAGGCTTCTCTGAAGAGAAAAGTTTTCAGGGATCGCTAAAAGTAGATAGATTTGGAGATAGTCTGACAGATTGGGGTAGGGAATTCCAGAGGATGGGTGAGGCTCGGAAGAAGTCCTGGAGGCGAATATGGGAGGAGGTGATGAGGGAGCTAGAGAGCAGGAGGTCTTGGGAGGAACGAAGAGGACGATTAGGTTGGTATTTTGAGACTGGTCTAGTGATGTAGCTAAAGGCAGAGTTGTGGATGGCTTTGTAACTTATTGTTTATAGTATTTTGATTTTCATTTGTTGGGTGCTGCTACCCCTCTTTGCCAATGGACGGATTGGCAAAGAGGGGTAGCAGACGCTGAGCGGTTTTTAAGGTGGATGAGTCTGGTAGCAGTATTCATGATGGACTGAAGGGGAATTAGTCTATTTACGCCAATGATGAGGGAGTTGCAGTAGTCGAGGCGAGAGATAACCAGGAAGTGAATCGGGAGCTTTGTGGTTTGATTGGTTAGGAAGGGACGTAGTTTGGAGATGTTGCGGAGGTTGAGGCGGCAAGCTTTGGAAAGGGATTAGATATGGGGCCGAAAGGAGAGTTCAGAGTCCAGGATAACACCTAGCACCCTGACATGTGGAGATGGGTGGATTGTCAGAGAAGTCAGGGGAAGAGGCACATGGGGGAGGAAGTATTATGAGCTTGTTCCTATTAATGTCCTCATCAGCACTTTTGTCTATCAAACAGACAAACAAGTAGGAGAATGTGTCTTCATTATCTTGGTCGAACGCAACATTTAAAATAAATAAAGCTGTGACCCCAGTATCCCTTTAGTCCCTATTCACACCTCTGCACATGGCAAATGCACCACTGAGGAATTGCCTAATTACAGACATCCCAACCTGCAAAAACTCATTTCAGGGAGGTGGCAAGCTCATTTAATCATTTCAGGGAGGTCACGTACCCCCCCCCCCCCACCGTTCATAATAAAATACTATAATAAAATAATAGTTTAAAGATACACTCACCAACAATGCACCCTCACTGTGCCCATTTGCAGCCTCATCAGTGCCAACAATGCAGCCTCACTGTGCCCATCTGCAGCCTCGTCAGTGCCCATCAATGCAGCCTCAGTGTGCCCATCAATGCAGCCTCACTGAGCCATCAATGCAGCCTCACTGAGCCATCAATGCAGCTTCACTGTGCCCATCTGCAGCCTCACTGTGCCAACAATGCAGCCTCACTGTGCCCATCTGTATCCTCATCAGTGCCCATCTGCAGCCTCACTGTGCCCATCTGTATCCTCATCAGTTCCCATCTGCAGCCTCACTGTGCCATCAATGCAGCCTCACTGTGCCCATCTGTATCCTCATCAGTGCCCATCTGTAGCCTCACTGTGCCCATCTGCAGCCTCACTGTGCCAACAATGCAGCCTCACTGTGCCCATCTGTATACTCAGTGCCCATCTGCAGCCTCACTGTGCTAACAATGCAGCCTCACTGTGCCCATCTGTATCCTCATCAGTGCCCATCTGCAGCCTCACTGTGCCCATCTGTATCCTCATCAGTTCCCATCTGCAGCCTCACTGTGCCATCAATGCAGCCTCACTGTGCCCATCTGTATCCTCATCAGTGCCCATCTGTAGCCTCACTGTGCCCATCTGCAGCCTCACTGTGCCAACAATGCAGCCTCACTGTGCCAACAATGCAGCCTCACTGTGCCCATCTGTATACTCATTAGTGCCCATCTGCAGCCTCACTGTGCTAACAATGCAGCCTCACTGTGCCCATCTGTATCCTCATCAGTGCCCATCTGCAGCCTCACTGTGCCCATCTGCAGCCTCACTGTGCCCATCTGCAGCCTCACTGTGCCAACAAGGCAGCCTCACTGTGCCCATCTGTATCCTCATCAGTGCCCATCTGCAACCTCGCCAGTACTTTGATTTCACACAGCGGGTGTTTCCCGCTGTGTCATGCAGCTGCAGTCTTAACTGTTCGGCGCCATGATAGACGGTCAACTGAACACTGATACAATGCTGGGAAATTGAATCAGTGTTCCGCCTATCATGGATGAGGAGGCGGGGCTTTGTTACAGTGGGCGGCCGCCGAACAGTTAAGACTGCAGCTGCATGACACAGCGGGAGACACCCGCTGTTTGTGATTACTCCAGGCTGAATGGCAGTGCAAGCTCAGCCGGGAGATCGTGTCCGTGTCTACTAGGTTATTTAGAAAAAGAAGTATATATACCAGCAGTTAGGACAGCTAATAACTATAATAAATAGCATGGAAGTTGATCGCACAAAAATGGATATCTCTGAGTATTCCTATGTATGAGGAATGGCGGACACAGGTTAACGATACCTTACTAAAAGAATGGCAGGTGTTCCTAAATAGGGGTTTATTACACAAAAATTCATAATATATGGGATCTATGGTTAAGGATGCATGGCATGATACCCTTTACTATAGCGTCAGATGGAATCCCAGGGGTGGATAGATTCTTTCCAAAACACAGAACGAGTGGGGAAGGATAAATGAAGAAGGGTAGAGGGAGAAGATTAGGATATAAGTACAAATATTGCTATATTATTATAACAGAATTCATACATGTATTAGGGCGTACACACGGTCGGACTTTGTTTGGACATTCCGACAACAAAATCCTAGGATTTTTTCCAACGGATGTTGGCTCAAACTTGTCTTGCATACACACGGTCACACAAAGTTGTCGGAAAATCCAATCGTTCTGAACGCGGTGACGTAAAACACCTAAGTTGGGACTATAAACGGGGCAGTGGCCAATAGCTTTCATCTCTTTATTTATTCTGAGCATGCGTGGCACTTTGTCCGTCGGATTTGTGTACACACGATCGGAATTTCCGACAACGGATTTTGTTGTCGGAAAATTTTATCTCCTGCTCTCCAACTTTGTGTGTCGGAAAATCCAATGGAAAATGTCCGATGGAGCCCACACACGGTCGGAATTTCCGACAACACGCTCCGATCGGACATTTTCCATCGGAAAATCCGACCGTGTGTACGGGGCATTAGAGTTTATTTAATAGGAGAATGATTGATGGTATAATTGTTTTAGCCCCCCCCCCCCTTTTTTGTCTCCCTTTTTTTTTTGTCATATATATTGTTTTTCCTTGCTTAGCTTCGTTCTGTTATTTGTAAGTCGAATATGAATGTATTTGTAGCTTTTATTTTTTTGTTTCTAATGTGTTGTAAATTAAAACTGATGTTAATAAAAATTATAAAGATCAAAAAAAAAAGTTCTTATCCCTAAACCTGTCCCAGGTCAGTGACTCAAAGTACATTGACCTGAAACAAATGTGTTTATGTGGAAAGAATTGTAGCAGCGCTAAATGTGAACCACAAAAAAGAATGAATGAATAATATTATAGGTATTAACCAATAAAAATAAATATGAATACACCCAAGGCCAATTAATCAGTGAAAAAAATATATATACGAGTCCAAAGTGTATATAAAAATAAACCAAAAAAAAGCAGTTTATAATATGGTGTAAGGTAGAACTCTTTTACTGTGAATTCAATCACAACCAAAATCCGTGAAACAAATATATATATAAAAGTTGAAAAAGTGACGATTCCTCCACCGTAACCAAAATGTGAACACCACATAAAATTCATGCTTACCATGTGGCAAGCTAGATAAGCTTGTGAACAAATACCCGGTCAGGGCCTTTATCCAGACATATGAACCAGTGCCTCCAAATGATCCAAGGAATGTGGCCAGCAAAACGGTACGGATCCCCCGATCAGGAAGGTTCCAACGAGATGGTCAGATATTGCCCGGAATGAAAGAGGAATTTACCATAGCATAATTCCGATAAGACATAATTTAATATGGTAATAAAAGTTACACTTACAATTTGGAAGTTTAAAAGTAGCAAAATAGCCGGCCGGCTGTGCAAAACGCCCGTCCACTTAGACACCTGCACGCGATGAAGTCAGCACGTCAGCTTCACGCGTGCAGGTGTCTAAGCGGACAGGCATTAAACTTCCACATTGTATATATTTTTTTTTCACTGATTAATTGGTCTTGGGTGTATTCATATTTATTTTTATTGGTTAATACCTATAATATTATTAATTCATTCTTTTTTGTGGTTCACATTTAGTGCTGCTACAATTTTTTCCATTTTATTTCATGTGTGTACCTCACTTTTAGTGGCTGCTTATTGTTATTTTTATATTTAATTTAATTTATTTAGGTTTTAACAGCGCAGTATTTTATTTTGATTCAAATGTGTTTATGTGCATGGTCTGGCATAGGTGAGCTTGAAATCTATACTGGGAGAAGTACGAAGGTGGTTCCTTCTCCCAAAAATGCTAGTTACTTCGATGTCATGATGATCCTGTATAAAAAACGTTCTAAATTGTGACCCAAAGAGACCCGGTATGTGAGCCGCTCAGGCTTTAGAAGGGGAGCAAGTCCTCGGTATTCCTAGCTTAGGAGGGAGCTCATCTCGGCTCCTACTGTCACTGAGTATAGAAGAAATTCTCCCTGTGGTCGCACTTCCATACAATGCTATCAATCTGTAATATGTGGCAACCTCAGCCTGGGCTCCAACCAGGCCACGTCCCCAACGCGTTTCTATGGGGATCCCCATGATAAAGCTCAGAGGGGCGGAGTGAAACTTGTTGGGGGAGGGGTGTGGTTGGAGCCCAGGCTAAGGTTGCCCCACATTACAGATTGATGGGAGCGTCTTCATGTGTAGCCACAGGGAAATTGTCTTCTAAACTTTCTAAATGACTGACCTGGAACAAGGATGTCTGCAAAGCAGCTTGCAAGGTCACTAACTGCAGCCTCTATAGTTTGCACAGTAAAGTTCCCTTTCAGAAAACTTGAGAGAAATATGTAGGCTACCTCCACCAGCAATAGCAGCCCCATATATTTCTCTTAAAAACCGTAAAATGTCAGAAAAATTCTGCAAAAAGGGGCCTTTCCTGTCCATCTCAGTGAGCCTCCTCATTGAAAGTGTCTGTAAGAATTTTTAATGGCAAACCAATCAGATTCTTTCTAGTGTCGCTGAGCCAACACTAAAAAAACAACCCGATGTTTGTATAACATATATGACAAAGGCCCAGCAAGGCTAGTGGAGATCTGATCTAGATAGATTTGCGTTATTCTAGGAATCTAGTGATACGGCAACGACTTTCTTCCTATTTTTTGAACATTTGATTGTATGGATTTCCCATCTTAAAAGGAGATTGGTTTTGTGGCAAACTACTTCAGCATAGTCTGTCATTACTAACTTGTTTTTACCTTTTTACCTTTAAACACAGTCCTATGCAGTGTAGTGTGATAGCCTTTCACATGCATACCACTGTATTTTCACTGCAGCCATGAATATAGATCCTATAAGTAGCTGTAGATCCAAAATGTAGATTCTATATCTCTTTGAACATTTGAGGGCAGATTTTTTAAAAAAAGAGAACAGGTGGGCATCTGCTGCAAGTTTTGCCTATCTCTTTCATTTACATTGTAAGCCCTTTGCAGCAAAGTTCTCTTTGCTATAATCAAAGCATATTCCACTTTTGCAGTCAAAATGGACAAACCCCCACTATATGTTTGTTATGTAGTTGCACACATTCACATTCACACAGTCATGGCTGACTGCAAGTTTTTTTGAACAATGTAAAGCTAAGTATACACTTTGAGTTTTTTTTTTCACTCAAACAGCAGGTTGAACAAAAAAAATTCACAGATTCCTGCATCCACACCAATGATGTAGATGCAGGGATCTTCCACTCTGGGATGCATTAAGATAAAAAAAAAACCTTCTGTGTGTAGCAGCCTCCCCAGCACCCCCTAATTTCTTACCTGACTCCCATCCCTCTCCAGTGATTTTCACCAGTGTCTTAGCCATCTGGGACTCTCCTACTGATTGACTGAGACACAGCAGCGGTGCCATTGGCTCCTGTGGCTGTCAGTCAAAGTCAGTTAGCCAATCAGGAGAGAGAGGTGGCGGCCTGCATGCAATGGACAGAGGGAGCTGTGACTCGGCTCGGGTGCTCCCATAGCAAGCTGCTTGCTTTGGGGGCACTCAAAAGGAGGGAGGGGCCAGGAACAACGAAGAGGGACCAGAGAAGAGGAGGAGTTAGGCTGCCCTGGGCAAAACCACTGCACAGAGCAGGTAAGTATAACATGTTTGTTATTATTATTTTTTTTTTTAAATGAGACTTTACAATCACTTTAATGTCAAAGAGCTCAATTTTGGTCTCATCTAACCACAGCACTTTCTCCCAATCCTTCTCTGAATCATTTAAATGTTCACTGGCAAACTTCAGACGGACCTGTACATGTGCCTTCTTGAGGAGGGGGACCTTGTGGGTGCTGCAGGATTTCAATCCATGGTGGCGTATTGTGCTACCAATCGTTTGCTTGGTGACTGTGGTCCTAACTGCCTTCAGATCATTCACAAGCTCCTCCCATGTAGTTCTGGACTGATCCCTCGATTTTGCCATGATCATCCTTACCCCACGAGGCAAAATCTTGCATGGAGCTCCAGTCTGAGGGCGATTGATGGTTATTTTGTATTTCTTCCATTTGCAAATAATCGCTCCAACAGTTGTCTCCTTCTTCTCACCAAGCTTCTTGCTGATGGTCTTGTAGCCCATTCCAGCCTTGTGCAGGTCTACAATCTTGTCCCTGATGTCCTTTAACAGCTCTTTGGTCTTGCCCATGATGGTGAGGTTTGAATGGAAGAGATTCTGTGGACAGGTGTCTTTTATAGACATAACAAGATGTTGTTAGGAGTTCCTTCTTAAATGGACAGGACTAATCTGTGTACCACATGAGCACATACAGTAGCCAGTCTGTGGGAGCCAGAATTATTGTTGGTTGGTAGGGGATCAAATACTTATTTTACTCACTGAACTACAACTCAATTTATAACATTTGTATAATTTTTTTTCTGGATTTTTGATTAAAATTCTGTCTCTATCAATTAAAATACACCTATGATAACAATTATAGATCCTTAATTTCTTTGTAAGTGGGCAAACTTACAAAATTTGCAGGGATCAAAGAATGATTTTCGCCACTGTATACAGTATATCGTATAATAATAAGTATGTTAGTACAAATGCTTGTAGTCTCTACCTAGGGTTCATGTGACAGGGATAGAGTATAGTCACTCCATGACAAGAAATGCCCGAACAAGGACCTTTGTGGCAGGATTACCAAGTATTAATTTAATGACAGCTGAAGATTTAGAGAATAAAAATTGAAAAGTACTTTTTAAAAGACATCAACATATCAAAGCTTATAATAGATTTTAGTGAATGTGTTAGAATTAGAAAAAGGTGGTAGAATTTTCTTTCTGTGAATATAGTAAACCTTGGTAGCCTTTTAAAAAATATTTTTTTCTTTTTTAATGGTTAGAGAATATGTAGATTACTAAAAGATATGATCACATTAAGGCACTCTTTCTTGTACACCTCCTGCATCTTCCCTGTACATTATGTGTTGTTTTTTTTTTTTTTATTACTTTTTTAGCCTAAAGCATCTGCCCATTTCTACTTACAAACTATGCTTGTTCTTGGCTTCATTTGTAGATATACACCACTTCAATGACCCACAGAGAAGTCTCTGTCTGGCTCAGATCAAGATAATCATGGTAACCCTATGTTTTATTGTGGTTTTAGTGCTTTACAGCGTTTGTGGTTTTTCTATAGTAAACAGTTTGAGTTTATATACTTGAGGCCTGTATGAGCCTGTGTTTATGTAGCAGAACACAATGCATAGTTAGTGCCAAATCTCCATTTTAGATGCCATCAAATGTATTTATGAAGGTGATTGTGCAGAACAAAGTAAATGTTGGGGTACAGAGGACATGTGGCCATACTAAACTGGAGGACATCTGATGCAATGCTGAAAGCAGAAATGACAATATAATGAAAATGGTTTGTCTTCTGCTCTGCAGAAAGTGTGCATTTGGAGCATATGTTGGTGTGCATGCAGGTGCTTCACACAACCCATGGTATATACCCGTGTACAGCCGCATCTTCTCATTCCACTCAATAGAAGACTGTATGCAGCAGCTATGGATCCCACGAAAGTGATTAAGCATGCTCTGAACCTTGTAAAGCCATGTGCACAAGGTCTAAGTTGTACTGGGATCGCCATAGCATAAAGCATTTGAAAGCCTCTTAGTCTTAGCAACCCTACTCCACTGAATCTTTCATGGTCTCCTCCATTCACAGACTTCCTCTCAACAGTCTCACAGTTTAGACCTCTGGCCTTTATGGATTCCCTTCCAGTCAGGCACCTACAGACCTAAAAATGTACTTCCAGTGTGCCCTTCTCACACACTAAGGCTAGGTTCACATCTGAGTGGGTGTGGGAAGGCACATAATCGCATCCCTTCCTTAAGGCACACGATCGGACTTTCCGACTGGAAATGTTCGATGTCAGGCTGTTGGCGGTAAGTCCAACCATGTGTATGCTCCATCGAACAATTGTTGTCGGACTTTCCGCCAACGAATGTTGGCTAGCAGGTTCTCAAATTTCCCCCCAACAAATGTGTTGTCGGATTTTCCGATCGCGTGTACACAAGTCCGTCACACAAAAGTCCAAAGTACAAACACGCATGCTCGGAAGCAAGGACGAGCCGGAAGCGCTCGGTCTTGTAAAACTAGCGTTCGTAATGTGACATGTCAAATTATGAAATCTCTCAATGCAGCGCATTCTCTTCTTCTTTATAATGGTATAATAATGAAGCTGCTTTGCTGCTGATATTCACAGAGTTCTGACAAATGTATTTTATTTTTTTTTCTAGTGATCTCCAGAATATTTTTTTTTCCTAGTGATCTCCAGAATAATAATTTCTTTTTTCAAATGATCTCCGGAATAATATTGTTTTTTTTTTTGTGTCAAGTTACCACAACACCATTATTATCTCCTATTTTTTAACCTCAAAGATACAACTATGTTGGTGTCCCTTGTTAATTTGACATTGTATTTTTGAAATGTACCTGCCTACTCACAAACTGTCCTTTTTTAAGTAAAACACATAGCCAAGTATTTGGCAAAAACAAAATTTTTTATTCAATAGGGAGCACAAGGTCATATCAAAATCAAGAGGAAGGCAACGATGGAGAAACAGTTGGAATTGGCGAAGCGTTTTTACCCCAGGGCAGACATCAATTATTTGACTGTCCAAATTGGTAACCTGAAAAGTCCATTTAATAGGGAGCACAATACGATCCTGGACTTCGAGAGATCGGGAGCAGCAGCAGATGACATATATGTCCCGAGGCTGTGGTCTTCCAACAGCCTGCATTTTTTGCCAGACCACACCGAACCCAGGCCATCGCTCTCAACACTTCCTTTTACACAAATGAAAGAAATTAAATCAAAAATGCATTCTCTGCACCCAAAAAAAAAAAGAAACTCAAATTAAACAAATAGAAAATTATAAATGAAGTTGCTGATAATCCCCAGCCCAGTAGCCTTGTTGGGGATGTTGTTGCTGCATTGGCCACGGTCCGCCATGCTGCTGTGGTGGGTGTGGTGGCTGTGTTGTTGGTGGAGGAGGATGGTCAAACTCGCAGAGGTGCGTTTTAGGGGTGATTTGGCCCCTTCTTCCCCTTGTTCAGGAGCTGAATGATTTCTTCGCACATAGTGCGCTGGTCCTCCTCCATCTCTTTGAATTTGTTGCCTGTCATGCAACCAAAAGCCTCCTGGGCATCAGGGGCCGTGCTAATCGCACTTGTAGCATGCCGGAGAAATGCAGCTGTGGCCTCATCCAGGTTCCTGGACTTCCTGGCCCTTTTTGTTGGAGGGCGGAGGGGACTACTGTCTATTGATATGTAAACCACTTTGTTAAAGCAGAAATTTGGGACCAATAACATCTAGTTAACATCATTAAATTTTTCACAACAAATATGTTCAACAATGCTATACCTGGGTCAAGCTGGGCTCCTCCACATCTTCTTCCTGTATGTAAGGCCCAGGGTGGACCTCAGGAGCCTCAGCTGATGTGGAAGGAAGTGTTGAGAGCGATGGCCTGGGTTCGGTCTGGTCTGACAAAAAACGCAGGCTGTGGTAGTACCACAGCCTGGGGACATATATGTCATCTGCTGCTTCTCCAGATCTCTGGGAATCCTGGACCTTCTTGCGCTCCCTATTATATGTGCTCCTCAGGCTACCAATTTTGGCCTTCAAATAATTGATGTCTGCCGTGGGATACACAGGCTTCACCAATTCCAATGGTTTCTCCATCGCTGCCTTCCTCTTGATTTTGTTGGAATAATCCCTGCTTTTAACTTGCCAGAGACATGTCAGCTCCCAGTATTGTTGGATAAAATCAGGGAGAAAATCTGGGGCAGTAAATTAATCCACCATTTTACCTGCAAGACACAACACAAACCCTAATGTCAGGCTAAACTCTCATAATCTGGTCCCAATATAGGCCTCAATCTATAAGCAGTATAGGCCATTAACGCCCCAATTTACAATTGTACCTTTGTTTGAACATTCCTTTGTGCGATAACGATCTTACGTCCTCCACTCACAGATCGTTCCTACGGCTGTTACATCGACCATGCGTTCTGGCTTTATATACACTGCGCATGTGTGAAACTCCGCCCCTGTCCTTCTTTCTAGTGTATTCCCCGCCTCTTCTCTTTTGGGGCAGTGGCAGAGCACATG
This sequence comes from Aquarana catesbeiana, assembly GCF_042186555.1. Classification (NCBI taxonomy): domain Eukaryota; kingdom Metazoa; phylum Chordata; class Amphibia; order Anura; family Ranidae; genus Aquarana; species Aquarana catesbeiana. The sequence goes on from NC_133325.1 coordinate 144,629,281, forward strand.
GCGGAGAGACAGCAGGTGTGTGCTCATAGCAGCAGCAAGGCAGTTCCAGATCCAGGAGGAGATATAAGGCCTCAAATATGTCTTTTGAAGAAATGGTGGAGATGGGGGACATCTTAAAAAGGACAGACTGTGATGGGAATCATGGACCGTACAGAAACCCAAATGTCAGAAAGGCCAAGATCGTGGCTAAAGTTGTGAGAAGTCTGCACAGGAATTTTGGGGTACGACGATCCAAGGATCAGTTTGGAAAACGATGGTCAGACCTTAAATTGAGAGAGAAAGATCAGTATAGAAAGATCAGGAAAGTGCTGCAAAAAAAGTAAGTATTTGTCGTGTGTTCCTATTAATATTATTACTTTCATGCTGGTCCATGTTCTTTTCTATACTGTTGTACAGTTTAAAATGCCAAGTAGGAATCATTCGTTCGACCACTAATATGTCATTTTGGGAGATGCAGCTTAACTACATTTGTTCAGGCCTATTTGGATTAAAGTAAGTTCATTAGATTGTTGTCTAGATGTGTTTGAAACTATAATGAAATGTCAACTTTAGTCAGTGTCAGGAGAGGACACTTAGCAGCTGTTTATGCATCTGGACGCAGGAGTACTAGTGTGGGACACCATAACACCCTTGTTATGGTTTCCCACACAGGTGCTCCAGTGGATACTAGGGGTCTCTCCATGTGTGAAACTTGCACAAAACAGGCAAGTATTCCATCTTTTGAAAGGGAACAAATCACGTATTCAGCTTGTAACTCTGCCAAAGCAGACAATTGGAAGACACTTCCAAGCAATGTTTCATATTACTATTTCTAGCCTAACATATCTGTCTGCTAAGTATACCTTTTTTGTATTTTTGTATTCACATAGGGGAGAAAAGAAGAGGGACATCTGAGGTGTCTAGGGACACCAGTAACCCCACCGTTACTGAAGAAAGGCAACTCACCACACACCCTGAAGATGTTGATGTGCAGGAAGTACTGGGGGAAGTTGTAGAAATGGCGTCGAACACAGGTCAGTGTCTGAGACCACAGCTGCAGGTAATAGATGGATGCCTGCATATTTTTAATACATGGTGTGTTTTTTTTATTTTTAGGTGATGTGGATGTTGTGGAAGAAGAAACTCACTTCAGCAGTGCAATTGCACAAATCCTGATCAGTGAGATAATGGTTTGCAATCGTGATTTGGAACAAATGAAACAAAACATCCATCATGTTCAAAAAAGACTTACAAACATCAGATATTTTAGGGAAAATGTAAAAAAATTTTTTTTATATAGTTGTCGTTATGTTGTACGTGTTTGTACAGTTTAAAATAGATTACATTTGTGTGGCTTCATGCCCAGATGTCTATTGAAGTCACACCTGAACTTGAAAAAAGTATTGCAGGAAGTACTTTTTAACTACTTTTTAGCTATCAAATCGCTCCAATGTGAACCTAGGCTTTATAGTGCCTGAGGTCAGTGTTTAGCCACTCCACTTCTCTAGGTTCACCATCAGGTCCTGTTTTCCGCATTTGAAAAACAAATGTGTGAATTACTAACCTAGAAAATGACATCACCTGTGCCAAAACCAAAGAATAAAGAAAACATGACCTAGAAATGCATCTGGAGAAGGAGAGCTGTGAAACACTGCTCTAAGTAATATTTTAATTGGAATCTTTTGTGTTTTTATGAATCGCAAATTTTGAAGATGCACACAAATTGGGACTCAAAATTTGGATTTCCTTCATGATTCCATTCCTAAAAACCGGATTTTTAAAACAGCTGACCTGTAAAATCCTTTTCTTGGAGTACATCACGGGACACAGAGCACCATAATAATGAATGTGGGTTATACGCTTACCTTTAGGTGATTGGACACTGGCAACCAATAGTAAGACGGTTCCTCCCATATAACCCCTCCTATACCGGAAGTACCTCAGTTTTGTAGCAAGCAATGACGATCCCAGAAAGAGGGGAGGGACCTCTGTGTCCTGTGATGTACTCCAAGAAAAGGATTTTACAGGTAAGCTGTTTTAAAAATCTGTTTTTCTTTATCGTACATCACAGGACACAGAGCACCATAATAATGACTATGTGGGATGTCCTAAAGCAATGCACCTGAGGGGGGGAACACATTATCCCTAAGCTCAACGGGCTTGAGACTATAAAGCTGCCTGCAACACGCTGTGGCCAAAAACAGCCTCTTTTTGAGATCTCACATCCACCTGGTAAAACCTAGTAAATGTATGAACTGAAGACCAAGTGGCCGCTTTGCAAACCTGAGCCATAGACACATGTTGGCGTACTGCCCATGATGCACTAATCCCTCTAGTGGAGTGTGCTTTTAAATCCCGGGGTGGAACCCTGCGCTTTAATCCATAAGCCTGGATAATAGTCTGACAAATACACCTGGATATAGTTGAACTTGTTGCCGGCTGTCCTTTTTTAGGACCCTCAGGCAAGACAAAAAAACAGTCAGTCTTCCGAAAGGGAGCTGACATTTCCAAGTAAACTTTTATCGCCCTCACCACATCCAGTGAGTGAAGCGACCTTTCCTCCCTAGTCTTAGGGTTTGGAAAAAAGGAAGGTAAAATGATATCCTGATTCAAATGAAATTTGGAAACCACCTTCGGTACAAATTCTAGACGAGGGCGCATGACCACTCTGTCATGATGAAGAATCATAAAAGGTTCTTTTCAAGAAAGGGCGGCCAATTCTGACACCCTTCTAGCCGATGTTATAGCCACCAAAAAGACTAATTTTCTGGTCAATAGGACAAAAGAAATATGCCTAATAGGTTCAAACGGTTGACTCTGTAAGGCTGACAGCACCAAATTTAGGTCCCAGGGACATAAAGGTGGTTTAACCGGCGGCCTCAAGTGTGTTACACCCTTGACAAAGGTTCGCACCAAAGAATGGGATGCAATTGGTCTTTGGAAAAAAAATGTTAAGGCCGAAATCTATCCTTTAATTGTCCCTAAAGCGAGCTGCAAGTCCACTCCTGCTTGCAGAAAGGCGAGAACCCTTCCAGTCGTATACCTACGAGGGTTCCATTTTCTTCTCTCACACCAAGAAATGTATGACTTCCAGACTTTATAATAGATAAACGCTAGAAAGTCAGTTTCTAGAGCTATCAAAGTAGACAAGACTGAACCCATAATACCACGGTCTTTCAATATTCTGGTCTCAATAGCCAGGCCATCAAATTCAGCAACCGTAAAGAAGGATGGAATACGGGCCCTTGAGACAACAGGTCTGGACGGCAAGGAAGGACCAATGGGTCCCCTACTGCCAGCTTCACAATCTCCGAGTACCATGATCTCCTGGGCCACGCTGGGGACACTAGGATCACCGGCTTTCGTTCCTCCTGTATTCTGCGTAGTAAGTGCGGCAGAATTTGGATCGGAGGGAAAGCATATATCAGAGAATACTGATCCCAAGGAACTACTAATGCGTCTATCCCGACAGCAAGCGGATCCTTGGTCCTGGATATAAACCTGTCCAGCTTGGCATTGAATCTGGATGCCAGCAGATCTACATCTGGGGCCCCCCAGTATTGGCAGATCTGTAGAAAAACCTTGGAATGCAGGGACCATTGCCCTGGTAACAATTTCTGGGGACATAGGAAATCCGCCTGCCAAATGTCCACCCCCGGAATAAACACTGCTGACAGAAACGGCACATGTTTTTCTGCCCAAGTCAATATATGATCTACCTCTCTTTGGGCTGCCTGACTCCTGGTACCTCCCTCGTGGTTGATATATGCCACTACCGTGGAGTTGTCGGACTGGACTCTGACAGGAAGACCCTCAAATCTGGATGTCCAGATTCGCAGAGCTAGATGAGCTGCCCGAATCTCCAATAGATTGATGGGCAGGGTCCTTTCTGTCTGGGACCATATTTCCTGAACAGACGCTTCCTCTAGGACTGCTCCCCAACTGAGAAGACTGGCGTCCATGGTTAAGACCTTCCAGGCTACCGGTGGGAAAGATTTCCCTCTTTCCAAGTTGCTGGTTCTTAACCACCAAGAGAGGTTCCATAGAACCTGTGGAGATAGAACCATAGGCTGACCCAGGGTTCGATCTGACTTATCCCAGGCTTTTATAATACTGTTCTGGAACACTCTGGAGTGGAACTGTGCATATGGCACTGTGCTGAAGGATGACACCATTTTGCCTAGTAACCTCATGCACAGCCGAATAGAAGGTGTTCTTTTTTCACCTTCTGTACAAGTTCCACTATGGAGGCAACCCTTAAGGGAGGAAGAAACACCTTTTCTTGGGCGGTGTCCAAGACCAGACCCAGATACACCAAGGCTTGGGTCAGACAAAGAGCTGACTTGTCCATATTTAGCATCCAACCTAGGCGTTGTAAAACCTGTACTGTTCTTGACACGTTTTGAACCAGTATGGGGTGAGAGCATTCCCTTTAGAAGAAGATCGTCCAGATATCCTACTACAGAGACTTTCTGAGACCTTAGGAAAGCCAACACCGGGGCCAGAATCTTTGTGAAAACCCTGGGGGCCGTGGCCAGACCGAAAGGTAGTGCCACAAATTGGAAATGACTGCCCTCTACAGCGAAGCGTAAGAATCTTTGATGTGGACCGAAGATCGGCACATGAAGGTACGCGTCCTTGATATCTGTGGACGCTAAATAGTCTCCCTTTCTCAGGAATTTTATTATCGAACGAACCGACTCCATGCGGAAGGATCGGACATCTACAAAGAAGTTGAGAGCCTTGAGGTCCAAAATGGGCCTTACTTCCCCATTTGGTTTCGGCACGGTAAATAGGTTTGAGTAAAACCCCTTGAATCTTTCCTCATGCTGAACCTTTACAATTACCCCCTGCATCAGCAGATGGTGTAAAGCTAGGAATAGGCATCTTCTTTTCTCTGGATCCGATGGAACCCTTGAGTACAGAAACCGATTCGGAGGGATCTCCCGGAACTCTATTTTGTACCCGTATTTTACAGTGGAAATGACCCATCTGTCTTGAACCAGTTCTTCCCAGGCCTCCCCAAACAACCGAAGCCTGCCCCCCACCCGTGAGAGCGGGGGCGCCCCTTCACAAGGTAGACTTGGAGTTGGGCTTGGGTGTCTTTTGGGTCCAGGGTTTCTTCTGACCCTGGGGTCTTTTAAACCCAGACGGCTGAGGCGGTCGATACCACTTAGGGGAAGAAGCACCAGGTCCCGGAGCATTAGGAATTTTATAAGAGGGTTGCTTCCCTTTCTTTTTAATAGGGAGCAGGGCACTCTTTCCTCCAGAGATCTTTTGGATATACTTATCCAGATCCTCGCCAAACAAGCGCTCTCCATGGAATGTAAAAGCTGCGAGTAGCCTTTTGCATGGCGTCTCAGCAGACCAGTTCTTTAGCCACAAGACTCTGCGCATATGAATCGACAGTTACGCAAAACGAGACATCTGTTGGATTGAGTCTTTCAATGCGTCTACTGCAAAACATAAGGCATGAGGAATCTCCGATAACTCCTCGGCAGATTCCTCCTGGCAAGGTATGTTCCTTATCAACCTTTTAAAGCGATCCTTTAGGCATTGGCAAATCCCAATAGCTGCAACTGCTGGCTGAACTGCTGCACCAGTGCATTATCCACTGGACAGGTTAAACTTTTATTTACAGAAGATATGGCAGCGTCCACCAAAGGTGCGCCCCATTTCTTCCTGAACTTCTCCTCCATAGGATATAAGACAGAAAACCTTTTTGGAGGTAAGTATATCCTGTCAGGGTGCTCCCAGTCCGCATAAACCACCTGCTCCAGTAACGGGTCGCAAAGATCCCAAAGTAGAACAGGAGAGTGCAGACTCCTGAACTGGGGGTAACTTAAACCCAATTCATACCATCTCAATTAGAGATTGGATAAACAATTTTTGGGAATGGGAGGCTGAAATTGGCTCTTCAGAGCCCGAGTCCTCGGCCGAGGATCCTTCAGCCTCTCCTTCCTCTCGGTCCTTCATTCCAAATCCTCTGCCCATTCTGGTTCCAGATCACCTGGACCCATCTGGCTATAAGAGTCCTGGTGCTCTAGTGACTCTGCACTTGGCCCAGGTTCAGGAGAGAGATCTATTACGTTTCCTCCCCCCCTGTGTTACAGAGGCAATTATGCCAGCTATTTTGCCCTCAAGGCCCGCTAAGGCAGATGCCAAATCCTCCTTTGTAACATAAGCCGAGGCAGTATTCAAAAATGCGCGCCAACCCAGCCATCTGTAATCCCAGACACTGGCTCAAGGATACCAGCAGTTCCAAAGGGAAATACAATATATATATAAAAAATCCCAAAGGGAGTACTCACCATCCCAAGCAGCAGGGCCTGTCTTACCAGGCCCAATCTTCTCCCATCACGGCAGGTAGCGCCTCTAAGGACCTTCAGGGACCGGGTCCCCCATATATTGGGGTCCAATAAAGCACCCTTTCTGGTTTACCTTGGGCAAGATTGACCAGGAATACCAACTTAACAAGGGTCCAGCGCCTATATAGGACACATTACAAGCAATACCTCGTTCTTGAACCGAGGTTCGAGTACCATCCACTTTAGCTTGTTAAGCCATCCGAATGGATCCGATTATAATGTCCTCAGTGGGACATTCTTTTTTTTAATTTTTATTTATTTATTTATTTTTTTTAAGAAATTTGAAGAGCTTCAACAGCCATGACCATCACCTTCAAGACACTGGCAAAAAAACGGAGGTACTTCCGGTAAAGGAGGGGGTTATATGGGAGGAACTGTCTTACTATTGGTTGCCAGTGTCCAATCACCTAAAGGTAAGCGTATAACCCACATAGTCATTATTATGGTGCTCTGTGTCCTGTGATATACGATAAAGAAATGAGTGTCTTTCACTATATCTATTTTGCTAAAGCCCCAAAACACACAGTGTGTCAACATGTGTTAGCTCCCATCATGGGGGGGGGGGGATGTGTTTTGGGGGTAGGTAAAGTAGGTGAGAGGAAGGGGTTGCAACCCCAAAACACGTCCATTGATCCCCCATGATGGAAGCTAGCACATGTTGACACACTGGGGGTTAATTCAAAAAGGCAAAACCACTTTGCACTACAAGTGCAATGCAAGTGCACTTGTAGTGCAAAGTGGATTGGCCTTTGAAATAAGCCCCAGTGTGTCAACATGTGCTAGTTCCCATCATGGGGGGAATCCATGGATGAGTTTCGGGGGGTGCAACCCCTTCCTCTCATCTACTTTAGTTTGGAGGAAGGGGTTGCACCCACAAAACACGTACATTGATATCTCTTGATGGGAGATAGCACATGTTGACACACTGTGTGTTTTGGGGCTTGAGGAAATAACCTGTTAGTACCTACACACATTTTCGGCAGGGGATCATAAGGGACTTTTAACAGTTATGCCTTTACGTGTACGTGGCTTCAAATGTGGGCATTTAGAGGGGTGAAATCATCCCATCTGAGGAAGGCAACATCAACACAGTTTTGACATACTAATGTCTCATATGGCCTTCACTTTAGCAAAGTCGAACTTTAAGTTGCTGAGTTGGGGGTGTGCAGGTTATGTTTTTAAACATGCCTGTTTAGCCCCAAAAAAAGGCAAATTAATGTCAAACATACATGTTATACACCAAGATGTTGGTTTGTTCAAAAAAAAAATTTAGAACGCACATGTGAATGTGCTTGGAGTAAAATGTTTTATTTTTATACTAAACAATGTGTGGCTTCTTATTTCAATGCTCAATACTAGGGATGAGCCGAACATCCCCTGGTTTGGTTCACGGCAGAACATGTGAACAGACCAAAAATTTGTGCGAATACGCAAACCCCGTTAAAGTCTATGGGACTCAAACGTGAAAAATCAAAAATGCTAATTTTAAAGGCTAATATGCAAGTTATTGTCATAAAAAGTGTTTGGGGTCCTACCCCAGGGGACATGTATCAATGCAAAAAAAAGTTTAAAAACAGCTGTTTTTCTGGGAGCAGTGATTTTAATAATGCTTAAAGTGAAACAATAAAAGTGTAATATTTCTTTAAATATCGTGCCTGGGGGTGTCTATAGTATGCCTGTAAAGTGGCCCTTTGGGTCTGGTATGGATATTAAGGGGAACCCCGCACCCAAATAAAAAAAAAAAAAAAAAAAAAGGCGTGGGGCCCCCAGGCCCTATATACTCTGAACAGCAGCAGTATACAGGCGGTCCCCGGGTTACAAACAAGATAGGGACTGTAGGTTTGTTCTTAAGTTGAATCTGTTTGTAATTTGGAACAGGTACATTTTGTAAGTGTAGCTCCGGCCAAAAAATCTATTTTTAAGCTTTGTGGATAACATAGGGAAGGGTTATCATCACCCCTATAACATTTGTTTTGCTGTCTGTGCCCCTGTTCAGAAGATTTCACCTCACTTTCTGTCCCAATGACAATTGGACTTTGAAAATTTTGGGTTATTAGGGAAACAAGGATTGTTGATAAAGCATCAGTGGGGAGACACCTTTTTCCCACATTAACTTTTACAGGAGAGAATTTCCCTTCCATGGGGTAGATTTCCTCTCACTTCCTGTTGTCTCCCTCCGTTTGTAAGTCAGATGTTTGAAAATAGGGGACCGCCTGTATATACTATACGGCCTGCCCTATACAATCTGCGGAAAATTGGGGCTTAGGTGTTGGTGGTACCAGAACACTGTAAGCCCTCACAGATACTTTTGTTGAGCACAGGAAAAGGCCCTGCTGTGAAATATTAGATCAAAAATTGTAATTATGTGCCCCCTGTTAAACAGGGGCAGAAAAATTGGGCCTTATGCAGTGGTGGCACAACACCGTAAAGCCTCACAGATACTTTTGTTGGGTGCAGGAACAGGCCCTGCTGTGAAATATTAGATCAAAAATTGTAATTACGCGCCCCTGTTAAACAGGGGCAGAAAAATTGGGCCTTAGGTAGTGGTGGTGGTGCCCTGAACCAAAAATATTCTTAGAAGCTATCATCGTGAAAACTGAGGAGGAATAGGATAGTCACTCAGCATATGCAGTCTTCAAGGGATCCCACATCTATAGAAAAATCAGTTACATCAGCATCAGGTGCTTGGTAGCTGGTGATTCAAGACTGGCTCACATTCATAAAAATGAATCAATCAACAGAGTCTATGTACAGGCGCACTCTGTGATCGGTTACAAAGCCTTCAGCAGCACTGAATGTGCGTGCAGAAAGAACGCTGGATGGGCCAGTAGCTCAATTCATATTGAGCTAGCTCAGGCCAGTGGTCCATCCTCAAGACTCAGTAGATGTTCTGGTGGAAAGGTCTCCAAATCTGATCTTGCCCCTAGATATTCCTGCACCATGTAATTCAGATGCTGGCGATGGTTGCTGAAACCGATCAGAACTGGGCGCTGAGGACTGAAAAATTGCCTGAAGGCATCGGTCAGTCGGCCATCTTCTCCACCGCTCTTTGTGACTGAACGAAGCCTCAGCAACACGTTGTCCAGCACCAGGAAATTATAACCTCCCAGGCTCTGGAAACGCATTGAACAAACCTTTCTGCAAGGCCTCCCGAAGATGTTTCATCCTCTGCGAAGGCTGGATAAGTTCTGCAACCTTACCTTTGTAACGTGGATCAAGAAGGGTTGCCAGCCAGTAATGATCCCTCTCCTTGATACCACGAATCCTAGGGTCCTTTCGCAGGCTTAGTAGGATCAGGGAGGCCATGCAGCGTAGGTTTGTAGAGGCATTCGATCCTGAGTCCTCAAGGATCACATGATGCTCAACCACCTCCTCCCAGCCACGTACAACTCCATGGGCTTCTGGGGACTGAAAATGATCCCTTGAAGACTGCTGCTGATGCTGAGTGTTATCCTCCACGCTGACACAAACCTCTTCCTGTGTGATTGGTGGGCCTGCAGGAATACTATTATCTGGATAAGGGGGCCTTGAGAGGTAAGGAAGTCATTCTCTTCCTCCTGCTGTTCTGCTTCAAGTGCCCTGTCCATTATTCCATGAAGTGTGTGCTCCAACAGGAAGACGAGAGGGACAGTATCGCTGATGCATGCTCTGTTACCATCCTCGTGGCCTCCTCAAAATGGTGACAGAACAGTGCATGCATCCTTGATCAGTAGCCACTGGCGTGGCAAAAAAAAAAAAAAAAAGCCAAGCGCCCCTGACCCTGTCCCATAATCACACAGGTACTCATTGATTGCCCTCTGCTGCGTGTTCAACGTTAGCAATGCTGCAGCGGCTGAGTTCCACCTGGTGGGCATGTCACAAATGAGGTGGTTCTTGGGCAGGTTGCTTTCTCTTTGAATGTCAGCCAGCCGAGCACTGGCATTATATAACCGGTGGAAATGACCACAGACCTTCCTGGCCTGCCTCAGGAGATCATGTAAGCCCAGCTACATGCTCAAGAACCGCTGCACCACCAAATTTAGGACGTGAGCCAAACAGGGACCATGGGTCAAGTGTCCCTTTCAGAGGGCAGAGAGAAGGTTGGTGCCATTGTCACATACAAACATTCCTGGCTGAAGCTGGCACGGCATCAACCTCTGAGCCTGCCCCTGCTGAGCTGACAGAATATCTGCCCCAGTGTGGCTCCTGTCCCCTAAGCAGGCCAACTCAAGCACCGCTTGGCATCTTTTTGCCAGAGTACTTGCGTAGCCCCTTGAACGCCTATGAAGCACCGCTGGTTCAGAGGAGAAATCTGCAGAGGAAGAGGCCATAGAGGAAGAAGGGGTGGAGGAGAGAGCTGTGGCAGCATTTTGGAGGCGTGGTGGCAGAACAAGCTCCAATACTACTGAACCCTCTCCTGCATCCTTCCCAGCTGCCAGCAGAGTTACCGAGTGTGCCATGAAAGAAAGGCAACGTCCCTGTCTATGCCTGCTGGACCATGAGTCAGCAGTAATATGCACCTTACTGCTGACCGCCCTGTCCAACGAGGCCAAGACATTGCCTTCCACATGCTGGTAGAGAGCCAGAATGGCCTTCTGTGAAAGGAAAATGGCATTTGGGAACCTGCCACGAAAGGGGTCAGAGTCTACCAGCTGAAAAGGCAGCAGTTGCATGGCTAGCAATTTGGCCAAGCTAGCATTCAGACACTAAGCATGTGGATGGCTGGGACCGAATGTCTTTCGACGGTTTAGCAACTGGGGTAGCGAAATTTGCCTGCTAAAATCAGATGGAGGTGTACTGATAGCAGATTGGCTGCAAGTACTTGGGACACCTATTGCTATACCTTCATTCCTCTCAGTGCAGGTTTCTGAGAGGACTGGAGGTATAGTGGGGTTGGAGAACCCAGCTGATGAGGAGCAAGGAGAGGTCCGCCTTGTTTTTTAATGTGGGTCTTTTAAGTGCTGTTGCCAACGGACTGCATGGGAGGTCATCATATGTCTGGTCAAGCATGTGGTGCCCAAGCGGCTGCTGTTTTGGCCACACTTCAGACATATGTTGCAAATAGCAACAGTGCAATCTGCTGCACACGTGTCAAAAAAGCCCACACCAAAGAACTTTTTAAAATATCTGGGGAGTCAGCAGCGCCCTGCACCTGCTTAGCTCTGCGGTGTGATGCAATAGGGTGGCTGCCCTTAAACTGCCCCCTGGAGGGCATCTTACCTCGGAGATGTGAATCTCCCCCCCCCCCCCCTTCTATCAGGCACCCAAGTTGAGTTAGTGACCTCATCATCCCCTCCGGGGAAACATGACTGCCAGTTTCTTGACCTTCTTTGGCACCCTCTCTCTAGGCTGACATTACTCCCTTCCTCAACCTGGGTACCATCATCGGAGCCTTCAAATCGCTGCGCATTCTCCTGCAGCATGTACCCGACACTGGTCGAATAGTTCGGGGGACTCCTCCATGCATGATGGTGGGGCTATGGAAGGAGCGACTGTTGACATGGAGCCGATTGAATAGGCCGCTGCATTGGCAGGCAAACTACTCTGAGCCTGGGTGACAGAATAAGGACGGTTTTGTTATCCATTCCACAAACTCTTCTGCATGTTGTGGCTCAATAACACAGCCAGCTGCAGGGGGGAAAAAAAACAAAACAAAAACGGACAAGCGTGCCCCACGGCCACATGCTGAGGATGCACCGTGTCCACGATCAGCACTGTCAACACAGCCTGGTTGCCCTCTTTTAGTGGTCTGTGAGTGTCTGCCTCTCCTTGGTGGCCTTCTGGGCATGCTGTAAGTTTTGTTTAGCAAAAAAAAAACCACTACACTATATTGTGTACACCAGGAAAGTAGCAAGTGCAAGGTACTGTGTACACCAACAGAAGTTTAATAACTATGGGTGCACTGTATGTATTGTGTACACCACCAGGAAAGTAGTAGCAACTGCACTAGGCGTGCACGGTACTGTGTACACCAACAGAAGTGTAACAACTATGGATGTACTGTATTGACCACCAGAAAAAGTATGAGCAACTGCACTATGGGTGCACAGCACTGTATACACCGCCTGAAGTATTTTAGAAACAGTACACCAGGAACAGCCTGCAGTCAGATATAGCTAAACTGGATACAGCAGAGATATATAGATATATCTATGAGACTGTCTGTAAAATATATTAATACACTGCAGCTAACTGAATAATCTGCTGCCAACGACACACTACACAAGGCCGACATGCAGGTGGCCTTATATAGTGTGGGGCGTGGACTTAGTCCCCCTGAGCCATGATTGGCAAAAGGCACCCTGCCTTTGGCCAATTATGGCTCTTACCTGAGGGCGCTGTGATTGGCCAAAGCATGCAGGTCATGGCGCATGCTCTGGCCAATCATACAGCATTGCACTGCGCTCCTGCAGTGCATTATGGGCAGTTACACACCACTCGAATTTGGCGCAAACAGCCCATTATGTTCGGTTTTCGACAAACAGGCGAACAGCCAATGTTTGACCAGAACAGAAAGCTCATCCCTACTCAATACCAGTGTATTTGTTAAGTTTGTGTAGTTACAGTGATGTGCTGTAAAATTTGCCAAACTCAGGCAATTTTAGGAACTCCAAGCAATTCATTCAAGGAGTTGAAAAGGCAGAATATTTTTATCATTAATGCATTACATCCATTAAGTGTGTGTGTGTGTGTGTCAGACCCACAGCACAACATAATAGTTAGCTGAGGAAGAGATTGTCACCTCATGTAGCAAATAAGTTAGGTTTGCACTATTGAAGAAAATGGCCAAAATTAAAAAGGCCATTTGAGAACCTAGGAGACAGGAAACAAACAGTAATTCAAATGAAATATGAATTTAGTTTAACAGTTTTATTGGACAGCCGCCAAATTTTACTGTAAAGCAACTGCCCCGCTAACCACAAAGTACTCCATATATTTTTGGCGGACTTCTCGGGCACTTTGGGCGGGTAGGCCAGCATGGCCACTTTCAAGATCCGGCAAGCCGTACTTTCTGCTGCAAATTTGGCCTCCGGTGAAAACTGAGGCCAGATAGCTGGCTGCATTCCTCCTTAAAAATAGTTGTGAAGAATACAGCAGCACAACACCACATGGTTTAGTTTATATTCTACCAGGTTCATGGCAGTTGGGAAGAGATGCAACCGGCTTGCCATTATGCCAAATGCATTTTTCACCACTCTTCTGGCACAAGACAGCCGGTAATTGAAAATCTGCTCTGGGGTCATGTTCCTCATGGGGAACGGCCTCATGAGATGTTCTCCCAGAGCAAAGGCCTCATCTGCTACAAAAACAAAGTTGAGGCCCTCCACATTCTCCTCAGGAGGTGGCAACTGCAAGGTGCCATTTTGTAGCCACCAGTAGAATTCTGTCTGGTACATCACTTCTTTGTCAGTTTCTGCCGTTCTTTCAAACGTCCAGGTATATAAACTCAGAATTGGCCAATACCACCGCCAACATGACAATACTACAGAAGCCCTTGTAGTTGTAATAAGAGCCAGACAATCCCACTGAAAATCCCACTGGTGGTGAAACTAGGAAGCCGGTCTGCAATTCCTGTGGGTTTGAAGGAAACTGTGGAGTCAAACAAGAAAAAAAAAAAAAAAATTAGTACTTTTTCACATAACATTGCAAGCAGATTAGACACAAACATTCTTGGCCAACATAAGTATAACATTTATTGAAATGAGTATTTAAAGACAAAAGTATAAGGTCAACTTATCAGATTACTCATCCCCTCTGGTGGCCCATTGGAAAAATGTTATTGGGGGGAGTGGGTAGATGTTGGACAGGTAACCCTATCCACTTCATTGAGAGCTGAATGCATAAGTGTGTTACGTGTTACTTTGGCTAGCCCCTCCTTACACTATTGGCAGCCCACTGGACAGGTAAGAAGTGTCATAATCCAAAAATATGGACACTGTCCAAATTGAAGCACATTCTACCTATCAAGATAATAGGAGACCAAAACTTTCAACAGTACCATTTGAAAGTTTTCAGGCAGGCCCTTACACTAAATGCTTTGGTAAATTCATCCATAAAAATATGACCACAAAAAGGGGTATATAGTGTATATGGGTTTGGCAAAGTCAGATAGATTGGTATCAGTTGACTTAGTGGTTTGGGGTGGGGTTCCAAATGAGTTTGCCCCCCCCCCAAAAAAAAAAAAAAAAAAAAAAAAGCCTCTTGCACTCTACCTGAATTTAAAGGACAATAACATTTGTACACATTTTAGGGGGTGTTTAGGGTAAGCACTAAAATGTAGCTGACAAAAAATATACATTGTTAAGTTACTATTCTAGGTGGGTATGGGCCCAGGATAGCATGCTGGGGAGGTTAGTGAAGTCAAATATGCATGAAGCACAAAAAAGGAGCATTAAAACCTTACAGCATGCATGAGGACATTCACAGCTTATTACAATAATGTAATTATGGAATGAAGAAATACAATACATTAAATACATAGAATGATGTTAAAGGCTAAAACTTACCTGAATATAGTCCTTCTGCAGAACTTGTATAATGGCAGAACAGGTCTCTGGAATAATGATTCCCAGAGCCTGGGGGGGAGATCTCAGTCGTGAACTTGAGGTCCTGGAGACTCCTCCCTGTTGCAAAGTATCGCAAGGTGGTGACGAGCCTTTGCTCGGGAATGATGGCTTTCCGCATGCATGTGTCCTGCTTACTAATGTAATGGGACAGCAAAGCCAATAGACGGTGAAAGCAGGGGTCCGTCTTCCGGGGATAATTCCTGAAATCAAAAAGTTTTGCCTTTAGTTATACTTTAAGCTTAATTAGCTGTCACTTTAGATAGCTACAGCACAGTTTCCCTGAAATAGAGCCTAAATATTTATTTGAAATCAGAATTTTTAAATATTTCATTGCCCTACAATGAATGAACTTGCATTAGGATGACACATACTGGGTTATTTACTAAAGTTGCAATGTGCTAAATCTGGTGCAACTGTGCATAGTAACCAATCCGCTTCCATGTTTTATATAGACAAAGCTTAATTGAACAAGCTGAAGTTAGAAGCTGATTGGCTACCATGTACAACTGCACCAGATGGAGATGAGTGTTTGAATTTTAGTAAGACCCCTTTCACACTGGAGGGCTTTTGAGGCATTTTAGCACTAGCACCTGTAAAGCACCCGAAAAGCACCCCTCATGCTTCCCCGGTGTGAATGCCTGAGTGCTTTCACACTGGGGCAGTGCACTTGCAGGATGGGAAAAAAAAAAAAAAAAAAGTCCTGCAAGCGGTGTATACACTGCACCCAAAACGCCCTGCAGATTGAAATGAATGTGCAGCGCTGCCGAAGTGCCTGCAAAGCGCTTCAGCAGTGCCACAACGTGGGTGCTTTTAACCCTTTCCTCAGCCACTAGCAGGGGTTAAAAGCACCCCGCTAGCGGCCAAATAGCGCCGCTATAACAGCACCCCAGATCTCCCCAATAGTCTGAATATGCCTAATTGTTAACACATTGGATGGCACAGATGCCTGAGTGTATGCCTACACATCCAATCACTCTAACGCCTGTGGCCAACTTTATACCAGGTGAGTAATAGCCAGGATATATCTGTAGCGCATCACCAAGTTAAAAAAAGGGTCAGCACAGAGTGATGAGGTCTGAGAGAGATTTACAGTCTATGTAAATAAGGGGAAAATGTAATATGTTACGTTATAAATTGAGACAGGACTTCCGCTGGTTATATAAAAAGCGTACTAGCAAGGTATTTATACATGCTGTAATTCCCAAGACTTGATTAGCCTCTATTAGTGTCCAAACCCATTGCTGCATGCAATGCAGTGCTGTATGGGGTGCCTCCAATGTCATTTCACACTATGAGATACTTGGCATTAGAGTGCAGATTACTAAGGCCGATTACCATCCTGTGTGCCATCCTGACTTCAGGCCACTCAGTCATCACAGTGTGCTGGGACAGCGCAAGCTGCTCGCTGCGCTTGTCTCCTTGCTGTGTGTTCCTGGCTATTTACAGTCTGACTCAGACACTGAGGTCTCCCTGAAAGCAAACCCGGCCACGCAATTCTGACCACAGACCCCAAAACCTGGAAGGCACCCCAGATATGAAATGGTTCTGACCCTGGTGCCTCCATGTCTGTCTTCCTAACTCCACCCTCCCACATCTTTATCTGGCTTCCACGCAATAAACCATCCCGCTCCACCACTCTCCAACATTGCTGCCTCTCTTCTGGTCACTTTATGTTTTAGTTTATGATTCTGTCCCACTGCTTCCTTCTATGGGAGGGATTTCACCACTCTGGTATTGTATCATAAAAATACACTTCAAAATATAATAGTGAAATCTTGCCCATACAAGTTGTTAAAATACATTATTTGGTTGAAAGAAAATATTCTGTTTACAGAATGTATGCAATAGAGTTGATTTGCTAAAGGAAGATAGGCTGTTAGCTTTGCAAGGGAATTTTCCCCAGAGCTTAGTGAATGTGGTGAAATTTCCCCTTACTGTAAAAGAAACCACAATCGCATGCAAGGAAAATGGAAAAGAAAACTGCATTTTTTTTCTTGCACATAGTTGGATGATAGATGTCAGCAGATTTTGGCTTCAGTCACTAAGCTCTGGGGAACAATTCCTTGCAAATCCCAATATGCATGTCTTTACTGTTGATGTTGACTACAAGGACATATCTCCCAAATTTCTACAATATGAATGGACACCATTCACATAGCTCCCAAATGTCCCTGATTTGGAACAAAGTCCCTCATCTATATAGTTGTATATAAAATGCACGCTCTTTCAAAAAGTGTTTCCCAGTGCTAAACCTTTCATCCAATTTCTAAATGTCTGCATTTATAAACTTCAAAAGTCAATATAAAAGGAATAGTAGTGGGAAAAAAAAACAAAAAAAACAAAAAACAAAAAACACAAACACACACTTGTGGGTTTAACAATTTTTTTTTTTGTACAATTCTCCTTTAACCACTTCCCGCCCGGCCTATAGCAGATTGACGGCCGGGCGGTGGTTGTTATCCTGACTGAGCGTCATATGACGTCCAGCAGGATAACATGCAGCCGTGCGCCCGTGGGGGGCGCGCGAATCGCAGCGATCGGTGGAGCGGTGTGTCAGTCAGTCCCTCAGATGGCCACACTGGACCACCAGGGACGCCACTAGGACCACCAGGGAAGCGGGCAACATGTGGATGGCCAGGTATGTACCCCATGGCCATCCACATGTGCCCAATCTGTGCCAATCAGTGCCCACCCATAAGTAGCCAATGCCACCCATGAGTGCCCACCGGTGCCGCCTCATCGGTGCCCATCAGTGCAGCCATATCAGTGCCCATCATTGAAGAAGAAAATGTACTTATTTACAAAAATTTTTAACAGAAACAAAGAAAAACTTGTTTTTCTTCAAAATTTTCGGTCTTTCATTTGTTATGCAAAAAATAAAAACCAGAGGTGATCAAATACCACCAAAAGAAAGCTCCATTTGTGGGAACAAAATGCTAAAAAAAAATTTTGGTACAGTGTTACATGACCGCGCAATTGTCATTCAAATTGCGACAGCGCTGAAATCTGAAAATTGGCCTGGGCGGGAAGGTGTCTAAGTGCCTGGTATTGAAGTGGTTAACGGGAAGTGGCAGGGAGTAGGTCCTGTGCCTATATACATTTGCTAATGGGTATCCCTCATTCCCATCTCAAAAAGTTGGGAGGTATGCATTCAGTAGAATGTATGTAGACAAGTGTACAACAAAAGAAAAATTTTGCCTAACATATTGGTCAAATATACAGGTGGTTTTATTTACTGTTTATTTTTTATACTGACTTCTCAAAATATTAAATACAATAATTAGACAGCTTTCACACTGAGCCACTGGGGGCGCCGGCGGTGAAGCGGCACTATTCGGCCACTAGCGGGGCGGTTTTACCCCCCGCTATGGGCCAAAAAGGGGTTAAATCCACCCGCAAGACGCCGGCGATATCGCAACGCTGCCCCATTGATTTTAATGGGGAGGAGTGGTGAGTTCACTGCTCCTTAACCGCTCCAAAGAAGCTGCTGGCAGGACTTTGTGACGCCCTGCCAGCGCACCGCTCCAGTGTGAAAGCCCTCGTGCTTTCACACTGGAGTGAATGGAGCAGCTTTTCAGGCGCTATTTTTAGCGCTGTAGCACCTGAAAAAACATGTGCCAATTTCCTGGATTCTGTCCCTTCACAGGGCAAGTGGAAACAACTCCTTTCTTATGTTCTTCTTATGGTCTTATGTTTTTTGGAGCATTTGCGTTCAGGGTTTCTGCTCCTAAAATAATGCAAAACACCTTAGTTTGCATATTTTCCATTGGCACTCTTAAGAACTATGTCCCCCCCCTCCTACCTTTGCTAATCTTCTGTGCCACTAATAGGTGTGGCAAGCTCATACTTGCACAAAATATATGGAGAAAAGCATATTACCTCTCACCAAAAAACTTGGAACTATCTTTAAGACTAGGGATAAGCCCGATGTTAGAGTCAAACCCAAGTTCGACTCAAACATTGGGTGTTCGCCGAATAGCAAACAATTTGGGGTGTTCGTGGCAAATTCGAAAGCCACAGAACATCCTTTAAAAAAGTCTATGGGAGAAAAAGTTCTAATTTTAAAGGTTAATATGCAAGTTATTGTCATAAAGTGTTTGGGGACTCGGGTCCTGCCCCAGGGGACATGTATGAATGCAAAAAAAAAAAAAGTTTAAAGAGGCTGTTTTCGGGAGCAGTGATTTTAATAATGCTTAAAGTGAAATAATAAAAGTGAAATATTCCTTTAAATTTCGTACATGGGGGTGTCTATAGTATGCCTGTAAAGTGGCACATTTTTCCCGTGCTTAGAATAGTCCCTGCACAAAATGACATTTCTAAAGGGAAAAAAAAGGTAATTTAAAAGTAATAGCAGCTATAGTGAATTGTCGGGTCTCGGCAATACAGATAAAAGCCATTGAAAAAAAACAGCTTGGGATCCCCCAGGTCTGTTATGGACATTAAGGGGAACCCTGCGCCAAATTTTTTTTTTTTGAAATGCCGTAGGGGTCCCCCTCAAAATCCATAC
Organism: Aquarana catesbeiana; assembly: GCF_042186555.1. Taxonomy (NCBI): domain Eukaryota; kingdom Metazoa; phylum Chordata; class Amphibia; order Anura; family Ranidae; genus Aquarana; species Aquarana catesbeiana. The sequence goes on from NC_133325.1 coordinate 144,648,681, forward strand.
CAGACCCTTCAGGTCTGGATTTTAAGGGGAACCCCGCACCAAAATTTAAATAAAAAATGGCATGGGGGTCCCCCCAAAAATCCATACCAGACCCTTATCCGAGCGCGCAACCTGGAAGGCCACAGGAAAAGAGGGGGATAAGAGAGAGTGCCCCCCCTCCTGAACCATACCAGGCCCCATGCCCTCAACATGGGGAGGGTGCTTTGGGGTAGCCCCCCCAAAGCACCTTGTCCCCATGTTGATGGGGACAAGGGCCTCATCCCCACAACCCTTGCCCAGTGGTTGTGGGGGGCTTATCAGAATCTGGAAGCCCCCCTTTAACAAGGGGACCCCCAGATCCCAGCCTCCTACCCCCCCTTGTGAAATGGTAACTGGGTACAAATGTACCCCTACAAAAAAAAAAAAAAAAAAAAAACACACACACAAGACACAGCTTGGGGACAAGTCCTTTATTAAAAAAATTTAAAAAAAAGTCCCACGAAGTCCATTCATCTCCTCGCTCCGCCGACAGGCCAAAAAACAAAAAAAAACCAAAGCCGTGACCGACCCGCCTCCATGGGAGGCACCCGCCATATGACGCGTCTGCTTTTTCGCTTTGACAGCTCTTCTACAACTGAGGGTGGGGCCACACGGTGACGTTCCCGGGTGATCCCACCCCCCTGACGCACAAGGACTTCCCAGTGGCTTTCCCGAGGCATCAGAGGATGGGCGGGGCCACCCGTTTACTTAACCGAAAGCTGGCTGGGTTCACACTGGTCCGACAAACGCTCCGACATTGGGAGCTCATGTCGCATGACGTGTGAAATTTAATGTTTCCCTATGGGAGCCGTCCTAACTGGTCCGACACAAGTCGTTCCGACTTTAGAAATGCTCCCTGTACTACTTTGGTCCGACTTTGATCCTACTTCAGCCTATTGACTATCATTGAAGTCGGATCAAAGTCGGATTGCCGTCTCGCATGATCCGACTTCGGCACGCGACTTGTGCTCAGATCATCTTGAGGGGGAACTCCGCGCCAAATTTTAGATAAAAATCCGGCATGGGTTCCCCCTCCAAGAGCATACCAGGCCCTTGGGTCTGGTATGGAACTTGAGGGGAACCCCCTACGCCGAAAAAGCGGCGTGGGGGGTCCCCCCAATCCATACCAGACCCTTATCCGAGCACGCAGCCCGGCCGGACAGGAATGGGGGTGGGGACGAGCGAGCGCCCCCCCCCCTCCTGAACCGTACCAGGCCGCATGCCCTCAACATGGGGGGTTGTTGCCTTGGGGGAGGGGGGCGCGCTGCGGCCTCCCCACCCCAAAGCACCTTGTCCCCATGTTGATGAGGACAAGGGCCTCTTCCCGACAACCCTGGCCGTTGGTTGTCGGGGTCTGCGGGCGGGGGGCTTATCGGAATCCGGGAGCCCCCTTTAATAAGGGAGCCCCCAGATCCCGGCCCCCCACCCTATGTGAATGAGTATGGGGTACAGCGTACCCCTACCCATTCACCTAGGAAAAAAGTGTCAATTTAAAAAAAAAACACTACACAGATTTTTAAAGCATTTTATTAGACAGCTCCGGGGGTCTTCTTCCGACTTCGGGGGTCTCTCCGGTTCTTCTCCACGCTCTCCGGATCTTCTGCCGGGCTCCTCCGCTCTCTTCTGCTCTTTTGCCGCTCTTTTGCTAAAGCGGAGGAGCCTGGTCTTCAATCTTCTGCCTTCTGCCCTCTTCTCCTGATGTTGACACGACGCTCTCTGGGGCTAGAATGCTCTCTGTGCGCTCTGCTCTGACTTATATAGGCGGTGACCCCGCCCCCTTATGCCGTCACAGTCCCTGGGCATGCTGGGACTATGACGGCATAAGGGGGCGTGGTCATCGGGTGATGACCACGCCCCCTAAAACGTCACAGTCCCAGCATGCCCAGGGACTGTGACGGCATAAGGGGGCGGGGTCACCGCCTATATAAGTCAGAGCAGAGCGCACAGAGAGCATTCTAGCCCCAGAGAGCGTCGTGTCAACATCAGGAGAAGAGGGCAGAAGGCAGAAGGCAGAAGATTGAAGACCAGGCTCCTCCGCTTTAGCAAAAGAGCGGCAAAAGAGCAGAAGAGAGCGGAGGAGCCCGGCAGAAGATCCGGAGAGCGTGGAGAAGAACCGGAGAGACCCCCGAAGTCGGAAGAAGACCCCCGGAGCTGTCTAATAAAATGCTTTAAAAATCTGTGTAGTGTTTTTTTTTTAAATTGACACTTTTTTCCTAGGTGAATGGGTAGGGGTACGCTGTACCCCATACTCATTCACATAGGGTGGGGGGCCGGGATCTGGGGGCTCCCTTATTAAAGGGGGCTCCCGGATTCCGATAAGCCCCCCGCCCGCAGACCCCGACAACCAACGGCCAGGGTTGTCGGGAAGAGGCCCTTGTCCTCATCAACATGGGGACAAGGTGCTTTGGGGTGGGGGGGCCGCAGCGCGCCCCCTCCCCCAAGGCACAACCCCCCATGTTGAGGGCATGTGGCCTGGTACGGTTCAGGAGGGGGGGGGGGCGCTCGCTCGTCCCCACCCCCATTCCTGTCCGGCCGGGCTGCGTGCTCGGATAAGGGTCTGGTATGGATTGGGGGCGACCCCCCACGCCGTTTTTTCGGCGTAGGGGGTTCCCCTCAAGGTCCATACCAGACCCAAGGGCCTGGTATGCCTCTGGAGGGGGAACCCATGCCGGTTTTTTATTTAAAATTTGGCGCGGAGTTCCCCCCTAAAGATTCATACCAAACACAGTGCCGGCATTGGCGGGGATCCAAGTCGGATCCCCATTCATTGAAAGTCGGACACATGCCGGCTTCATGTCGCAGGGCAAAGTCGGATCCAAAGTAGGACGGCTGTCGTGTCGCACCAGTGTGAACCCAGCCTCAAGCACCCTCCCCATGTTGAGGGCATGTGACCTGGTACGGCTCAGAAGGGGGGCACCCTCTTGTCCCCTCTTTTCCTGCAGCCTGCCAGGATGCATGCTTGGATAAGGGGGATTTTTGAGGGGCCTCCCACGCCATTTTTTTTTACATTTTGGCACGGAGGTTCCCCTTAAAATGCATACCAGACCCTTAGGTCTTATCTGCTGAGACCTGACGACAATTCACTATAGCTGCTATTAGTTTTAAATGACTTACTTTAGAAATGTCATTGTGCAGGGACTATTCTAAACACGGGAAAAATGCGCCACTTTACAGGTATACTATACACACCCCGGAAATTTAAAGGAATATTTCACTTTTATTGTTTCACTTTAATCACTTGCCGACCAGCCACCGCAGTTATACTGCGGCAGGTTGGCTCGGCTGCGCAAATTGCCGTAGGTGTACGTCAGGCTCGTACACGGCGATCTGAGCGTGCATACCACCCGAGGTGTGCGCACCTCCCATTGGCCAGTGGAGGAGCCAATCAGCAGGTCCGGCGGACTCGATCATTCCCCGCTGTGACAGAACGGGGGATCTGCCTGTGTAAACAAGGCAAATCTCCTTTCTGACAGGTGGGGGAATCGCACAGATCCTGTCTTTCTGCTATGCAGGAAGATGGATCTGAGTTATCTAAGTGAGCCCTTCCCCCATACAGTTAGAACAGTTAACCCCTTGATCGCCCCTTAGTGTTAACCCTTTCCCTGCCAGTGTCATTAGTACGATATCAGTGCATATTTTTAGCACTGATTACTGTAGTAATGTCACTGGTTCCAAAAAAAAAAAAAAAAAGTGTCAAACATGTCCGTTAGGTGTCTGATCTGTCAGCTGCAATTTCACAGTTCCACTAAAGATCGCAGATCACCGCCATTACTAGTAAAAAAAAAAAAAAAAAAGAAACAAAAAAAAAGGGAAACAAAAATACCACACATCCCCTATTTTGTAGACTAACTTTTGCGCCAACTAATCAAGATACGCTTATTGAGATTTAGTTTACCAAAAATATGCAGCAGAATACAAATTGGCCTAAATTGAAGAATTTTGTTTTACTTTTTTTTTTGGAAAGGTTTAATAGCAGAAAGTAATTTATTTTTCCCAAGCTTGTTGCTTTTTTGTTTATAGCTCAAAAAATAAAAACCGCAGAGGTGATCAAATACCACCAAAAGAAAGCTCTACTGTATTTGTGGGAAAAAAAAAAAAAAAAAAAAAAGACGAACATCAGTCTTGTTTGGGTACAATGGTGCACGACTGCACAAGTGTCAGTTAAAGAGACAGTGCCGTATCGCAAAAAATGGCCTGGTCATTAAGGGGGTAAATCCTGCCGGGGCTGAAATGGTTAACCCCTCCCCGACTGTACGTAGATGTGCATACTCGGCTTTCCGGGGTTATACCGGGATGATGCCCGCAGCTGCAGGCATCATCCCGGTACCGTTGTTTAGAGCCGGCGATCGGCAATCCGAGTATAACAACCGATGCGGCTAAAAGCCACTCGGCTGTTATACCGGAGGAGCGGGAGGGGACACCCCCCCACACCCGCCGCTCTTACCGGGCCTCCCGTGCGATCAGGAGGCCCGGTGTCCAATCAGCTGCCTCCGGCGACTAGGGGCAGCTTCGTTCCAGCCTTCTCATTGTAAACGCGGAACGGAAGCGACGTCACTTCCCGTTTACTCGGCTGCCAATGGCGCCGGTTTTAAACAAAATATACAGTGTTCAGAATCGCCGGTTTCGGTGATCTGAATACTTTGAAGTGCAAAGGAGGGATCGGGGGTCTTTTAGACCCCCGATCCCTCCATAAAGAGTACCTGTCACCACCTATTACTGTCACAAGGGATGTTTACATTCCTTGTGACAAAAAAAAAACAAAACAATTTTTAAAGCTTTGCCTATGGAAATTCATAGGTACCGTAGTTTGTTGCCATTCCACGAGTGCGTGCAATTATAAAGGGTGACATGTTTGGTATCTATTTACTCGGCGTAACATCTTTCACATTATACACAAAAATTGGGGTAACTTTACTGTTTGGATTTTTTAAAATTCATGAAAGTGTCCCTTTTTCAAAAATTTGCGTTTAAAACACTGCTGCACAAATACCTTGTGATATAAAATATTGCAACAATCACCATTTTATTCTCTAGAGTCTCTGCTAAAAAAATTATATATATATATATATATATAAAATATGTTTGGGAACTAAGTAATTTTCTAGCAAAAAAAATACGGATTTTAACTTATAAACACCAAATTTCAAAAATAGGCTTAGTCATGAAAGGGTTAAGCATTATTAAAAACACTGCTCCCGGAAAAAAACAGCCGTTTTAAAAACTTTTTTGCATTGATAAATCTCCTGGGGCAGGACCCAGGTCCCCAAACACTTTTTTAGGACAATAACTTAAATATTAACCCTTAAAATTAGCACTTTTGATTTTTCATGTCCCATAGACTAAAGGTGTTCACACAAATCTTTTTTGCCTGTTCTGCTGCAAACCGAAATAGGGGGGTGTTCAGCTCATCACTACTTAACCACTTCCCGACCGCCGCACGACTATATACGTCCTAAGTTTGAACGGGGATATCGTTGTTATGGCAGCTGCCATAACCCCGGTATCCCCGTTTTCGTGCGGCGGCCGGCTTTCAGATAAAAGTGGTCCCTGCGGCGGATTCGGCGCGAGATCACTTTTATCGGTGGCGGGAGAGGGCCCCCCCCCTCTCGCCGCGATCCGGTGCCCTCCGCCGCTTACCGGAGCCGTCGGTAGCGGCGGAGGCGATCGCGTCCTCTTCCGTGGTTTGTCTGGAGACAAGTGAGGCCAAGATGGCGCTCACTCGTCTCCATGACACTGCTGGGCGGAAGCGACGTCAAAACGTCACTTCCGTCCACGCCTCTTAAAAAAGGCATATTTTTTCAAATGTCATTTTTCTAAATGACTTTTTTTTTTTTTTTTTTTATTGCATTTTAGTGTAAATATGAGATCTGAGGTCTTTTTGACCCCAGATCTCATATTTAAGAGGTCCTGCCATGCTTTTTTCTATTACAAGGGATGTTTACATTCCTTGTAATAGGAATAAAAGTGACACAATTTTTTTTTTTTTTTTTAAACAGTGTAAAAATAAATAAAATATTGTAAAATAAATAATAAAAAAAATTTTTTTTTAAATCCCCCTGTCCCGACGAGCTCGCGCGCAGAAGCGAATGCATACGCGAGTAGCGCCCGCATATGAAAACGGTGGTCAATACACACATGTGAGGTATCGCCGCGACCGGTAGAGCGAGAGCAATAATTCTAGCCCTAGACCTCCTCTGTAGCGCAAAATATGCAACCTGTAGAATTTTTTAAACGTCGCCTATGGAGATTTTTGAGGGTAAAAGTTTGACGCCATTCCACGAGCAATTTTCAAGCATGACATGTTGGGTATCAATTTACTTGGCGTAACATTATATTTCACAATATAAAAAAAAATTGGGATAACTTTACTGTTTTATTTTTTTTATTCAAAAAAGTGAATTTTTTCCAAAAAAAGTGCGCTTATAAGACCGCTGCGCAAATACGGTGCAAAAAAAAGTATTGCAATGACCGCCATTGTATTCTCTAGGGTGTTAGAAGAAAAACCATATATAATGTTTGGGGGTTCTAAGTAATTTTCTAGCAGAAAAACCTGTTTTAAACATGTAAACACCTAAAATCCAAAACGAGGCTGGTCCTTAAGTGGTTAAGAGCCATCTGCCTTCATCCAATCACTTTAAAAGCATCAGCAGGTGAGCTTCAGGCAGCATTTCCAAAGGCAGCAGACACAGTTAAAGTCTGAGACAAAAACCAGTCAGACTGTCAAACCCACAGAAGTACACAGCATAGCAAGGGAGCCAGGGCAGCACATTCAAAGACAGACAGGAGACCCAGTCAGAATCTGAGACAAGTCCTTTACTTGGCAGGACGAGAGAGACCCTCCCAACTACAGACCTCCAAAATCATTTACACCATTGCATGGCATCCGGTGGTTCCCATCCCTGCCCATCTCCCTGCCCATCTCCCTGCCCCCTGTGACACCATTCACATCCGCCTGACAATGAAGCCAGGAGAGCAGTGTGGTGTGCTGCATATAAGACAAGAAAGAAAAACAAAGGCAGAGACAATGATGACATTGCAGAGCTCTTATAATACCACACCTGTACAATATCAATGCTGTTTAAGCATCATTTTGCCCACAGCCTTGGCACCCAGGTAGAAAGATTTACCTTCAGCATCTTCCAACTCCACCAGAGGCTGGACAGCAGGGGGGATGCAGCAAACAAATGACTTATCAACTGCAATCAACAGGTAGCCTGGAGCAGACCTAAAAAAAAAAAAATAAGAACATCCTATTTGGGGAGGGGCTGTCTTTTATTGAGCTAGGTACAGGTGGTCTTGCGGGGCTCCGGAGGAGGTGTTAACCCGTTGTGTGCTGACATGAGGTGGGCCCAGGAAAAGAAAATTCCTGGAAAGAAAAGAAGATTCCCGGCCACAAAAATTCTTTTCTGTAGCAACATGAGGTGAAATTGGAGGCTTGGTTGGTCAAATTTTGAAATCTATAGTGGCAACACAGGATAACAAAACGCACAAAATTCCTGATTTTCGGAGAAAATTCATTTGGAATTAGACTCATATATGGCCTGGATTAGTCCCCTTTAATACAGGTGGTACTGATCAAGTCAGCCTGTCAGTATTTCAGGTGAACCTGATCAGAAGCTCCATGTTAGTTAATGGGTGGCTGGATGTAAACGCTGGATGTCTTTTACACATGATTAACTCAGAGTCCACAAAAAAAATAATAAAAACTGGAAAAGGTCCACATCCTTTTTGTTTTTTCAGACCTAAATGTGACAGATCTGAGGTAGTCTGATGTAAACAGATGCCTAAATAGAGGGATGTCTGTGGATGAAAGAGATACAGTCCTTCCAAATAAGGGACATTTGGTAGATATGCAAGGTTTGCTTATTGCATCAGTCCTCTCAATCCATAGTTGCCAACAGTCCCGATTTTACCAGGACAATCCCGATTTTGGGGACCCTCGTCCCGATTGGAGGCTGTCCCGAATCGGGATTTTCCATAAGGAAAATCGGGAATGTTTTTTGTTTTGTTTTTGGAGCAGCTGGCTCCAGCAAAATGGCGGCCGGCGCCACCACTCGATCTTCCCCCTAGTGACAGTGAGTCAGTGTTGAGTAAGTGGAGAGAGGAAGGGGGCTCGGTCCGTGCAGCCAATGAAGCGGCTTCTTTAGCTGCACGGCCCCTCCCCTCTCCAATGAAGCAGAAGACAACGGCGCCGCCGTCGCCGTGTCTTGCCGAAAGTTCCCCAGCCCCATACTGCGCAAGCGCTGCGCCTGCGCAGTTCAAGGGGGTCCATACTTGCCGAGGGGAACTTTCTCGGCAGGCAGAACACCGGCCGCTCCTGCACTGAGCGGGGGGGGCTGCATTGAGGGGGGGTCTGCACTAATAGAGGGGGGGCTGCACTGAGGGGGCTGCACTAATTGAGGGGGGCTGCACCTAGGGGGGTCTGCACTAATAGAGGGGGGGTCTGCACTAATAGAGGGGGGGCTGCACTGAGGGGAGGCTGCACTAATAGAGGGGGGTCTGCACTGATGTAGGGGGTCTGCACTGATGGAGGGGATCTGCACTGATGGAGGGGGTCTGCACTGATAGAGGGGGTCTGCACTGATGGAGGGGGTCTATACAGACTCTGCCAGGGGCATCTGATGCAAGGACAGACTCTGCCGGGGGCACCTGATGCAAGGACAGACTCTGCTGGTGGCACCTGATGCAAGGACAGACTCTGCAGGTGGCATCTGATGCAAGGACAGACTCTGCCGGGGGCACCTGATGCAAGGACAGACTCTGCCGGGGGCACCTGATGCAAGGACAGACTCTGCCGGTGGCACCTGATGCAAGGACAGACGCTGCCGGGGGCACCTGATGCAAGGACAGACTCTGCCGGGGGCACCTGATGCAAGGACAGACTCTGCCGGTGGCACCTGATGCAAGGACAGACTCTGCCGGTGGCACCTGATGCAAGGACAGACACTGCAGGTGGCACCTGATGCAAGGACAGACTCTGTCGGGGGCACCTAATGCAAGGACAGACTCTGCCGGTGGCACCTGATGCAAGGAAGGACTCTGCTGGTGGCAGGCGACGTGGCAGGTGACACGCTCAGGGATCCCACTGATTCGGCATTATGGCGAGTTGAATGATTTAATTTTATATTACAATGTAATAATAGAAATAATAGAAATAATGCGCTTCAATCATCCTGACACCATAACAACCATGGTGCCGGGATGATTGAAGCGTTAACACCAGGTGTTTGGAGTATCTTTATCTGCTGATTGTTAAACTTTCTAGAATACACATATTTCTATTGTGTAGGATCTGGTGCTGCTGTCCCGTCATTCCCCTCTCCCCCTTTCCTTCTCCCCCTTTCCCTCTCCATCCCTCATTCATCTCAGACTCTAACCACACCCTCTTGAGCCACGCCCATTTAAGCCACACCCACTTCCATGTAAGCCACATCCACTTTTCACGTGAGCCACGCCCATTTTTTGACACGCTTCGCACGCCGCACTTGTACTTTTTACTAAGCCACGCCTACAAACGAATGCCCAACCCCCTAATTATTGTACAGGTCCACCTACAGCCAAAAAAGTGTCCCACATATTTTTTTTGCAATGTTGGCAACTATACCAATCCCACTGCAAAACCCCACATGATAGCTTTAAAAGTAATCAAACTGTTAAGAAAAGTTAGAAAATATACTTACCTTTCACTGGTTTGAAGAGGATGAAGATGAAATTAGCATGCATTATTGTTGTTTACAGTTGCGCTGGCAGGGCGTCAAAAAAAGCAGCGCTTTCGTGTTTTTGCTACCGGGCTGGGTGCGCCGATGGCCCAAGCCCTTTCACACTGCCAGCACCCGAAAAATGCCTGAAAAACGCCTCAGTGTGAAAGGGGTCTTAAGCGGCGCTTTACCAGCGTTTTTCGGGCCCTGGCAGTGTGAAAGGGCTCGGGCTTTCACATTGGGATTGCAAATGAGGCTTCTTTCAGGCGCTTTACATGCGCTTTTTTTAACGCTAAAGCGCCTGAAAAACGCCAAAGTGTGTAAGACCCCTTTCACACTGGGGCGGTTTTAGGGTTGCCACCTCATCCCTTTAAACCCGAACACATATGAATTACACAGGTTCTGAGGTCTATTTAATGCAGACAAGGCACCAAGTGAGTTTAATTACCACCTTAATCAGCCACAGAACCTGTGTAATCAATATGTGTTCAGGTTTAAAGGGATGAGGTGGCAACTCTAGGCGGTTTGCAAGCGCTATTTGCGCCTGCAAACCGACCCGAAACAGCTGCTGCTGTGTCTCCAGTGTGAAAGCCCTGAGGGCTTTCACACTGGAGCGGTGTGCTAGCAGGACGGGAAAAAAAGTCCTGCTAGCAGCATCTTTGGAGCAGTGAAGGAGCGGTGTATACACCGCTCCTTCACTGTTCTTGCCCATTGAAATCAATGGGGCAGCATGGCTATACGTTTTTAACCCTCTCTCGGCCGCTAGCGGGGGGGTTAAACCGCCCCGCTAGCGGCCGAATACCGCCACTAATAGTAGCAGCGCTTTACTGCCAACGCACCTCCCGCCCCAGTGTGAAAGGGGCCAAAGGGGTCTAATTCGGATACAATCCCATATGATTCAATTATCAAATAAAACTGCAATATGCACTATACAATATTCATATACAAGAAGGTGAGTAACTATCCAGAAATGGATAGACAATTTCAACATATGCACATAGATGTGAAAGCTATTGTAAATTGTTTTGCTTTTTTAAGCCTTTTGAGTGATTGTTCAAGCGTTTTTAAAATTTTAGCATCCAGACCCAATCCACTCATTCAGTACAGGTATAGATTGCAGCTTATAGATGGAGGACTTACCCCAACACCTCCTGCTACATGCATTCATTTAATTCATAAAAAAAAAAAAAAAAACTCTAATTAGCAAATGTATGATTACAGAATAGCAGACCCAAGACACTGACACATTTTTTAAAGTCAATGCGTAAAATTAGAGCTTCTGCAAGTTTTTTTTTAATTGTTGCCTGTGTCCCCATTGCAAAAATGTATGCTCTTTTCTCTGTGGCCACCAGAACAGGAAGTGAGGGATAATCTCTCCTTTAACCACTTAAGCCCCGGACCATTTGGCTGACAAATAACCAGAGCACTTTTTGTGATTCGGCACTGCGTCGCTTTAACTGACAATTGTGCGGTCGTGCGAAGTGGCTGCCAAACAAAATTGATGTGCATTTTTCCCGACAAATAGCTTTCTTTTGGTGGTATTTGATCACCTCTCCGGTTTTTATTTTTTGCGCTATAAACAAAAAAATAGCGACAATTTTGAATAAAACACATTATTTTTTACTTTTTGCTATAATAAATATCCCCAAAAAAACATTTTTTTTTCTTTAGTTTAGGCCGATACGTATTCTTCTACATATGTTTGGTAAAAAACAATTGCAATGAGCGTTTATTGATTGGTTTGCGCAAAAGTTATAGCGTCTACAAAATAGGGGATAGTTTTATGGTATTTTTATTAATAATTTTTTTTTACTAGTAATGGCGGTGATCAGCGATTTTTATTGTGACTGCGACATTATGGCGGACAGATTGGACACTTTTGGCGCTATTTTGGGACCATTCACATTTATACAGCGATCAGTGTGATTAAAAATGCATTGATTACTGTGTAAATGTGACTGGCAGTGAAAGGGTTAACCACTAGGGGCAGTGAAGGGGTTAAGTGTGTCCTAGGGAGTGATTCTGTGTGGGGGAGAGGCTACGCGTGACACGACACTGATCACCACTCCCGATTACAGGGAGCGGTGATCAGTGTCCTGTCACTAGGCAGAACGGGGAAATGCTTGTTTATATCAGCATTTCCCCGTTCATTCTCTCCTTGAGACGATCGCAGGTATCCCCGCAGACATCGAGTCCGCGGGACCCGCGATCATGCTCACAGAGCTCACCACCGGCGATGCGCGCGCCCGCAAACCACTTCTTAAAGGGCAACGTACAGGTACATTAGTATGCCTGTACGTGCCCTCTGCCAACGTATATTGGCGTAAGCCGGTCGGCAAGTGGTTAAAGCTGAACTCCAGGAATTCAGCCACTTTAGAAAATGTTCTAGATTTCTAGGGGTTAGTCCAACTAGGTACATGCCACATTGTGGACTTAGCTGTTAATTGTAAGTCAAAAAGCTATAACTATACTTCCAACACTCCAATGCCGGACTATCTGGTCTCAGCTCTATCAGCTGTAGGGTCACATGCAGCCGCTGTGCCTGCCCCTTCCTTCCTCCTCTCCAATCACAGAGCATTTTGTGAACCCATTCATAAAATATAAAGAGCTCTGGGAGTGTAGCGATAGCTGTGCTTTCAGAGCTCTATAAAACATATAAAGAGACAAGTCCATTAGGTGGCATACACATTGTTGGACTTAACTCACAACATGCCAGCACATTTTACAGATTCCTGGAATTCTGCTTTAAGCACACCAATGTATTTTATTAGGCTGTGGTAGGATTACTGCCAATTTCATTTTTGCTGTCTGTGGCGCTGTTCAGGAAATGTACTTCACTGTATGGTCACCTGGGCAAAAAGTGAAGAGTAACCCCCACAAAAAAAATTATTATATTAACTCTGTGTTAACAATAATATAGTAAGAATAACAATTACTACCAGGGCATTTTATGAAATCAGTGGGCCTGTGTGCAAGCTCGTAGGTTGGGCCCCATCACTTGATAAAAACAAAAGTGCTGTGCATAGTGCACCGTGGGGAAGAATGGGAATGGTTTTGTTTGAGCCAGGGGTGTACCTAGGATTGCAAAAGACCTGGGGCAACCTAAGGAGAGCTGCAATGCAGTGTGTGTATCGCGCCACAGCGAAATGTGGGTGTGGCTTAATTGTATTAACAGTGGTATGCCCACTGTCTTGCATACACACGGTCGGACAAAGTTGTCGGAAATTCCGATCATTCTGAACGCGGTGACGTAAAACACGTACATCGGCACTATAAACGAGTCAGTAGCCAATAGCTTTCTCTTAATTTATTCTGAGCATGCGTGGCACTTTGTCCGTCGGATTTGTGTACACACGATCGGAATTTCCGACAACGGATTTTGTTGTCGGAAAATTTTATAGCCTGCTCTCAAACTTTGTGTGTCGGAAATTCCTATGGAAAATGTGTGATGGAGCCCACACACGGTCGGAATTTCTGACAACAAGGTCCTATCACACATTTTCCGTCGGAAAATCCTATCGTGTGTACAGGGCATCAGGGGTTTAAGGGGGCATGGTTAAATAAAACAAAACCCTTCCTGTAGCCATTAAATATGCTTAGATTGCTGCACCACAATTAAGTGTTCCACATGTATAAACCTCAGCACAATCAATTTTTTAAAATCAAACTTTTCTCTTACATATGATTTTGTGCACACTGAAAATAGACAGGAAACACTTTATCTGAGCCTTCCTTCAAGAACAGTCAGGGACTGCTTAGCAACCAGAAATAGTTCAGACAATGAACAGTTTGGTGACAATTATGTAATATAGTGTATATAGTACAGCAGACTGTAATGTACAATATGGTGCAGGAGTCTGTAATGTACAATATAGTGTATATAGTGCAGATTCTGTAATGTATAACTTAATGTATATAGCGCAGAGTCTGTAATCCACAATATAGTGTTTATAATCAATGTGATCAATGTGATCTTGTAATCAGCCCTTCGAATGAGAGAGTTTTTGGCTTTCCAGTCTGGCTGCTTAACACCTGAGTTCTAGCCTCACGGTTACCTGCACGATTCCCTGGATTCGTTCTTAGAGCTCTGTGGATTCCCTGGATCGTTTTGAAAATCTGCTGATCGTGCTATCCTAGCTTGATTGACTCGTTGTTGACATTTGAGTCCACTATTTCCGGTAAGAGTGTATACCCCTTATCTTGGATGAAGGACACACTACCCCTGATGCTCTACATGCCTGCTGAGGCCTTTGTACCCCACTTCTGAGCAACAACTTTTCGTGGTGGACTCCATATATTTTTACCATAGGATTGTTTCACCTTTGGGCCTTTCTCACCTGTGTTTCTACTCATTATATACATGTTCTGTTTTATATTCATTATATTTGAAATTGATTTTTATCACAAAGTTTTTATTATTTACACACAATACTTGATATATTGTTCAATGTTTATTGCTTTATATTTTTAGCGCTACATTTTTCACTGATCTTTTGCACTGAATTTTTGTCACATTCTTATGTAGCAGCTGTTCATCTTTCTTCACTAGTTGAGTTGGCGCAGTAATATCCCCTATCCACATTTCCATATAATGTACAATATAGTGTATATAGTGCAGAGTCTGCAATGTACAATATAGTGTATACAATGCAGGATGTTGTGCAGAGTATTGAAATAATGCGCTGGAAGCTTCTTGTGTACAGCAATATGCTTTACTTTAATGGAGAAATATCAGAACGTGTCTTTTCATGGAACAGGAAGCAGGAATATACAAGAACACAGTGAGGAAAGCAAACACTTCCTCTCATTACATTACCATAGATAACACACTATAAAACTGCAGCGCCACCTGCTGCATAGACAGCAGGCCCGGACTGGCCATAGGGCATACTGGGCGGGTGGGCCTCGGTCCCTGGGCTGCATGTTGTAGGAAGAGCGGCCTCTTGATGACTGGGTCACACAGCGGGAGGTAAGTGGCGACCACGGTCAGGACCGGGTTAACATAGACCGCGGCCGCCGCTCACCTCCCACCATATGGGCATTCCTAAAGGCGGAAGAGAAGGCTCCTGCCCTGTGCGGCGGGAGTGTCCGCAGTGCGCGTCACAGCTCCCAATCGGGACAAAAGAGGCACGTCCAGCAGATAACCACAGCCAACACCACCACTGCGCACATGTAAAAAGAAAAAGATAAATATTCTTATTGAAAAACAAATTATTAACTAAGGTCTATTGCTACCAGCTAATGAAGATTAAATTTGAAAATGATAAAACACAGCTAACAAGTAGCCATTTTAGTCAGAAAAATAGTAATGTTGTTAGTGCCGCTGTGTGCTTCCATCCCTAATTGGGTTAGAAAAAAGGAGTTTAAAACTGAGAGATTTGGGACTTTAAATGAGGTTAAACGAGGCCGTTCAAGTCCCCACGGGTAATTGTATTTAATAGAGAGAAGGATTAAGGGGACTTTAACGAAGCACACGGGAGCAAGGAAAAAAATTAATGAGTAAAACTGTTTTTAATTGGTTCATAAATTTTCATATCAAAACATTTCATGTATTTTGCTATATATATATATAAATATCTGTATATTCTATTACAATTCATCAGAACCAAGTATTGCATATAGATAAACATTCCAACAAAGAATTGGTACGGATTATAGAATACATAAAATAGGACATGGTTATATGGACAACAATAGCTATATAAATTGTAACAATGGAAATGAGGCTAAAATAGGGAACAAATTAAAAAGGGAAAAGGAACGGCCATACAAGGTATTTCATAAATGTATACACATTGGTTGGTGTTAGCTCTACGCGTTTCAAGGCCTTATAGCCTATCATCAGGAGCGAAACCTTGGTATTGGGGTGGTCAGGGGTTTCCCCACTACGCGTCAACGTCATGCATCCTCTGCTGGGCGCGCTGACATCTCAGACGCGGCCCTGCCGGCTGTGTGTTTTCCATCTGTTGACCCGCTGGGGGAGTGGCTTGGTTGGCGCTTCGAAATATGGGGCCGTGGTGGTTTGGCTCCTTGTTTGGTGGCACCTTCCTTTCTTTCTCCCCCTATTGGACCAACGTATGACGTTGGGGGCGGTTTTTGCGGCAGCATCGCCTATATGGGCTCCCTCCTCATTTGGGTTTCACATTCAGGACAGTACACACCGTTCCCACCCGGGATAGATGATGCACACTGGCAATTTTTTTACATTCCTCTCACAGACATTGGCAATCAGGTAATTTTATTTACATATTCCATTCACTTTAGGCCTCTTTCACATGAACGATCCGTTCAGGTCCGCCTGTCAGTTATTTAGGCGGACCTGAACGGACCCTCCATAGACCTCTATGGAGCATCGGATGTCAGCGGTGACATGTCCGCTGACATCCGACCTGCTCCGATCCGAAAAAGTGTAACGGAGGAAAAACCTACTTTTCCATCCGTTTTCGGATCGGATCGGTTGACGACGGACTCTACGGTCCGTCGTCATCCGATCCCCCATAGAGGAGAGCGGCACTGTGACAGGTCTGTCGCTGCACAGTGTGCAGCGACGGACCTGTCATCTGCCTGCTCAGCGGGGATCCACGGAGCGATCCCCGCTGAGCAAGCGGATGCTCACGGGGCGGATCATCTCGGATCCGTCCCGTGTGAAAGGGCCCTTACACTTAATTTTCTCTGATCTCACTTTTTCCTTTTTTTTTTTTTTTCTACCTCACTGTTTTTCATTAATTCTTTGTCACATTTATCACAGAGGTCTTCCACAAAGGTGGTTACCCCCTTCAACACCATCTTCACATACAACCATACCCACATGGGGCGTTGTTCATGTTTGGCCTTGCCGGCAGCATTACGTCCCCTCAGCTCCCGGTTGGGGCCCTGTTTGGCTGGTCTTGGAGGTTCCGTGCCCGCACCACCACTGCGAAAACTCACATGTAAGTGCGTGGGATAATTCAGTTCATGGGGGGATCTTCCATGTCCTGGGTTCGCACTTTGATTTATTTAGAATACCTTTATATTTTATCATTTATTTTGTTCTCTCTAGCCATAGACAAATACCAAGGTTT